>NC_136999.1:10065353-10242853 GCF_032717465.1 Coenobita brevimanus | reverse complement strand
TTTTTTATTTTTTTTTTTTAATATAAGCCTTTCAACTCTTTGTTTTTTTTTATTTCTTGATTTACCTTTTTTTTTTACCTCAGACGATATCATTGATTATTTTTTTTCCCACTTTAAGCCCTTCAACTCACTGACTTTTTTCTTGACTGACTCTTCTTACCTCCAGACGATTTTCTTGAACTTACGACAGAAGTGTAGTACCGAAGGAGTTAATGAAAAGTATACCCAACGCATCTGTTTCTTAGGCTATTTAGGGAAGTGAACGTGTGTGTGTGTGTGTGTTTGCGTGGTAGCAGGTATATACGTCATCGGATTGAAGGGATTAATAGTTGAGTTATGGAACCGTTTTATAAGTCGTGGCTCCTTCTCGGCGATTTATTATGCTTATTGCCCCTCAGCATCACCACATTCTCACATCACAATATTCTCATCATCACCACATTCTCATCATCACAACATTTTCAACAGCACCACATTCTCAACAGTACAACATTCTCTGCATCACCACATTCTCAACATCACCACATTCTCAACATCACCACATTCTCAACATCACAACATTCTCAACATCACAACATTCTCAACATCTCAACATCACAACATTCTCAACATCGCCACATTCTCAGCATCACAACATTCTTAACATCACAACATTCTTAACATGTCAGCATTCTCAACATAACCATATTCTCAACATCACAACATTATCAGCATCACAGCATTCTCAACATCATCACATTGTCAGCATCACAACATTCTCAGCATCACCACATTCTCAATATCGCCACATTCTCAACATCACCACATTCTCAACATTACATTTTCAACATCACAACATTCTCAACATTGCATTCTCAGCAGCACCACATTCTCAGCATCATCACATTCTCAACATCACCACATTCTCAACATCATATTCTCAACATCACCACATTCTCAGCATCACAGCATACTCAGCATCACAGCATACTGAACATCACCACATTCTCAACATCACAACATACTCATCACCACATTCTCAACATCACAACATTCTCTTGCATGTTTTTTATATTGCTTTAATGTCGTAGGTTGGATCAGCAACATACAAGAGGATTCTGAGAAGTAATGTGCAGAATAAGTCGCTCAAGAAGAGGTGCTACGATATCTGCTTGGCACTTCGACTCATAGGCCATATTCTCGTCGGTTAAGGAAGCTCCCTGACACCTCTTTCGTAGCGATTTATTTTGCTTATAACATCATACTCTTCTGTGTCATTTAAGTCAATCAGGGGCCACCATACTCAGCATAAGTAACATGCAAGTTGATTTTAACCAACCGTATCCAAAAATAAATCGCCAAGGAAGAGGTGTTAGGGAGCTTCCTTAACCGACAAGAATACGAACCATGGAGATTAGTATACTGTAGAGTGGCTGTGGGAGCAAGGAAGTCTTTGTCAGTTAACCAGCCATATCCAAAAATAAATCACGAAGGAAAAGGTGTTAGGGAGCTTCCATAACCAACGAGAATACGAGCCATAGAGCTTGAGATGGAGTGGCTGTGGCTGTGGGGCAGGGAGGCTGTGTCGGGTTGCCACTTAGGCGGGGGAGGGGGTGGGCTAAGTGACACCCCTGTGGTCTGGGGAGGAGTGCTGTGTTTCAGGAACTAATTGAATTAAAACCTTGGCTACACGATGCCCTCCTCAGGCTGATTAAGGTCATGTGACTGTAACAAGAATGAAGTGAAAAAAGATGATGTTTGTAAAGTAGTTAGCTTCTTGAATATAATCGTCAACAGCAGAAAAAGAAGAAAGAAAAACAAAAGAAAGTGAAAGAATGAAAACACCGTCTTGGACTGAAGGGTTTGGGTAGATAATTTCAGAATGTAACAAACGGCAGATTAAGTATTATCATCATCATCATAAACATATAAAGGCATCACTAATATGAGGCGTGGACGCTCCAGAAACAGGAAAAGGAATGTACAAATTAGGAAAACTTACAGGTATCAAGAGAGTGCCTAGTTCAAAGTCCTCTCATTTCACACATTCATCATTCTAGCTTTGAAAGTTCATTCGGTTTTTTTGTAGAGTAAAAAAATATTAAATTTCAAATGGGCCATATATCCACTTCGTCACTGAAGCCTTTGATTTTTTTTTTCCTGTGTACGTAACTCTTCGCTGTGATAGCGTATTTCTTGCCACATTCCTCCCCCCCAAAAAAAAAAAAAAAAAAAAAAATCGTCTTTGGGGAACCTTTTCGGACTGGAGGAGTTTGGTGCAGCCTTCATTAACCCCTTCACTTCTGGAGGTCTGTTTAAAGTTCAGTAAAATTATCATGAGGTAGACAAGAATGAAATATAACACTGCGTCATCAATAAAGGTTAAATGGCGAAAGGAAAGTCAGCCTTTCTAATTTCTTACTGAGGTTTATGGAAGGCCTCTGGATATTAGACTGGATTAGCCTGCATCCCATATTGCAAAGTGCAGGCAGCTTTATTATAGATTGGTCAGACACGTTTCATTTTCGTCGGGTAATCGTGAATTATTGTAAAAAAAAAAAGGGGGGGGGATTTTCAGTGCTCATAATGATTTAAGGATTAAGCACACGGTCTTTTGTCCCATGAGAGAGAGAGAGAGAGAGAGAGAGAGAGTTGAGTATGATGACTTGGGGTGGTCACGAAGGTTGTCTAGCGAGGGAAAGCATAAATGTCAGGAATACAAATTATGGGCCTGGGGTCGATACCACAGTGACCCAGTGTGCACCAGAAGACCAGCACGCGAACAGGGGCGTAGCCAGGCTTAAAGCAAGGGGGGGTTCTACAATGCCCAGTATGCTGAGAGGGTGGGGAGGAGTGGGGGTAAAACAGAAACAGAGAAAGCAAGAACAGAAAAAAAAAAATGTGTGTTTTTGCAGAGACTTTCAAAAGAGATAAAGAAAAATTAATACCTGGATTAATTATTCAAGAAATACTTAATAATTCATTACATTTTTTCGTGTTGAGTGTGGAGGAGGAAAGGGCGGAAGGGGTTCAAGGCGTGGGGGGAACAAGAAAAAAAAAATGTTCCTGCTGAAGTGGAGGCAGTGGTGACGCGGTGGCTTGGTTGATTTGGTATTGACCGTATGTTTTGTTGAGGCAGTGGCTTGGGTTCGAGGATCACCCGTCACTTAGTTGCGTTCGAGGATCACCTGTCACATAGTTAGGTTCGAGGATCACCCGTCACTTAGTTGCGTTCGAGGATCACCCGTCACTTAGTTGCGTTCGAGGATCACCTGTCACATAGTTGGGTTCGAGGATCACCCGTCACTTAGTTGCGTTCGAGGATCACCCGTCACTTAGTTGCGTTCGAGGATCACCTGTCACATAGTTAGGTTCGAGGATCACCTGTCACTTAGTTGCGTTCGAGGATCACCTGTCACATAGTTAGGTTCGAGGATCACCCGTCACTTAGTTGGGTTCGAGGATCACCTGTCACTTAGGTGGGTTCGAGGATCACCTGTCACTTAGGTGGGTTCGAGGATCACCCGTCACTTTGTTGGGTTCGAGGATCACCCGTCACTTACTTGGGTTCGAGGATCAACTGTCACTTAGTTGGGTTCGAGGATCACCCGTCACTTACTTGGGTTCGAGGATCACCCGTCACTTAGTTGGGTTCGAGGATCACCTGTCACTTTGTTGGGTTCGAGGATCACCTGTCACTTAGCATTTTCCAGCAACAATCAAATGACCAAATCTACGAGTATGTTGCATCACTGCCTTACCTTCACCTTCTCTGCCTTGCTTTTAACTGTATCACTAGAGGTAGGATACAGGTAAGTTGGTGTGTGTGTGTGTGTGTGTGTGTGTGTGTGTGTGTGTGTGTGAGAGAGAGAGAGAGAGAGAGAGAGAGAGAGAACCTGGATATTACCGGTACCTCTTTCCTACCACATATTTTTACACAGGGCACGGTACTCCTTTCTTGTACATTGTTCGGGTGTAATATAGAAACAAACTGAGAAGAGAGGTTTTACAAGCCCCCTAAGCCCACGAGATTGTGAGTTAGAGGTAAGAGTCCCCAGGGAATGCAATTTGTAGCTCAAAATCACATAAGACGATCCCACGCTACAGAGGACTTATTCTTCTCTCTCTCTCTCTCTCTCTCTCTCTCTCTCTCTCTCTCACACACACACACACACACACACACACACACACACACACACACACACACACACACACACACACACACACACACACACACACACACAGCATCTTTTTCCCTCTTCCATTGTTTTTTTTTCTTTCAGTTTCATCCCTACTTTTCTTCTTCCCTTCGTCCTTCTCATACGTAGTCTTTTTGTTTCTTCCTTTCACCTTTCTCATTCCTCTTGTCTAAACTTTTTTTTTTAATTATTATTATTTTCCTATCACATTTTTCCTTTTTCCCTTTCTCCTCGTCTTGTCTCTTCGTTTTTCTTACTTTTTTTCTCTTTCATGTTTCTCATTCCCTTTCTCCTCGACTTGTCTTTTTTTTCACTTTTTTTCCTTCACGTTTCCCATCACTCCATGCCCTGTCAGTGAGTTTTTTTTTTTTTCCTTTGTTTCCTGCCTTTCACTTTCTCCCACTTTCTCCTTTCTTCCTTGTTCTGTCTCTTGTATGTAGTAGAAATATTCACTTTCTCCCCCTTCCTCAGTTTCCCCATTTCCCTTGTCCCATTTCTTACTTTTTATGTGTGTGTATGTGTGTGTGTGTGTGTGTGTGTGTGTGTGTGTGAGAGAGAGAGAGAGAGAGAGAGAGAGAGAGAGAGGACGACCTCGAATTCAGTGGAGCTTGACATTCCCAAATATGTTCGTGTTGGGAGTCTGTCTTTTTGCCTGTGATTGTGAACACATGGGAGTTAAGGTTACAGTGATGAGAGAGAGAGAGAGAATATGTTCATGTTGGGTCTCAGTGTTTTTGCTGGTGATTCTGAACATATAAAAAAAAAAATGTGATTTAACGTTACAGTGAAAGAGAGAGAGAGAGAGAGAGAGAGAGAGAGATACAGACCTGAGTTTTTGTAGAGGAGACGCGAGGTCAATAAAGCTTCATCTTGACATTATTGAATAGATTGTGAGACAGGCACTGATAAGATATACATTCGTCCTATTGAACACTCTCACCACGACGACCTGTAAGTTTAGTGTGTTCATGCTAACTCCAGAAGATTTTACTTAATTTAGACGAAGCCTTCCTTACTGATGGTGACAATTTAAGCCGTGTGTGTATTTAGTCTATGTATCAACCCCTGTGCTTCCAAATGTCTCTCCCAAGCTGAACAGAGAGGTCTTGAGATAAAAAAAAAAAATAGTGTTTACTCCAGTTGGGTTGTGGTGTGTTTGGTAGATTTATGTGTGGAAATAGACACGTAAACAAGCAGTCATAGTGTTTGATAGCTTTGTGAGCGGAAAAAAAATATATAAGCAAGCAGTCTTACTGTTTGGTAGCCTTGTCAGTGGGAATAAACATATAAACAAGCAGTCTTAGTGTTTGATAGCTTTGTGAGTGGAAAAAAATGTAAATAAACAGTCTTAGTGTTTGGTAGCTTTGTCAGTGGGAGTAAACATATAAACAAGCAGTCTTAGTGTTTGGCAGCTTTGTCAATGGAAATAAAAATATAAACATTCAGTCCTACATTTAACATAAGTTCAGTAAAGTCATCGCTTTAGTTTGTTTGTGAAGCATTTGGAAGCTGTGGGAGTGAGGATAAATGAAGCCAGTAAGAGAGTCCCTGAAGTCATACTATTTTTAAGTACTTTATTTCCTTTACAAACAGAATATTTTAGCCACTTTTTACACAGTCATACTCTTCGTTTTCTTATCGTTCATCTTCATTTCTTTTCTTTTGCTCCCCACCTCAAAGAAAATTTTTTAAGAGGATCCCCATAGAAGTGTATTGTTTTCCTTTTCTGCCAACCACTCCCGTAATGAAATTTTTGAGTCCATGCAGAATCATAAACAAGCAGTCCTACGCTCAAGGTAAACTCAAGAAAGTATTTGAACACTGCCGTCATTACGGGTGAATTGTAAGTGTTTTCAGAAAGGAGAGGCTTCCCCCC
Source organism: Coenobita brevimanus (assembly GCF_032717465.1). Lineage (NCBI taxonomy): Eukaryota > Metazoa > Arthropoda > Malacostraca > Decapoda > Coenobitidae > Coenobita > Coenobita brevimanus. The sequence continues at coordinate 10,236,799 of NC_136999.1, read as the reverse complement.
AAATTGGAAAGAGTCTTCTGATAAATAAGAGAATACGTCATTATAAGAATCTAAACAGACCTGAACTGGCGGTGGTAGGTTAACTTAGAGAGAGAGAGAGAGAGAGGGAGGGTAGACAGATTGACACCTGGAGATAGCCATTTAAGAAGGTGATGTGGGCGGGATCATTAATTTTCTCATAAGGGATAATAGCAAATTAATGAGGGTATTAAGGTGATAGGTTCAGTATGAAGACGGGAGACAGGTAAATTGAGAGAGATTAGACGGAAATGGACGGGTGGTGTCAGAGAGAGAGAGAGAGAGAGAGAGAGAGAGAGATTCATTAACTGGATCACTAGAGGTAGGATATAGGTAAGTGGAGAGAGAGAGAGAGAGAGAGAGAGAGAGAGATTCATTAACTGGATCACCGTAGGTAGGATATAGGTAAGTGGAGAAAAAGAGAGAGAGAGAAGGCGGGGGGTAGGAGGCTTAGCTGGTAGACAGATACCGGTAGATTATAAAGAAGATAATATGGGCGTGTCTCAAGTGTTCTCAAAAGGAATAATATTGAATTAATGAAGCAAAGCGACGTGAGACTGACAGAAGATCAGATTGAGGGACGAGATTAAACACAAGACTGGAGGTGTTTTTATCTTGTTCGTGCTCCTGTCAGACGATTTTGTAAACCCCTTCACTCCGATGTCGCAGTTTGTAGTTTGCTCTTGCTATCTCCAGACGATTTTATTCAGCCAAGGATAGACATGAGGAAATGGAGGGTTTAGGATTTTCTTTTTTGTCTTCATTATTACCCAGAGATCCTTCTTGAGTTTAAAGAAATCGTCTGGTGGTAGCAAGAATAGAATAAGAATCACCACGAGTCAAAATTATGAAAGCACCCGAGTCACGGGCTGTACTGGTATATATATTTTTCCTTCTACCTTCAGACGATTTTCATCAGCCGAAACTAGGAGGGACTCTTCAAAAAGCAGTGGTTAGATACAGCCTTCATTAACCCTTGCATCACGAAAAATATCCCCGGAGCTGAATAAAATCGACTAGAGGTAACAAGGCTAAAATTAATCACCTCAAGTACGTTTTATTCCAAAGGTGAATATAATCGTCTGGAGTGGCGGGAGTAAGCCAATAGAATACGTCGCCGGATTGAAGGGGTTTAAAAGACGTCATGGGTCTGAAGGGGGTTAATACATTTCAGGTGTGGGGAGTTGCATGCACCTGACTTCACTTCCAGACTTGCTAGGGGCGTTAGCAGAATAGAGGGAGGAGACCCCTTGTACCGCGCCCTTACGTCACCCTCCCCTCTCCCTTAAACCCTCCTCCCCCTCCCTTCAACCCCCTCCCCCTCCCTACCCCATCAACTCGTTCGTCTGCTATAGCTTGCCCACACCCTGCCCACATACCACTTGCGGGCCACAATTTTGACAAATATAATCCATCTCCTTTCGCCCTTATTCCCACCCTCCTTATCCCCAAAGTCTGTTGAATACTTGGCCTTATCACTCCATTAGACCTTGCTTATCCTCACCTGCACCCCACCTCATTCGTATCGAGTCGTCCATATGCTGGCTTGCTCGCACTCTACCCACATATGACTCATGCTTGGCCTTCGTTTTACACTTATTTCAGACCATCATCCGCCTCTTCCTTATCCCCACCCTTACCCCGGCTCACTCTTAATGACTCGTCCATCTGCTGGCTTGCCCACACCCTTCCCAGATATGACTCACACATGTCCCACACTTAACTAAACTCTACCCATCGTGTTTCCCTCTTGCTTCCGCTTTCCCACGTCTCCCCTTAACTCCATGTCATCCCACGCCCCTCCCACTTCACCCACACACCTGTATCTGCCATAACTTCCCCACACCGTTTCCACACGTCACTAATTGCATTCCCCACACTTTTGACGACTCTCCTTATTCTGTTACCTCCCCCTCTTTCCATCTCAACGCCACACTCCACCCCATCACCCCCACCCTCGTCCACATGCTGAAACTTTCCCGAATCCTCACCCAACATTACCCACACCTGTCCAACTCTTCAATCCAGACTCTGCCCACACTTTCGAACCTGTCTTGCCCCTTGTCTTTCTCCCTCAGCCCCACACTTGTCTTGCTATTGGTATATTCTGCCCACACTCTCGAACCCTTCTTTCCCTTGTCTTTCTCCTTCAGCCCCACACATGCCCTTTTGCTAGGTTTCCCCTCACCCTTGTAAACCCCTTATGCCCTTCCTCTGCCGTGTCTACACCTACACCCACGCTGCCTTGTCATGTATAGCCTACCTTCACCTTTTCCTTCTACACCTACACCCTACCGATGCCTTTCTCCTCCACCCCTTTCACTGCGTATTAATTTAGTGTATTCGTGCTATCTCCAGAGGGTATTAAACTTTTAGAAGGAACTTTCGTACCAGATTAATGAAAGCTGTATCTAATCCCTCTAGTCTGAAAAGTCTGTGGGATTTACCGTACTGATGGGGTGAATGAAAGCTGTTATGTATTATTACCCTTCCACTTCGAAAAAATGAGTTTCCTAATTCAGATATATGGAAGTGGTAACAATAAATCGGTAGAGTCCGCCATCTGATTCTTGATTTTAAATTCCTTCCATACCCAAAGGTTTACTATAGCGCGTTAGATGAGAGGATAAATATGACTCGTAACCAAGGACATTCTTTTGTATGTCGTAACTAAGGCTTGTAAAATTTCACGCAGCCACGACTGAAATATTCGGGTTGTGAGAGTAGTCCAGTTCCGTCGGATGAAAACAAACCAGCCCCTCTTGTAAATCCCTCATGCCTTCCTCTGCCGTGTCTACACTTACACCCGTGCTGCCTTGTCGTGTATACCTTCACCTTTTCCTTCAACACCTACATCTAGTTCTGCACCGTCTTGTACATATACGTCTAACTAGAGGGGCACTCAGTGGAGCACATCTCGCCGACAAGGGCAACTTAATTTCCAAACCACTCATCATAATGGGTTAGGTTTTCTCATCATTGATTAGGGCTTCACAGAAATTAGTTTGCGATCCAGAATCTGTAACACTATCTGGATTGTTCCCAAAAGTTAATCGATTGTTCCCTGGGACATGGTCTATCTACCCACCAAGTTTGGTCCAAATCTCTCTCTTAGTTTTTGAGTAATCCTGCAAACAGACAGGGGTGAAATTATACTGTCCTTTTCGAAGAGAACAAACGGGGTTGAAAACATACCCTCCTTGTCGGAGAGAATATTATATAACGCCTTCTACAGCCACACCGTCTACAACTACACCAACGTCTTCTACTCCTGCACCCACTGCTACACCTTAGCTACTTCTTCCCCGTCTTCAACACCTCTTTCTTCACCTACACCTAGAATACGGCCCTTAAATCCCCCCCCCCTCCCTTACCCATAACGTTTACCAGTCCACGCCCTTCCTGTAACCCTCCCCCCCGTGCCCTTCCCTGACCCTGCCTACACCTACTACACCTACACCCGCATCGTCTTCTACGAAAATTTCTCTCGCTAGTTACCTCGGCTACACCCTTCCGTTACCATGCCCACACCCTGCCTGCCTACACCTTGCCAACACCTGGAACCTTTCTGATAAGCCTTTATGGACTTGTGTGTATGATTGATCGACTGACAGGCTGATTGATTGATTGATTGATTGATTGATTGTGTGTGTGTGTGTGTGTGTGTGTGTGTGTGTGTGTGTGTTAATTTGATTGCCTTTTTTCATTTAGCTTCACTTGTTCACTTACCAGACACGTGACAGCCACGCTAGAGTGAATAATGACGCGAAAAATACGATAATAGTATTTTTATTCACGACAATAATTCACTTCTATGGAGACGAATACTATAAGAATTGGTTAGCATTCTATATCAATACGGCGTGTGAACAGCATCTTGATATCCTGCCGACATCATTCTGTCACTGTGCCCATGTTTCTTTTTTGTCTCTCTTTTTTTTCTTTCTTTCTTTTTACCCACGCTATAATGTTACCCAGCGGTGGTCAGGTGGTTAGGGAAGTTGTCTGCTGCCTGAAAGAACGAGTGCTCAAACCCAGGATGGAGCAGAATGCAATTTGTTCACATGAAATCATTAAAACAGACTATACAGAGCTTCCATAATGCTCACCAGTATGACATAAATACACCCCCTGCTAATACCATCGCGCCAGTTCTGAATGACACAGCCCAAGCATGTATTCAGTATGGACGGTGGGTATTGGCACGAAGGGGGTGACATTCTCTTTCTCTGCCCACATCCATACCTGCCAACCCACACCATTCTGTCATTGTGCCTAGGGTCAACACCTGCTTCCTTATTTGCCTACCAACACACCTGTCACTCACTTCCACGTAAATACCTACACGTTCTTGCAATCTCTGTCTCATACCCTTCCGTCTCTCTCTCTCTCTCTCTCTCCGTTCTTGCAATCTCTGTCTCACCCTTCCGCGTCTCTCTCTCTCTCTCTCTCTCTCTCTCTCTCTCTCTGACTAAAAACGAGTCTTCGGTCTGAAGGGGTAAGATAATAAGAGAAATGCTTTTCTTGAAATGTTTACAGTGGCGACTGAGAAGCGAGGAAGGCGTTAATTTTGTCTAGACGGTGATAATGAGAGAGAGAGAGAGAGAGAGAGAGAGAGAGAGAGAGAGAGAGAGAGAGATGGGAAGGGAAAATGAGTGCGTATGTGTAAAAAAAAAAAAGTAAGTGAATGTATGTGGGGGTTGTATATTTGTGTGTGTGTGTCTGTGTAATCGTGTGCGTGTGTTCTAATGTGTGTGCGTGAGAGAGTGCGTGAGTATGCGAGACGGTGTGGCGTGGGAACGACGTAATACTGCTGTGGTAGCGGAATGGCCTGTCAGTGCCTCCCTGTGCCAGATGTCTGCCTTGTGTCTCTGCTCCTGCTCTTGCTGTCTAACTCATTCACTCACCCACTCACTCACTTACTCACCCACTCACTCACTCACTCACTCACTCACTCACTTTACTTCATACCTTACCTAGCCCAACTTAACCTAACCTAACCTAACGTGTAATACTTCCGTGGTGGAGGGATGGCCGTGAGTGTGCCGCTTTGCCAGATGTCTGCCTTGTGTCTCTGCTCCTGCGCCTGCTGTCTCACGTATTCATCCAGCCTCCTTATGCTATGCCAAGGACGCACCTCTTAGCGATTTACTCTGCATATTACACTTCATTATCATCCTGCATGTTATTTATGAAAACTAGGTCGATATTAAAATGTTATAAATATCATACAAGAGAATATTGTAACATGCAAAATAAATCACTAAGGAAGAAATCTTATGCCATTTACACTATGGCCCCTGCACTCATCCTAGACGGGGAGGTGGTGGCTGAGTGGGTTAGAGAGCCGGGTAAGAGCGGCGGTAGAGGGAGCCGCGCTGTCAACATTGGTGGGTTTGAGTCTCTGGTATTTTCGTCGTGTAGGAGCTGTGGGTGACTCTACACTGAGTGACAAGCCAAATGGTTTCCTAAACACCAGGAAACCATTTACTACGCTGGGTGGTAACCATATAACCAAATTTTGGTGCCTGGTGGTTTACTGGGTAATTATTGCACTCCAATCGGATTGAGCCGGTGAAGGTTTATATCCAAGGGGTGGTTGGGATTGATTGCTCATGTAATGCCACTCAGGGATGAGTGAGGCTGGTCACTCTCATCTTAAATGTCTGGACCAACTGTCTAGCCCCGGGCTCCTACGCTCCTCATGGGGCAGTGTAGGATTGGATGATGGATGGATGGATGGAAGAAGCCTCCTTAGTATTTCCTCAACATCCTCCTAGTTACTTATTTTGCACGCTACATTTTACTATCCTCTTTTAGGTTTTTCATGTCTTACTACTTCATGCCATTTTAGTTTGGGCATACATTGCATAAACGACATAAGATAACGTTACCTATTTTTCTTGCTGTTGTGAAATGAGCCGCTCAGTCAATTCACACATCATTCAACCCCGAAATATTGCCTCCTTATCTCACGAATAACCATCAGGACATTTTTTTTTTTTTCTAGGTTTGCTTCAAATATGCCTGTCAAATAGGGTCGTACCTTTATCATGTGCTTCTCAGTACAAAATTCATCCAACCAGCTGGATCCTCTGTTAGTTCTTAGCCCCAGCAGCCTCCATACCTCGTTGTCAAACGCACTTATTTACGATCTCCATCCCACTTCTTGGTCTCATCCAACCTTCAGACTCACTCACATACCGTGTACCTTTTTCACCATTCTGTCTGCACCCATTCTTTACACTGATGTTTATATATGCCCTTAGTAATGGGTGATTATGAGTGTCCATAATTAATTGATGGACAGCTTTTTAGATGAGGAATGGCTGGTGTGGGAAATAAGTGTGTGATACCTTAATAGCAATTCATGGACCGTGTAAATTCTAATTTAAAAAAAAAGAAAAACACCTCTCCAAACGGCCCTACCTGCCACACTGCACACTGGCTCTCAAAAATTGCACCAAATGCTGTATATAGTGAAATGAAAGAGTGTGGGCAGTGAATGGTGTTGGAGTGAGCCCTTTGTGCGGGTGTGGCTTCAGATCCACCCCGGTATTGGTGTTATATGGAAGCCTCATTTATTTTTTATTTGATTTGATTGATTGAGTGATGGTTTTAAGGTTTGTTTAATTGACCGTGTGGAGAGGACAGAGAATGAGAGACTGACTAGAAGCGTGAATGTAAGTCAGGTGGAGGGGGAGAGCAGGAAGGGGAAGCCAAGGATGAAGGGATGGAGAGGAGATATTTGAGAGAGGGGTGTATGCGTTGGATGGAGGGCAGTCGAATGGCAGAAAACAGGACGTGCAGGCGATTTGTTTGTGACCACCTCATACGAGAGTAAGGTGTCTGGCAGTAGATGGACGAATAGAAAGATAGAATGAGTTTTATAGATAGCTAGATAGGTTGATAGATAGAGAGATAGATAGACAGATAGATAGATGGATATGGCTAGACAGATAGATAGATAGATTATGTAGATAGATAGATTAGATGGATAGATAGATAGAGATGGATAAATAGATAGAGATGGATAGATAGATAGATGTAGATATACTGAGAGTGAGACAGGAGCATTGGACTATTATGCTTTAAAAAAAATGAAGTCTTGCATAGTCAGAACAGTGTGTCAGAGCACGGTGTCAGACGTTTTAAGCTCATTTTAAGGGCGCGATCCTTCCGCCAGGTTAATGTAAAAATGTGTAGGTAACCACAATAAATAAAAATGAAGTGGCAATCGTCCATTACAAATTAGGGCCTAAGATTCTATTGCCATGATTAGAACTGTACCATACTTTCCACATCCCCTTTCCATTTATCACATCTTCCTTTCCTTGCGAGCTGCCATCTATGTTTCCTTCATCTCTTTCGCCACGTATTCCCTGCTTCCTTCATCTCTCACCACGTATTCTCTGCATCCTTCATCTCCTTCACCACGTATTCCCAGCTTTCCTCATCTTGTTCACCACGTATTCACAGCTTTCCTCATCTTTTTCACCACGTATTCCCTGCTTCCTCCATCTCTTTCACCATGTATTCTCTGCTTCCCTCATCTCTCACCACGTATTCCCTGCTTCCCTCATCTCTTTCACCACGTATTCCTTACTCTCCTCATCTCTTTCACCACTTATTCCCAGTTTCCTTCATCTTTTTCACCACGTATTCCCTGCTTCCCCCATCTCTTTCACCATGTATTCCCTGCTTCCCCCATCTCTTTCACCACGTATTCCCTGCTTCCTTCATCTCTTTCACCACATATTCCCTGCTTCCCCCATCTCTTTCACCACGTATTCCCTGCTTCCCTCATCTCTTTCACCACGTATTCCCAGCTTCCTTCATCTTTCACCACGTATTCCCTGCTTCCTTCATCTCTTTCACCATGTATTCTCTGCTTCCCTCATTTCTTTCACCACGTATTCTCTGCTTCCCTCATCTTTTTCACCACGTATTCCCTGCTTCCCTCATCTTTTTCACCACGTATTCTCTGCTTCCCTCATCATTTTCACCACGTATTCCTTGACTGTGTGCACCGTACGTAGAGTCACCAGCGCTCCAGGCTCCTCGATCGCTCTTATACAGCGTGTACACCTCGCCATTATTGATAACTAAACCCCCGCCCCACCCCGCCCCACCTCCCTGATCTCTCACCCTTACCTCCTTCCTCACCCTTACCCCTGTCACCACCTCCCCTATCCCTTCATCTACTCCCTCACCATTTCACCTCTCTCACCTTTACCTTTACCCCTCTCTCTCTCTCTCTCTCTCTCTCTCTCTCTCTCTCTCTCTCTCTCTCTCTCTCTCTCACACACACACACACACACACACACACACACACACACACACACACACACACACACACACACAGTACCATATAAGGGGTGCTGGACAGGCGTGTGTGTGTCGGTGCAGCTGGTCTGGTATGATGGTGGGGGCGGCAATGCTTTTACTTCTCACTGGTCAGACTGTCAAGCACAAGTAGTTTCCGTCTTGTCCCTGTTCACCCAACACTACAATTAGGGACCTGAGTGTAATATTGACTGTTCTTGGGGAAAATCGGGACATCAAAAGCTGAATGTCCGTCCTTATGACCCGTAAAAGGTGTGTGTGTGTGTGTGTGTGTGTGTGTGTGTGTGTGTGTGTGTGTGTGTGTGTGTGTTGTGATATGATGTCTCTCAGGGTCGCTTAGTCGGAGGTGCTGTGATAACACCTTGTACGGGGTGTTGGGAAAATAAACACCTAGAGTTTTTAATACAGAGCGTCGGGAAAAAAACACGTAACTTGGGAAGGACTAGTTCACCAGACATTAGAAATATATTTAGCTCCTCGACTCCACGCATATCCATGACCTTGATTGAATATATTGGTGTGTAAGAGTGAATATCCTGATGCTTGAGGTTGAGTGAGACTTACAGTGAGGTGAAAAGGGTTGAATATCTTGCTGAGTGAGGCTAAATATCTAGCTGAGTAAAACTTAAGATCTAGCTGAGTAAGGCTGAGTGAGAGTGAATATCTTGCTGAGTGAGGCTGAATATCTTGTTGAACGAGATTGAATATTTGCTGAGTGAGGCTGTATATCATCTTGAGTGAGGTTGACTGTTTAGCTGAGTGAGTTTGTCTTGCTGAGGGAGGTTTTGTAAGGTTGAAATATCCTACTGAGCAAGGAGACAGGTGGAGGTGGTAGTGATAGCGATGGTGGAGGTGGTGGTGGTGATGGTGGTGGTGATGGTGGTGGTAGTGATGGTGATACAGCGAGTAAAATACGACATGGTGTCACTCACATCAACCCGTGGGAATGAAAAAACACTTATTCTTCACGCTCATGCCGGGGTTCCACATAATGAGCGAAATTGCGGGTCCCGGCTGGAGAATGACCGCACAAGGCTGCCATCAAGCGAAAACCCGTCATAAACTTGACTCGTGAAATCGATAATGCCAACTTGCTAATATTGAAACTTGGGACGGCTTAGGTTTATCACAGGAACTTCATCAAAATGCTTTTCTGTTGGGCTGCACATCTTTACGTACTGGTGCCATGTATTTACGGTAGGTGGATTATAGGTGTTATGAATTATTTAATTTGTATGTATGCATGGCAGGATTGTATTATATCATATGTATGCATACAGTATATATACCTGTAGATATCACATACGTACATACCACACACGGTATATATATATAGCGTACATATCGGGGTCTCGGTACCATATAAGTGGTGTAAGTATTCTGTGTTCTCTCAGCTCGAGGTCATTTAGTAACTACACGCCTCTGTACTCTCGCCTTTGCCTTCAGCGGATGTCCTTCGTCGCTAAAAACATTATTTTCGTCACATCTAAACATTTGTCCTCATGCGCCACGGTCTCCCATACCGCCTCTCATACAACTTTGACAGCTTCACTCGTCTTATTTGTGAGAGAAGTTCTGAAAGTTGATTGAATGACAGTATGGGATGCGGAAGCAGATGTGGACAAAGTTTATAAGTGACAGAGATGAAGACAACTATGCGGAGTTGAATAGAGAGGTAGAGATTGACTGGGAAATTGTATGTGAGTGAGATGGTGGGGTAGGGGGAGACCGAGGAAGAGGTAGAGGGATAGGGTGGAGAGGTGTATGAATGAAAGTGATGCTGGTAGGAATGTTGCCTGATGGAGGAGGAGAGGGCGGCTTATAGGCTGTATGTTCATGGCCACCCCGTTCAGAAGGAAGGCGTCTTGCTATAGATAGATAGTCAGATAGATAGATAAACAAATAAACAGACAGACAGACAAACAGATAGATAAACGAAGGACAACCGCTTAACGCAGGAGTAGAGATATATACCGGGTATTACTCACAAACCTTGGCTTGCATTTACAAACAACCCTATGATCTTTTGTCTGTCGTAACTCCGGCTTGTTTACGTAGGAAGGACAAGGAGAGTGCAAAATCTTCCCTTGTCTCCTGTTCCCTTTGCCAAAACCTATATTAGTTACGAGAGGAAAATGCTCTAAAGTTATTCTGTCATCCAGGGAAGTCAAGGAAGACACAGAATCTAACTTTGTCTCATAGTCTTCTTGCCAAAACCGATCTTAGTTACGAGAGGAAAATGATTGTAAGGTATTATCCCCATGGCGGGCCAGTTAGTGCTTGATAGCCCGATTTCCTGAGCCTCCCGGACCCCCTATTGAGAAACGAGTACCGTATGTGTGGTGCAACAGGCGCCGGGAGGGGGGGAGGAAGTGGTTGAGATGCAGGCAGGTAGGCAGTGAGAGGGCAGGTAGACAGGTAGGTAGAATGAATGTTGGGTAGGCAGACAGGGTGATGGGAAGGAGGAAGGAAGACAAGGTGACGGGGAGGAGGATGGCAGACAGGGTGAGGGGAAGGAGGAAGGCAGACAGAGTGAAGAAAAGACAGGCAGGTAGAAGAGGGGAAGGAAGGGTAGGGGGAGGAGGAGGCAGGCAGGCAGATAGGCAGGACGAGGGAGAGGCAGGGTGATGGGTAGGAAGTCAAGCAGGTCGGGTGAAGGGTAGGCAGACATGGTGAGAAGGCAGACAGGTAGGTAGGTAGGTAGACCACCAGCCGAATACCGCACATACTTGATTCCCTCCCCCATACCTGCTTCTGCCCTCCTTAACGTCCCTCACCCTTCACCCCCTCTCTCCCTTACTTCTCTCTCTCTTGTACCCTTGCCTTCCCTATTCTATCCTTCACCCCATCCTCCTCTATCCCTTCTCTCTTCCTTATCCTCTACCTCACCCCATCATCCACTCTCTTCTGTACCCCTCCCTTCCGTCGTCTCTCCTTCACCACTTCACCTACCAGCTGCCCTCACCCTTCCCTCCGATCTCCCTTAGCTTCCTTCCCACATCAGTCTTCTTCATGTCTCTACCTTATCCCTCCCTCACTCCTTCGTTACCTTCCCTCCTTCCTCACTCCTTCACCTCCATCCTTCCCTCTCTCTCTGTCTCTCCCTCTCTCTTTCTTATTTCATGTTCACTGCTTTCTTGCTTCCTGCCATCACTTCTCTCTTACTTTTCTCATCCCGTTCTTTCCTTCTTCCTTTTCCTGTGCAGTCCTTTTCTAAAATTCCTGTAATTCTTCCACTTCTGTAACGCGATATTAAGTCCCTCTGTTGATATTAATGGTTGGCCATCTGGAAAGGCACGTAAGGTGTGTGTGGTCTGCAAGTTTATGTATCTCTGTGTAACTCCTCTGTATTTCTGTAACTCCTCCCATTGTTACCCCACCCTCCTCTCTCTCCTAGTGAGGTAGACTTCCCTTATATGGTATGTGTAGCCAAATTCACTATTCTCTCTCTCTCTCTCTCTCTCTCTCTCTCTCTCTCAACATCCTCTTTTGTTTTTCCTTCTCTTCCTCTCCACCACGACCCACTCTACCAATGGCATTTCCTTCACCCGCCCACACCCCTCCCCCCTCTCCCTCCCCCTCCCCCCATTCTCACCTCTACCTGCATCTAGGACCCCTCCCTCTCCCTCCCCCTCCTCTTTTCCCCCCAACCTCTCCCCCCCTTCTCCCCATTCCCCTTGTCTCCCTTCTTCTCCCCCCTCCCACTCACCTCTACCTGCGTCTAGGACCTAACCCCTCTTCTCCCCTCTTCAGTCTAAAGTCCTTCTGTCCCCATTAATGCTCGTGTGGCCAATAGGTGGTAATCTGGGGCTTCTTTCTCCTCTCCCCTCCCTCCCCTCACTCTTATCTCTGCCTGCAACAAGGACCTCCCCATCTCCTCCCCCTCTCCCCTTCCATCGTCTCCGTCTCAACTCCTTCCTGCCTCCCTCCTCCCCCCACCCTTTTTCATTCCTTCCTCTCAACCCCCATACACTTAAAGGCCGTATTCCTAGGGAGGGGGGAGGCAGGAGACTCAAGTACCTCTTCCTTAGCGATTTATTATTTCATGTTACAACTTTAATATATTTTGCACGTCACAAAAGTCTTATTAATATCGACTCAGGTTGCAGTATCACCATCATCATTGTCATCATCATCATCATCATCATCATCATCATCATTTTCCTCATCATCATCATCATTTTCCTCATCATCATCATTTTCCTCCTCCTCCTTCTCCTCCTCCTCCTTCTCATCATCATCATCATCATCATCATCATCATCTCGACCTTTATTCCCACCTACCCCAAATTTGAGAGTAGATTAAAAAAAATAAAAAGAACAAAAACTCTTCTATTCTCTCTCCCAGCCAGGATAGACCTCCCACCCTAGCGATTGGCAGTCCACTCCTCAGCTGTTGGGCTTCATACAGGAATATTTTAACGTGTCTGGTGCATTTATCAAGAAAATAAATAATGATGCTTTGGCCTTTGGAGTGGGACCAGGATTCCGGGAGCCAGAATGATATGTTAATGATTGTGTGACCCATTTAACTAATCATGGTGTTGATATTTCTCCATCTTTATCATTTTTTTTTCCTGGATCCTACCTCACTCCATCCTAAGGTGGGAAAATAGTTCACGATGATGATGATGATGTGTGGTGTGATGATGATGATGATGATGATGATGTGTGGTGTGATGATGATGATGATGATGATGATGTGTGATGATGATGATGATGATGATGATGTGTGGTGATGATGAAGATGTTGATGATGATGTGTGATGATGATTGTGATGATGATGATGATGTGTAATGATGATGATAATGATGATCATGATGTGCAGAGATAAACTGGTAAGGTCGAGGTGCTATAGGGAGTCTGCCAAGTCCACGGGGTCAAGTCCTTCACCGCCCACACCTCCAGACTCAGTCACTTGTTACTGACCTTCCCCCGCCGACCAACGCCCGCACTGGATGTCCTACTAAGAACTCTCGCACACTCACTCCCGCCCACACCACTTGTAGCCCTCCCCTTCCCCCTCCCCCTCCCCCTCCCCCCTCTTCCCCCTTCCCCCTTTCCCCATACACCCACCGCCGCTCATACTGCCTCTTACCTGCACCTGTTCACCGCCTGTCTCTCCACCTCACCTGGTTTCCACTACTCTTCGTATTCCCTTCTCCATAACGCTTACCTTAGTTCATGTATCTACTCTCTCTCTCTCTCTCTCTCTCTCTCTCTCTCTCTCTCTGTTCACTCACCCCCCCCCCATACTTGCTTCCACTCATATATCCACCTTTTCACATACCACCTGCTATCCACAAACATGCTACCCACACACCGCCCGTACTGTCTCTTATCTGCACCATTCTTTCGCCTTCATTTCCCTACCATCTGCTTGCCACAATACAACCCCCATCCACAGCACTTATTTCCACCCATATATCCACGTCGTCCCCAGTACCAACTGCTTTGCACAATTCTACCTATATCCATCTATGTACTCCCTTCGCTTCATACCACCCCTTCCACAACTTTGCCTGCTCCCACACCTCCCACACAACTGCCCCCACCCACACTTCCTCAGTATCCATCTCCCCTTTCGTACAACCTGTTTTCTACAACATTGCCTCCACCCACACTTTCGCCCACTCATATATCCCTCCCCTATTTATGCCACCTGCTTTCTAGAACACTTACATCCACCCATGTATCCACCTATATCCATGCCACTTGCTTTCCATAACACTGTCCCGACCTACAATTGCTTCCACTTATGTATCTATCTTTCGCCATGCCACCTGCTTTCCACGACACTTACTGCCACCCATGTATTCTCCTTCCTTTGTACCATCTGCTCTCCGCAACACTCACTTCCTCCCATGTATCCACCGTCCTCCAGGCCATCTGCTTCCTACAGCCTGTTTTATAGTGGTGATGCTGTGATGTATGGGAGAGCAGAACAGCAGGATATATCACGGAATCTGGCCAGAAATACCTCTCCACCTCCATATATCACACACGTACCTGTAATTACTATTATGCTACGAGGAGAGATCTTGTCGGCTAGAACGGGGATTAGGGGGATGGGGACGCAGATTTTCATTATACTGTACTTGCATTCCACAGTATTACACCTAATCATACATAATTCCACTCATTTATTTCCAGTACCAGCGACACTACCATATAAACACACTTGATCAGCTCACAGTGCACACTATCACCTAACCCCACCCCCACACGTTCTCTCTCTCTCTCTCTCTCTCTCTCTCTCTCTCTCTCTCTCCCACACCCAGAAACACACTTCCACCCACACACAACCAACCAATCCAGTTCCTAATAATGTCGCTTGCATTATTTTCCAGTCCAACAAGATTCGTAATTGGTCACTAGCCGGCCACCACGCTCTCCATCATCATCATCATCATCATCGTCGTCGTCGTCACCACCACCACCACCACCACCACACTAGCTTCCCACTACACCAAACAAACCCCACCGTCAGCCACCCACCACTCCGCCCACTCATTACCCGAACACCCTAATTATAGTGTTCACGCCCATGCTAGTTTGACCAATTGCAACCTACCGAGCAAGCAAGCGCAGTTATAACCCCGGTAATAACTAGGCTTCGGGTGGAGTAGTGTGGCATTATACCTTCTCGCTGAGTCGTTTTTATTAGGTTGGTTCCAAGCTTCTCTCTCGTCCTACTTTATTTTTTGGTCATTTCAGCAGTGTGCGCTGTTTTTTTTTTTTCTTTCCAGGATGATCATACTTGCTCTGTTTAAACCCTGCCCTAGTTTAACCAATGATAGACGCATTTAAACCCTGTCTAAGCCTGACCTAACACAGCCTCTAACATAAGCTCAGCCAATCCAGTCCAGACGTCTTAGCCTAACCAAACCCTAATAGCCGAATCTGACCTGACCTAACCTAACCTAACCTAGAAGCTCATAGAAAAGAAAAAAAAATGCCCAGCTCGATCCCGTCACAATCAGGTATAATGTGTGGACCAAATATAACTTGTTTCCTTGACAGGTTCAATATTCTCCCTTGTCGGCATTGTTCAGGAGTGTTGAAGAAATCCGATTGCAAAAAACAGGAAAAAAAATATAGCTGGGAAAGTTGCGTCCCCCTCCCCCAGCCCACACTGCTCCTCCTCCTCTTCCTTCTTCTCCTTCTCCTGGCCCACAAGATCTCTCCTCCTCCTCCTCCTCGTAGTCGTAGTAATTGCGTGTGTGAGTGATATATGGAGGGGGCGAGGTATTTTTAGCTACCTTCTGTGATGTACCTTGATGTTCTGCCTTCCCACACCGCAGCATAGCCACCAGCACATCATACACCTGTTCCTTCTGGTTTTTTGTTTTGTATTCATATTCATCATCAGTACACTACTATCTCTCTCTCTTTCTCTCTCTCTTTCTCTCTCTCTCTCTCTCTCTCTCTCTCTCTCACACACACACACACACACACACACACACACACACACACACACACACAGATCGTTCCACTTTTACTTCCTCTTAACATTATCACATCATTATCTCCACATCAACATTCTCCATTCCTTTACTTTCACCACCACAGCCAACGTGGGCATAATTATCACATTTCCCTCTTTTTTTTTTCCCCCTACTCGTTTACGCTACTCCCTTTGCTCATTTACTGTACATTAATTCCACAACAACATCTCTTCTCTCCATTCCCGCTTTCACCATTAACACCACCACAAACACCACCTTACCACCACAGCCTACGCACGGCACATGTTTCAGTCCCTGCATTTCCCCTCCTCATTTCTTCTGCTCCCTCTTTCACCACAGACATCATATCATATTCCCTTTCTACACCATTCATTATATTCCTTCTTTCATCTTCATCACCATCAACTACAACCACATCTCACCACCACAACCTCGTTTCAGCATAAATCATAGTCTCGCTTATTCTCCCCCCCCCCCTCTTAGTTCCGCTTCCACCTTTGTTCCTCCACCTTCATTGCTTCCAGCGTAGTACTCGTCTTCTCCTTTCTCGTTCACCATCAGTATCACCATCACCACCACACTTTGCATTTTAAATATTTCTACTTTCTCCCTCTCAGTTGTGTGTTTACCCCTTCCTCCACAGTTACTATATCACATACCTTCACTACCGGTATTTCATTCATCTCTTCCATCACAGTTTTCACTATCATCACCACCGCAACAACCTACATTTAGCGTTGGTAATGAAAATCTCGCTTCTTCCCCTCTCAGACCCACCCATGCTGTACCTCTGCTCCGTCGACCATCACCATCATCACATCTCACCACTGCATCACTCATCCTGTCCATCGTAACCATCACAGCCACAGCAGCCTACATAAATCAGTGTCATAACTTTTGCCTCCCCTCTCTTTTCTGCCTCTGTTTCCGATTGTTCTTTTATCACCATCACATCATCATAATCACGCAGTCCACAGCAGCGTTTAGTATTCTGAGTCTGGTATCGAAACACCTCTTCCTTACTGATTTGTTTTGCACGTTATACCTCTGTTTTCCCTAAGTATGCAGTTGATACAAACGCTGGGTGTATAAAAACGATGGAAGTAGCATAGAAGAGAAAGTTCGGATGTAATACTCAAAATAAACTACCAAGGAAGAGGTGGTTGGGAGACTCTTACTTCACATAATACCTTACGGGCCTTGTCGTAGATACCTCATTCATATTTTATCCCATAAGAAGCAACTTCGACAGGACAAGTAGCTTTTTTTTTTTTCCTTTCTATTCCTACCCCCTCCCACATACACAGCAACTTATCTTCATCGCGGGCTCATTACCGTTCTGCTTTCTCTCCCTTTCAGTCCTCTGTCCCGTTCACTTCTCTCTCCTCACAATTCTCTCTCCCTTTCACTTCTCTCTGCCTCGCAATTTTCTCTCCCTTTCACTTCTCTCTGCCTTTCAGTTCTCCCTCCCTTTTTAAATTCAGCCCCTTATGCTCTGGGCTTTCAAGAATAGTGTGGTTTATCTGAAAATAATAACTCAGGTCATTATACCGAAGCCTCAGAAGTGGATGAGAGCTATTGACCGGGACTGTACACGAAGCACACTGTACCGCAAAATTAAAGTCACCGGTTCGATTCTTTATTCTCGCTATTTTCAGACGCGTTTATTCAGGTAGGAGACATTTTCTGAGCTGGAGGAGTCTGATTTAACCTTCATTAACCCCGTCACTACTAGAGGTCTGTCCTGAGTTTGGCGAAATGTGCAAGGAATGTCGAAAATGAAAATACGTCGCCATATTGAAGAGGTTAAGTAACAGAGAGAGAGAGAGAGAGAGAGAGAGAGGGGTGGGGGAGGGGAGGCAGGGCTGGGTGAGAGGCACATCCTGTCTGTCCCGTGGCGTCTGTCCCGCGTGTTGTGTGCAGTACTGTGGGGAGTGACGGGAGCCAGACAGGGGACTGCGGCGGTACTTACGGTTGAGTAATGTCCGTGGCGCCGTGTGATGGCAGGGTGGCGGCAACACACATACACGTACACACGGATACACACACACACACACACACACACACACACACACACACACACACACACTTATTCTGTGTACTGTTACCCTCTTGTTTACGACACACTCAGACCCAGTCCATGTCATGCCCTTTGCACTGTTGTCCTCCCCATCTTCGTCATGTGGTCCACCTCATTTTCCCTCCTACTCCTCATGTTCCCTCCTACTCCTCATGTTCCCTCCTACTCCTCATTTTCCCTCCTACTCCTCATGTTCCCTCCTACTCCTCATGTTCCCTCCTACTCCTCATGTTCCCTCCTACTCCTCATTTTCCCTCCTACTCCTCATGTTCCCTCCTACTCCTCATTTTCCCTCCTACTCCTCATGTTCCCTCCTCCTGCTCCTCATGTTCCTTCCTGTTCCTCATGTTCCCTCCTACTCCTCATGTTCCCTCCTCCTGCTCCTCATGTTCCTTCCTGTTCCTCATGCTCCCTCCTACTCCTCATGTTCCCTCCTCCTACTCCTCATGTTCCTTCCTGTTCCTCATGTTCCCTCCTACTCCTCATGTTCCTACTCGTCATGTTCCCTCCTTCCTTCTCATGTCCCCCTGATTTCAAGGTTTAGTTTAATATGTTGTCTCTCTCTGCAAGCTTGAAAATTAATACAACTAGAAAAAAAAATTGCTATGTAAGCTAAAAAAAAAAAAAAAAATCTCTCTGCATCAGCTTAAAAAATCGTAATGACAAGTCTCCATCACAAGCCTGAAAAAAAAATCAAAATCAAAATAAGTCTCTCTTTTGGGTCTGCTTTAGATATTAACACAAAGTCTGTATGTGGAGTTAATTCATCCTTTTGAACAGTGTGTGGTGCAGTGAAACCAAGACGCAGGGCCCTCTCTCCACAAACCTGATAAAACCAAATCAAGTCCCTCTTTACAAGCATGACCCCCCCAAGAAAAATAAAATAAAATAAAAACCCTCACCAGTAAAAAAACAAAAGAAAGGCCAAGTAAGTTCCTCAGCACTAATAAAAAAAAAAAAAATATCCACCCAATTTCCCCTCTCTACACAACCTTGAAAAAACGCATGAAAACAAGTCACTCTGCGCGTCACAACACCTCTCACCGTCACTGGGCAGGAGACATTTACTAGTTGTCCCCTGTGCTGGCGGCCTAGCTCACAGGGAGGAGAGATGATGGTGCAGATGCAAAGGTGAAAAAGAAGGAAAAGGATGATGACGAAACAAGAGGAGGAAAAAGAAGATGGGGTGGAGCTGTTAGAAGAGAGAGAGAGAGAGAGAGAGAGAGATGGTGCGAATGCAAAGGAAGAAGGGAAGAGATGGTGAAAAAGAAGGGAAGATGATGACGAAACAAGAGGAGGAAAAGAAGGAGAAGGGGGTGGAGCTGTTAGGAGAGAGAGAGAGAGAGAGAAGGTGAAGGAAAGAGAAGATAGGATGATGAAGAAGAAAATGAAGAGAGATAGGAGGTGGGGTGAAACTGTTAAATGGCGAAGACGAAGAAGAATGAGAAGAAGAAGAAAAGATCCGATGCAACTGTCACAGAAGAAAAACGACTATAAGAAAAACGACCATTTCTCCAGGTCTCTCTCAGGGCGCCTCAGGATGAAAGAGACACTGGCTACTTGTTCCCTTTGGAGGCGGCCCAGCTCACAGGGAGAGAGAGAGATAAGGGGGCCGCTTTTGTCACTGATAACTCCAACCTCAAGGGCTGCTGTAGGGGTGAGGGGTGAAGAGGAGAGAGAGAGAGAAGAGGTAGGGTGAGGCTGGATGAGGGGTGAGGAGAGAGAAAGTAAGAGAGAAGAGGAGGGGTGAGGCAGGGTGAAGAGTGAGGAGAGAGAAGGTGAGAGGGAAGAGGATGGGTGAGGCTGGGTGAAGGGTGGGGAGAAAGAAAAAGAGAAGAGGAAGGATGAGATTGGGTGAGGGGTGAGGAGCGAGAAAGTGAGAGAAGAGGGGGGTGAAGGATGAGGAGAGAGAAGAGGGTAGGAGGGGAGAAGAGGGGAGGAAGGGCAAAAGTGAAGGGTGGCACTGGGGTGAGAGGGAAGAAGAGGGAAGATTGAATGAAGCGGTTAGAAACTTTGAGAAGAGGAAGATGAAGAGAAGAGGAGGGGGACTTAGAGTAGCTGAAAATACTTGAGTAGAGAAAGAAAAAGAGTGGAGAGGAAGGGAGACTAAGAGGAAAAGAGAGAAGAATGGGAGAGAGGAGATGAGTAGCAACTGTGAGAGGAGAAGAATAAAGAAAAATACATTAGAGGGGACAGGATAAGAATAAAGGAGAGATGGCAAGCAAACGTGAGAAATGAAGGAAGACAAGAGGTGAGGAGGAGATAGAGGAGGAGATGGGAGGAGAGGTGTGGAGAGAACGGAAAAGAGAGGAGAGAGAACTATGAAGAGAGATGACAGTGAAAAGGGAAAAAGGAGGAATGTGGCTGCATAAGTGAAAGGGAGGGGATGAAAGTTGATGGCAGGTGAAAGGAGTTAATGAATGGAAAGGCGCAGGATTACAGGCATGAATAAAAGAGGAAAAATGTAAAGGAATATATGTGTAATTATTTCTCTCTCTCTCTCTCTCTCTCTCTCAAGCAGCTGACTCATATCCCTAATAATATGTCTTGTGTTTTGACATGAGCATCGCAAAAATCTTTGAACTGAATCATTCCTTTGGCTGCCGAGAGAGAGAGAGAGAGAGGGAGAGAGAGAGAGAGAGAGAGAGTAACCCATGTTATGTGCATCTCTATACATACCGCTTTCTTTTATTTTGCCCCCATTTTTTTTTTTTTTTTTTTTTTTTTTTTTCCTACTTCTGATTTTCTCACACATTAATTTACCCTGTTCAGCCATTAAAAAAAAAAAAAATTACAAATCAGTTGGCCCACTGAAGTACTTTATTTCAATACCGCTGTACATGTACTCTTCTGGTCAGCTCTGAAACTGCTTTCTTTAATCTGTACTTCCTTCTTTCTTTGACCTCCAGTCTTTTAAATGCAGTGTGTTCAGGCGTCTCGAAAGGAACGAAGCGTGATGTATGCTCCTTTTTTTTTTTTTTTTTTTTTTTTTTTTTTGACAACTTTCTGTAAGCCTTCAGACTGTGGTTCTGTCATTTTGTATAAGAATTAATATTATTTAACTTACTACATACAAGAATAAATATTAACTTACAACATACATACATACAAGTTCAGGGATTGAGCCTGAGAGAGTTGGAGAAAGGAGAGGATATGAGTGGAGGGAGATAGTGTGGGAAGAGGGTGCTTGAGGACGAGTGCTGGAAGGAGAGGATAGGAGACCAACCACATTTCCAGGAATCATTAGCCTAAACACACACAGAGATAACCACGATAGTTTAGTGAGTATGGAGAGAGAAGCAGTGAGCGAGTTAGTGATCTAGTCGGGGAGAGGAAGTTGGGTGAAGGTGAGAGTGAGAGGGAAGGAGAAAAAAGAAGAGAGGAAAGAGGAAGGGCGGGGAAAGGACTGAGAGTGTTTTGGGAAAGAAAGGAAATGAATGGAAAGAGTGAGGGGAGAGGAAATGAGAGAGTGAGAGAAGAGAGTGCTTGAGGACGAGTGCTGGAAAGAGAGGAAAAGAGACAACCACACACTTCCAGGAACCATTAGCCAGAGAAGCACACAGAGAACCACAATAGGGAGAATATTTTTAAAAGGGTACGAAAAAAACAGTGTCCATGTATTCCTTTTGTGATACATAAGAGGGGCAAATTTTTCTTGAAACATCATTTGTCCTTCCAATCATGTCGTGAAAGTGATTATAGAACCAGCCTTAAGCTCTTTTCACATGATGTTGATAATGATGCTGGTGGTGATGGTGATGTTGGTGGTGATGATGATGGTG
The DNA here is from genome assembly GCF_032717465.1 of Coenobita brevimanus. Taxonomy (NCBI): domain Eukaryota; kingdom Metazoa; phylum Arthropoda; class Malacostraca; order Decapoda; family Coenobitidae; genus Coenobita; species Coenobita brevimanus. The sequence continues at coordinate 10,215,103 of NC_136999.1, read as the reverse complement.
GTGGTGGTGTATTACTTTCATGCCAAGAAAATCAGCTAATAGGGAGAGGAGGAAAACGATAAATCACCCTCTCCTTTATGCTCGCCCCACTAAATTAGGAAATATAAACACGAGGGAGAGAGAGAGAGAGAGAGAGTTCAGAAGAATGGTGGGTTGTTGGGCGTGGTTAGGAACATCACACACTGGTTGTAAGACTGAGATCCCACGTAGGCAACACACCACCACCACCATCTCCACCACCACCATCTCCACCACCACCACTACGATCTCCACCACCACCACCATCTCCACCATCTCCACCACCACCTCCACCACCACCACCTCCACCACCACCACCACCACCATCACCACCACCACCACCTCTATCCCTGACCAGTTGATCTCTAAAGGACCTGAACACCTCAAACGGAAACCTGTAGAAGTTTACCAGAAGACGAAGCAAAAACAAAACAAAAACAAGAAATGGAGACGTAAAAAGGGAGCCATCACGGATCCTATGCCTGAGACCCAAGACCGGAACGTATTACCGAATATGGATGACGGGAGATCTTCAGATAAATACAAAAGGCGAAGAACAAGCATGTGGATGATGAGACTGTGTTTATATTGTGGCGTTTGTGTTGTTGGCTGTGTAAGTGGACGGTATCTGTGTGTGTGTGTGTGTGTGTGTGTGTGTGTGTGTGTGTGTGTGTGTGTGTGTGTGTGTGTGTGTGCGCGCGTGGGCGGTATCAGTGTCTGTGCATATACCAACTTGGAGGAGTCTTGGAGGTTTTATTACACTCATCCTTACTATTATGTTAGCTGAAGATAAACACTGACTGCAGCGTGATGGGAGGGCAAGTGTGTGTGTGTGTGTGTGTGTGTGTGTGTGTGTGTGTGTGTGTGTGTGTGTGTGTGTCTGTCTGTCTGTCTGTGTTTTAATTCTAGGGTAGTGTATATTCCATGCTTCCTAGGACAGTAAATGAATATATGGGCAGTGATCACAATATGTTTTCTCGTGTACAGTTCTTTTTGTCCCCAGGTTCAGCTAATTAACATCCCATATTAAATAATAGGTTAACTTTGTATAGTATTTATATCAGAGTATAGGGTGAGTGAGAGCACGGCCACACCAACCAGAAACAAAGTTATTAATCCCTCTTAACACGATGGCATATTTTGCATAGATTTTTATTTATTTATTTATTTATTTATTTTTTTTATCTGCCGATTTTATTCAGGAGAAGGACAGTGGCGGATCCAGCCCAGCCTAATTTGGTGGGTGGTGGGGGCAGATTATTTAAAACGGGGGCACCCATAAAACCTTTTTTCTTGTTTGTTTGTTTTTCACGGTACATTTTGTCTATAAAACGACTTAGGTGTACCTGACTACAAATGTGTAATAACATGAAAATAATTAGGAAATTTGAAAACTTTGCGTAATCACAAGATTATGTATTACATTGGAAATTAATTAGTTTTGTTGAATAATTTATAGTCCGGTATCAACCGAATAAGCAAATATACGCATGAAACCCAGTTCCCACCCCATACCAAGACACTTAGGAAAGATCGAAACTTAATGTACCGGTAAGTTAAGTAATACGATAGTTGAAGGAGTCAAAGGGATTATTTCTCATCATATGCAGCCATCGACTCAACGATTTTAGATAAAAATATGAGCTTTTTCTTAGCGAAACTAAATTTTATATTCATATTTTTAAAGTTGCCTGTTATGTATCGTATATTCACATTAACTGTTTTTTTTTTTTTTTCCTAGAGTCACAGACATAGTATCGAGGCCTCAAAACTGCTTCTTTCGAGGAAGTAAGAATGAAGTGTGGAGTGAGAAATAAAAGAATTGATTTAAGGAGTATGAGATGAAAGGAAACAGAGTAAGCGTGGAAAGAGTGTGAGAGAGAAAGTGAGCGAGGAGTGAGACGGGAGAGGGCCGAGGAGTGAGCTAGTGAGTGTGTGTGGCGCCATGGGACGTGAGGAACAAGGGGCATCACACACAAGACTCTGCTAACTACTCCACCATGAGACACCTCGGCGCCTCCCTTCCTGCCCTGCACCACCCCAACCCTGCCTTCTCACCACCTCCCTGCAGCCATCCCTCACCCTGCCTTCTCACCAACTCCCTGCTGCCATCCCTCACTCTGCCTCCCTCCTTCATGCCCTGCCTCACCCGTGTCTCCCACCTTGCTGCCATGTCTCACCCCTGCCTCCCTCCCTCCTGCCCTCTCACCCTTGTCTTCTTCCCTCTTCCCTTGCCACACTCAAGCCTCCCTTCTTGTTGCCCTGCCTCACTTCTGCTCCCTCCTTGCTACCTTGTGTCATCCCTGCTTTTGTGCCTGTTCCCTGCCTCCCTTCTTGCTGTTCTTCGTCTCCCTTGCCTTACTTCTGCCTTGCCTCACTTCTGCCTTGCCTCCCTCTCTCTCCCCCTCTCTTCTCCCTCCTTCCCTTTTGCTCTCTGCTGCCTTGTCATCCTCCCTGTTACTCTTTCTGATCTGCATCTCTCTCTCTATCCCTCTGTTCAGCCACCCTCCATCTCGCCCTGCCCTGCCATTCCCTCCCTGTCTTGTGCCCAGTCTCTCATACCTAGTTATACTGGTTCATTCACACCCAGCTCCCCTTCCCTGCTGCCGTGCCATCCCATAGGTACCCCTGTTTCTCTAGTACCCTGCATTCCTCTGCTTCTCCCATGCCCAGGCCACCCTGTCTCACTCATGCCTTGCCTCCCCTGGCTTAAACCCTGTCTCCTCTACGTATCCCATACACAGCTTTCCCTGCCTTAACTAACACTGCCTCCATTACCTATTCCATGCCCATTGCCCAGTCCTTTGTACTACACTCAGACTCTACCTGTTCCATTCCTAGCGCACTTTTTCATTCAGACTCTGCCTCTCCTTGCCAAACCCACAGTTAGCTTCCTTGTAATTTTCCTACCTCTACACCTATCCTGTGCCTAGCCTGCCCTTCCTGTATCACTTAATATGCTTTCTCTGCCCTTCCTATCCATTGCCTAGTCCCCCTCACCTCACTTATGTCCAGTCTACCCCTAGCCCTTTCCTGCCTCCCTGGATCATCCCTGCCTCTCTCATATCCTTCCTCCCTACTCCTCCCCTACGCTAGCCCACCCTAACCCTGCCTCACCCTTGCTAAGACACTCTTGCCTCAGTAATTCATATCCCTTCTCCCTGCCTCCCTTAACTCACTTCCGCTTAAGCTTACCCACACCCTGACTCACTATTATCCTACCTCACTCACACTGCCTCACTTCAACCCTAACTCACCATCACCCCTCCTGACTCTCATCTTAGTTCACTCACACCCTGCCTCACATCTATCCTAGCTTACCCTCACCCTGCCTCACCCTTGCCTAAACACTCCATCCTCAGTATCACCCTGAAGGCTAGTGTCAACAAGCAGCATCTTGTCTCTCGTCTCGTGTTAAACTTAAGTGTCGCCTCCAGAGATTTGTTAATTTGTCCTCTCTTACTTTTTATTAGTCCTTGCTTCTTTATTCTTATCTGTTAATTTGTTATCTGTGTTATGAGTCCCTGCTTCTTTACTCTTATCTGTTATCTGTATTAGTGTTATTAGTCCCTCTTTCTTCCTTCTTATTGGTTGGTTGGTTTTTACTGTTGTTACCTCCGCCAAGGAGGTTATGTTTTCACCCCTGTCCGTTCCGTTTGTTTGTTTGTTGGTTGGTTTGTGAGCAAGATTCCACAAAAACTACTGGACGGAGAATTTCTACGAAACTTGGTAGAAGAATGGGCCTTGGCCCAGAATAGACTTCATTAAATTTTGATATGGATCTGTATAAAGGCGCGGATCCAGGATTTTTTATTTTCACTTTCTTTAACATTGCGAGATGGGGTGTTTTTCGACATTTTCGTAAATTTTTCAGTGAGTATTGCATGGATCTTGATGGGAAAAAAAAAAAATCAGGCATATTTAGGATGTTGGTATCTGTGAATGTGTAGTTTGGCGCGGATCCATATAAAATTCCGGATCTAGCGGATTTAAATATTCTTTTATAGAGGGGTAGTCTTTTTCCAAATTGGATTAGACTTGATTGAATTAAAAGGAATTGCATGTTGGGCCTTGGCGGAGGTATGCGCTCTGCTGAGTGCCATTATAGTTAATTCTTCTTTCTTCCCTCTGATCTGTTCATATGTCCTCTTTACTACTTTTATTACTTCCTGCTCCCCCTCTCTTATGGTAATTTGTTCTCTTTACTGCCTTTATTATTCCCTGCTTGTCACTCTTACCTGTAAATTTATTCAATTATTGCTTTTGTTAGTCATTCCATCTTTCCTCTTACTCGCTTATTTCTCTTTACCACTTTTAATACCACTTGCTTCTTCCCACTTATTTGTTAATTTATTCTCTTTATTAATTTTATTTGTCTTTACCACTTTTATTCCTACTTGCCTCTTCGCTCTTGTCACTTCATTTGTCCGTACTACTTTTATTACTCCCTGCTTCTCCCTCTTATCGGTAAATTAGTTCTCTTTATTTTATTAGTCATTGCTTTCTTTCTCATAACTTCCTTATTCCGAGGACGTCCTTTATTATAATCTGGCTATCTTCAGACGATTTTATTCAGCTTTGGTGGGGCTTTTCAGACGGGAGGGGTTGAGTATATGTAGGCTTCGTTTACCTTTTCACAACAAGGTCTCGTATCAGCTGAATAAAATCGTGTGGTGACAGCGAGAGAGAGAGAGAGAGAGAGAGAGAGAGAGAGAGAGAGAGAGAGAGAGGTCATGAAGGAGTTAAAACATCTTATATCGTGTACAGAGAGAGAGAGAGAGAGAGAGAGAGAGAGAGAGAGTGAGAGGGAGGGAGGGAGGGAGGGAGGGGGAGGGTCATGAATGGAAGAGTTAAAACATCTTACGTCGTGTACAACTAAGTGTGGCCTCAGGAGATTCACAAATTTGTCCCCTACCTTCTGTCACTCCCTGCCTCCTCCCTCTTGCTTTGCTGCCTCAAAAAGGTAGTTGTAGTACCAGTGTTTTTTTGAGTTTGAATAATGGCGTACCGTTGTTGAATTCGTATTTGCTGTCTGGGTGTTGATAATATGATAATGCTGGTAACGCCTTTGGTAGTGTGATGTCTTTGTTATTTTATTCTCACTACTTCCTTGCTACCCTGCCTCACTCCTGCTCCCTCCCTGCTGCCGTGCCTCTCCCCTGCCTCCCTGCTTGCTGTTCTTTGTCTCCCTTGCCTCCCTCCTTGCTGTTCTTTGTCTCCCTTGCCTCCCTCCTTTTCCCCTGCCTCTGTCTCACTCCCTTTCTTCCTTCCTCCTTCCCTTTTGTTTTGCTGTCCTGACACCTGGCCATTCGATGCAGGAGACGTCGCTTAGTGAAGGGGATAGCAACGATCTCATTATAGTATTCCTTAAAGTACACCTGTTAGTAAATTTGTGCTCTAAGTGTGTCTCGTGGCTTTAATCCATTAGTGCCCAGGGTTAATATGTGGGGAGTTTTGCTGGAAGGTTACTTGGCGCACCGCTCTTCGCTTATCGGCTCAAAATTGTGATGCCCATTGGTCCGTATCCTGGGGTTCCCGCCTTAATTAATTTTTGAAAATACCTGATTCCACCATTTTTAAAGGACCCTGTACGCCAGTGGGTTAAGAAAGTGAATGCAGAGTAACCCTTCAGTACTGGGCGTCCTTTCCTAAGACTAATATAATCATTTTTGGTATCAAGAATAAATGAGAATGACGTCTTGGGCTGAAGTTGGCACAAAATAAGAATGTGTATAAAACTGACAGGAAGTATAAAAATGATATGCTGTATGGGATAAATAACTGTATGCAAAAAGATAGGTGTGTAGCCCAGGAAACCATTTACTACGTTAATTAGAAGCTGTATAGCCAAATGGACGCCTGGTGGTCCTGTGGGTTACTGCGCAACACCCTAATGTGGCCCATAGGGGTTTATATCCAAGGGATGGTTGGGGTTTATTGCTGCTATAATACCACTAAGGTACTCTTGCCTTAAATGTCTAGCCCCGGGCCCCTACGCTCCTGATGGGACAGTGGAGGATTGGATGATAGATAGGTAGGTTGATAGAGAGATAGATTGGTAGATAGACAGATAAATAGATAGATGGTTAGATAGAGTGTTAAGTCATTCAGCTGCACGTCCCTCCCTCCCCCTGACCGCAACACCCCCACCTCGTCCATCTTCTCGTAGCGGTGTGTCCTGCCCAGAGACCCGGCGCCTTAGTGGCTTTCACGCTTCATCACGGTTTTTACGCGGATCCATCAGCCCTGGGGGGGACGGGGGAGGGTGGGTGGGTTGGGGAGAGAGAGAGAGAAGGGGGAAGGGGGAGGGCAAGGAGATGAAAGGTAGGGAGGAAGAGGGGGGAGAGGGAGGGAGGGAGGAAGATAGGAGAGGAATTGTCGTTAGAGAGAGGAGGGGAGGAAGAGGGGTAGAAGTAGAAATAATGTGGAAGGGGGGAGCAAGCAAGGGGAGAAGGAGGAGGGGAAGGGGGAAATAGGGGCAGGTATGAAGTGGAGGGGCAAAGAGCTCGGGAGGAAGAATGGCGAAGATAGAGAGAGGATGAAGAGGGAGAGGGAGGAGGGGAAAGGAAGCGAGAGGGAGGGAGGAAGGGAAGCGAGAGGGAGGGAGGAAGGGAAGAGAAAGGGAGGGAGGAAGGGGAGAGGGACGGAGAAATGGGGTAACAATAACACTTAACTCCATAAAAATCAGGATCATACTTAAATAAACTGTTTTCCGTTTTATCCACTTCTTGACCAAACATCACTTCTCGGCATTAACTAGCCTATTAGAGAGAGAGAGAGAGAGAGAGAGAGAGAGAGAGAGAGAGAGATGGTAGGAGAGAGATGGCGTGTGGCAGGCTTAGATAGATGGGTGATAAGGCAGTGTTGGCAGATGTAGGTGCTGGTGAGGGGTGGAGACTGGTGATGATAAGTTGGCAGAATATACTAGATGATAAGTTGGCAATATGGAAAATGAAATAAATAATGGTCTTTGAGTAGAGGGCGTCATTGGAAAAAAGAATATGAGAAAGTAGAAGATTGAGTAGATGAGCATTACAATATGGTAGGTAAAATCAGTGCTGTTGTTAAGTTGACGGTATCACTGGGAGAAATATGAGACATCTGAAGACCGAGCAGGTGGGCAAAACAGAAAATGAAAACTGGTAACCTAAGTGAAGGGTATGTTAATGATAGGTTTGGAGAAAATATGACAGATTTGAAGACTGAGTACATGGGCTTACTGAAATGAAGTAAATATTAGCGTTTTAGGAGAGGTTGTGCTGATGGAAGTTGGTAATGATACGTTGAGAGAAGTATTAGAGATTATGATGATTGAGTAACTGTCGGGGCAGTGGCATAAATGATGTAAATGTTAACCTTTTGGCAGTGGGTGTGTTGAATGAGGAAGTTGCAAGTTTAGGTGGGGGAAAGACGAAAGCTGTAGAGGGATGGAGGTTGATGATAAAGATGGAGAGGAATATTCTTTATAGTGGTGACCGGCTTTGTTCAGTGACAGTACGGTGGTAGTAGTTGTTGTAGCCTCACGTTTATCTGAAATGTGAACCCGGTCGAGAAGTTCCCCCCATCCTGCAGTCCATCCTCCTCTTTTCGGGGGATGGGGAAGCAAATGAGGGATGTTCATATAACCGGGCATTGTAGCCGCCCAGTTATATCAGAACCACCACAGGAAGGCGTCTCAGCAATACGGTAAATGGAATAAATGTTGGTCTTTAAGCAGAAGGTGAGTTGATAGAGGTAGTTGCAGGTTCAAGTGAGGGCGGGGTGAAGGATGGTGCCGTTTAACACTGGAGGGAAGAGGTAAGATAAGAATAATGAAGGCTTGTGTCAGGTATGGTTTATGATGTAAATACCCACCACCACCACAAGAGATACCCGTGGTGGTGGTGGGGAGAGATTGTAATATAGAGGGGTGGTGTAGAGACTGAGACTTAGGGTTGATGGAGGTGTTGATGTGGTGTTAGTTTGCTCGCCGTGATGACTATTTTCTCTTTTGTTCCCGTTACTTCTTGACGAATTAACCCAAGTTTGGAGATACTTCACGAGTCGTCATTAACCTAATGGCTGTGAGAAATCTGTGTCTTTAGGTGTGATGAAAAAGACGTCCACTCTTTGAAGGGGATACGGGATTGGTAGATATGAGGGCAGGTGTTGTGAACTCATGATTCTTGTCATGGAGATATAAAACATATTGATTTCCTTGTAGTGCTATGAACCAGCCAGCCAAGACTTGACGTGTAAGGGAGATAGTGATGATCTGGGTGAGGACAGTAAGTGAATAACCTACCACAGGCGCAAAGTCATAAGTTACTGAGATGAGCACCGCGGCTAATTACCACATGGCTTCAGTCCCCACCTTTACCCCCTGCCTTTACAGTAATTCAACAGACGGAGGAAGCACTGCAAGTTGCCCGGTATCGGCTTACTGTTGCATAATCTCCATTGGCATTCAGTAAAGAGTTTGGGGAGCAGGATGTGAGAGGATGTAGCAATGTCACTTAAGAAGGGTGTGGGAGGCTGGTGACTTCGTAGGGCATGGTGGGTAAGGGGAGAAGGGAAAAGTTGTGGTCACAGGCTCTACCAAGAAAACTGTGACGGTGGCGCCGACTCTACGGTTAATGTGTGGTTGTGTCTGTGCTCCATAGTGAAGGGTTCTCAGAAGTCGTGTACTGTTTAAAAAAAAAAAAAAAAGTGTTGTAGGTATTCTTTTGTGTTTTGCATTCTGGAACACATGATGAGAAGTTTTGGAAGCTTTATAATATGTTCTCTATATTTCAGAACCACATATTTTGTCACTCATTAAGTAAAATACTAACTGAATTTTTGTTTCATCGTCGTCGTCGTCGTCATCATCATCATCATCATCATCGTCATCGTCATCATCGTCATAATCCCTTTTTTTTTTTTTTTTCCATCAAAGAATAGGGTTAAGAATTTTTGGTTACTCCCAGATTTTAAACACGCCAACCTTGTGGAGCTCCTGTCTTATCAAGGCTATGATTAACAGTGTTCTTTGGCTGGACTATAATTCTGTCGGGTGAACAGGTAGGCGGGTGGGTGTATACAAGATGCCAGATTGGGTAGAGCACCAATTAATATATAATCGACGAAAAAATTGAACCACTGAGCGATTTGATGGGTGAGTGAAGGATAGGAACGAGCGGGTGTGTATGTGGTTGTGACGTATGTGGTTGAAGGATAATCGAACTGAACCACTGAGCGATTTGATTGAAGGATAGGAACGAGCGGGTGTGTATGTGGTTGTGGCGGATGTGGTAGAAGAATAAACTGACTCACTGAGCGATTTGGCGGGTGTGAGTGAAGGATATGAACGACTGAGCGGGTGGGTATGTAAACGATGCCAGGCTAGGTACCGGGTATGTGATCGAGGGATAATTTGATTCTCTGAGCGATTTGACGGGTGGGTGAAGGATATTAACAAATGGGCGGGTGGGTGTAGAATTAATGCAAGATTTGGGTGTACGTAAATATAGTCAACGGATAAATTGATTCACTGATCGATTTGACTGGTGAGTGAAGGATGGAGAACGTAGGAGGAGAGAATGGGGAAGCGTATTATTTAGTGATGGACGGATAAAGTTGAGGGACTGAATGGGTAGTCACTTGATTGACGGGTTGACGAGAACTAAATGGATAATAGGGCAGATGCAGAAGAGCCAAAACAGTAAAAGAACAGCATTATATGAGTGACTGGTGGGAGTGTGCGAGTGAATGGGAATCCAGAGAGCGAGAGAACGGCTGCATGGACGCCAAAATATTAAGTGAATATAGAGTGAGCATAGAGACAAAGGATCAAGTGAGCATAGAGACAAAACATTAGGTGAGCGTGTAGACAAAAGATCAGGTGAGCGTGGAGACAAAAGATCAGGTGAGCGTAGAGACAAGATCAAGTGAGCGTAAAGTGAGCATAGAGACAAAAGGTCAGGTGAGCGTAGGGATAATGACTCTGTGCTTGAACAAAGATATGAAGACCTTGAGTCGCAGTCGACGCTAATTGAAATGCTTAAAAGAAAAAATCCACATTTATGGGACATCTCGTTTGTGAGAGCAGTGGGTGTAAAAATTATTGGGAAAATGTCAAGTAGCCAGACGATGCTTCAGAATCGTTCTCAGATGCCGATAATATGTGTGATATATTATAATCCAATACTCGTGGCCTAATCGTCATCTCTCTATCTTGAATTCTAGGTTGTAACAATAGATTGAAACTAGAATATGAAGTTAGTTACGAAGAAGTGCTCTGGAAAGGTTGTAAAGCCTTAGCTGCTAATGGACGAAAATCTGGCCCGAAGTTAAGGTAAAAAGAGAATTTAAAACTACCCATCCCAACGTCAGGCTTACTGATATCATCCCATGCCACGGCTTAGACTTGAGGATAAATACTGAAATCCATTGGTGGAGCTCGCCGATCGAACAAATGTGAAATGCCGCAGAAAGTATATGACCGGGGGTAACGGTTGGCTGGAAAAAATACTAAGAAGCTGTCTCGTGGATGAATATGACCAGCTGTTGAAAGAGGGATGAAACGGATGAGTGGCGCCCAAGGTAGGTGGGTGGGTAGACGAGGCAAGAGTGGGTGGGGAAGGATGTAGGTGGGGAAGGATTGCGACGGGAGGGAATAGGTAGGTTGGGTAAAGGAAGGATAGGAGGTGGTGGGGAGGGTGTAGGTGAAGAGGTAAACGAAGGATTTGAGGATGCTGAGGGGTGGAGGGAGCAGATAGGTGGGGGTATTCAGGGATGTTAGGGTGAAGGAGTATGTAGGTGGAAGGAAAACGAGCAGATGACAGGGGGAGAGAGCAAGGGGGTAAACGAAGGATGACAAGGGGAAAGGGTAGGTAGATGGGGGATATATGAGGGATGGCAGGAATGGGGGAGAGAGAAGATAGGAAGAGGGAAGTAAATGAAATGTGGCAGAAGGGGGAGTAGGTAGGTAGGGGGTAGTAAACGAAATGTGACAGAGTGGGGGAGGGAGTAAGTAGCAAAGGGTGGCAGGGAGGGAGGGTAGGGGGGGTAAACGAAGGATAGGATGGAGGTGGGGGAAGGGAGTAGGTAGGTGGGGGGTGAACGAAGGATGTGAAGGAGAGGCAAGGGGGGGGATGGTGCAAGTGAGGGAGAGGGTAGGGAGAGGGTATAGGTGAGACCCAGGCGCCACCTCGTCCCCCAGCCACTTCATCTATGTCAGTAGCGGCGCCCACCACAGCGGCGCGCTCTCTGCCTCACTCCCCGTCCCCATCCACTCATTGTGTTGATCTTGTGCGCCCTGTCCTCCTCATCACATACAGCTCATCGCCTCTCTCGCCGCGCTAAATGGTGAGCCCCGTGGCGTTGAGAATAGTGATGAAGGTGAGATGATGATGGCCAGCACGTCCGTCTGACCTTGTAACCGTTCAGTGTCTGGAATACGTACACATGTGACTGTGAAGGAGTGACGTTTGTTGGGGCAGCTAACGGTGTGTGTGTGTGTGTGTGTGTGTGTGTGTGTGTGTGTGTGTGTGTGTGTGTGTGTGTGTGTGAACAGTTTGCCACATTGAAAAGGAAGGATTTATGTGCGTTTGCTATACCGTGTAACTACACTCTCACTTAACAGAGACTATTGTCATGGTGGTGTGTTACTTATGTGCCATCAGTGTTAATTCGGCGTCACTTTAGTGGGACTATAGTGTTACTTCGATGTTAAGCCAGTGTTATTTTAGTGCGACGAGTGTTGCATCGGCGTTCAAAGTGTGGCCTCAGTGATATTTGGTGTTACTCCAGTGGCACGAGTGTTACCGGACTTCAGAGGGATGTGTTATACTGTACAGTACTTCGGTGTTAATAGCGTTACTTTGGTGTTACTTGACGGCCGAGGAGTGTTACTTCTGCGTTAATAGTGTTACTTTGGTGATACTTCAATGGATTGAGTGTTACTTTGGTGTTAATGATGTTACTTTGACATTAATTTATTGGGACAAGTGTTATTTCGGAGTTAATGGTGTTACTGTGAGTTTTACTTCACTGAGACGAGTGTTACTTTGATGTTACAACAGTTTTATTTTTAGTATTACTTCAGTTGGATGAGTGACGAGTGTTACTTCAGTGTTAATGCGGTTCATTTGGTGTTACTTCAGTGGAACTAGCTTTGTTGTGTCTTCAGTGATACTTCGATGTTACTGTTATTCTGGAAATGTAACACTTAACATTCATATATGTACATATCCTGTATTTCCTCTTGCGTTACATAAAGAAAATTGCAAGTCAACGGTACAGATAGGTAAGAGACTACTGTACCTTTAGGCTGTTTGTTTTCCTCTCCCTAGGCCAATACTCTCTCTCTCTCTCTCTCTCTCTCTCTCTCTCTCTCTCTCTCTCTCTCTCATAATTCTTAAACTTCAGTAATTAGACAGTTAGTCTGTATTTAAAGCCAGGCCACCTGGCAAGGGCCATGAATTATGTGCAGTCAGTTAATTTGTGTAAGTTTATAAGTTTGTATGGATGATTCTCTCTCTCTCTCTCTCTCTCTCTATATATATATATATATATATATATATATATATATATATATATATATATATATATATATATATAGAAAGAGAGAAAGCTGTATACTATATATACATATGTAGCTTTATAGATATATATAACAAGGGATGAGGCTATGGCACACCTAATGTCTGACTTGGCTCGTATCTCTGGCTAGAGTAAAAATAATCTTGTCGTTTTTAATGCATCAGAGACTCAGGTTTTACACCTATCAACCCAACAAAATCTTCCACGGAAGTATCCAGTAATGTTTAATAATATCCAGCTCAAACCTGCATCATCCTTGAACCTGCCTGGGGTTTCATTCACTCGGGACTTAATTTGGAAAGATCATATTGCATCTCTTGTAAAATCTGCTTCCAAGAGATTAGGTGTGCTAAGCCGACTCCGTACCTTCTTTACCCCTGCCTAGTTGTTGACTTAATGCACGGGTTTTATTCGCCCCTGTGTAGAGTACAACTGTCATATGTGGGGAGGCTCCCCACATACAGCTCTTCTCAATAGGGTGGAGTCAAAAGCTTTTCGTCTCATTAACTCTCCTCCTCTTTCTGGCTCCCTTCAACCTCTGTCTCATTGCTGCACTGTTTCATCTTTATCTCGTCTTTCGCTGCTTCAGTGACCATTACTCCTTTGAAGTGTCTGTTTGCATCCCTCCTCTACGACGGGCGCGTAGCACCCGTCTAGCAACAAACTCTCATCCCTTTTTTGTCCAGCTCTCTAATGCAAGAGTTAACCGTTACTCCCAGTCCTTCATTTATGCAACAGGTCAACTCTGGAACTGTCTCCCTGTGTCTGTATTTCCTACTTCCTATGATCTCCAGTCTTTCAAACGCAGTATGTCCAGGCATCTCGAAATGAACGGATCTTGAACATGGCTCTCTTTTGTATTGATTGTTTGTTTGTTTTTCTTGGAAGGAACGGTTTTCAGGCTCCTGGCCTTTGGTTCCTTCTTCATTGCATAAAAAAATAGCTATTTACTGTATGTATATATATATATATATATATATATATATATATATATATATATATATATTGCCAGACGCCATAATCCCGTAAGGGATGGCCACTGACTCTGAGTTATTTGTTTTACGGGGAGGGGCACTGACCCTCCACCAACCCACTTGTTGACATGTAGGGAGCACGTATGGTTTGGTTATATGGTTACCACTCAGCACTGTAAATGGTTTCTTGGCTTACAGGAAACCATATATATATATATATATATATATATATATATATATATATATATATATATATATATATATATATATATATATATATATATAAAATGTTTGTATGTATGTATGTATGTAAAAATGCCTGTCTGTCCATCTGTCAATCTATCAATATTGTATCTGAGTATCTATCTACCACATCAAACTCACCAAGCCTCATTGTCCACAGAACTGCATTGCCCGGGCCATGTATGACAACGTGGCTGAGTCTCCTGATGAGCTAGCCTTCAAAAGGAACGATGTCCTCACAGTGCTGGAACAAAACACAGCCGGGCTGGAGGGCTGGTGGCTGTGTTCCCTTCGTGGTCGTCAGGTACAGTAACTTAATGCTGTGGTGCTGGAGAGGGTTGCATTCATGTGGTGTCACCAATAAAACTGGGAGGTGGAGCTGCCCACTTATACAGACTTCCCTTATCTCCCTTCCTATGAGGATGGTGGACTGCAGGAGAAGGGTAAGTTAAGCCTGCAGTCCACTGGGTTCACATTCAGATGAGCCTGAGGTTCCAACTTATCAGCTGTTGCTAATTAAATCCATTTGGCATCCAGTCTTTCTCTTCCCCATCAGGAGCATAGGGGCCTGGGGCAAGGCTACTCAGTCTTGATATTTAAGGCAAAGGTGACCAACTTCACTCACGTCCAACTATCTCAGTGGCACCATGAGGGCAGTAAACCCCAACTACCCCTCGATTATAACCTGTAATGGGCCTCAGTTGGAGTGCTGTGACCCACTAGACAACCAGGCGTCTTTTGGTTATAGAGTTACTGCTTAATGTAGTAGGCTATATGGTTTCCTGGATTATAAGAGACCATTTGGTTTGCCACAGTGGAGAGTCACCTTAATGTTGCATTACACTGAGTGAGAGATTTTGTGACAGAAGTCCTACTTGTTTTAGTAATTCTTCTGCCAGACAGTGTTATTTGGCTGTAGAGAGTAGCATCATGTCATTTAAAAGTTAACACCCTCAGGCTCTTACAACTCCCATTCAGCTGAATAGAACTTGAATCACATTAGCAGGAATAGAGTTCCGTACTAGAGTTGTCTCAGTTTTGAGTGGGATAATACTCTCATTGTCAAGAAAGAGAGAGAGAGAGAGAGAGAGAGAGAGAGAGAGAGAGAGAGAGAGAGAGGCTTTTGATTCCATTCTGAAAAGAGTTGTGCATGTAGAATTCCCACTGTACACCATACAGGGGCAGATAATGTCCCTCTGTGGAATTTACCCTTTCACATTAATGATTTTATTTATATATATATATATATATATATATTAGCAATCCTAAACATAAATGGATTGTGGAGTGTTGGAGGAGCAAAGGCTGGAATGGCAGAATGCTAAAATACTGAGTGACCAAAGTAATGGGGCCATGTTGTACTATTTTCCTTTGGTGGCATTGATTAAACTGGGTGATAAAGCTGTCTCCAGTTACACAACTGTCCCTCAACTACCTCCCTCAGTTCCCCTGAAAAGGGGATGGTGCACTGCAGGAGGAGGGCAGTTTCAGTTTGCAGTCCACAAGGTTCACATTTCAAGTGAACATTGGGCAACAATTACTACTACCAGTATTGCTGATTTTCCCATTTCCCCCAGTTTATATTAGTTGCAACCCAAAACTTCTCTGGGAGTGAACCCAGCAGACTGCAGGATGAAGTTGCCCTCCTGCAGCCGACCTTCATCCTTTAGAGGATAGGGAAGGGAATGAGGGATGTTTGTATAACTAGATAGTGGAACCACCTGGTTGTACAAGTGCCTCCACATAAAGGCATCCCTCTCCAGCACTGTCCCTCCCACTAGTTTACAACACCAGTTATGTGGAAGATGATGTATTTTAGCATTCATATTGAATACATGTTCGGGCTATCACAGTCAGAATTTGTGTAGTGTAGAGTATACTGTACTCATTTCACTTTAGCTTGGCCAGAAGTTGCCATCTTCCTATTGAATGTTGATTTGTAACAACAGACCATCACTAGAATATGATGCTAGTCTCTGAGAAGTGCTGTGGAGAGGATGTAGAGCTGAATGTATTGTCTTTTTCTTCAGCTACGCAGTGTGAAATACAGTGCAGAAGGATGATAATCGGAGTCAAGTTAGTGTTACAGAACTATATTGAGGATATGAATAAAAAGGGCACATAATATCTAACTCATTTGTCTTGCAGGGTATATGCCCCGGAAACCGTCTGCGGATCATGCCTGGCGTATATGACACCGGGTCTGGTATGACAACACTGTCCACACTCTCCTCCCCTGCCTCCAACCCCACCACACCATCACGCCCATCTGCCACAAGTCCTGCTGCCAGAACACAGGCACCTCGCTCAAACAAGGTATTCTGTGTTGGGATGATTATTAACCTCTTTACCATGATGACATTGTTTGTATTATATTTTTGCTGTCACTTCAGACTAACCAGCATTACTCAGCATAAGAGAGACTTTTCGAACCACAGTTGTTAGATATAGCCATGCATAACCCCTTCAGTACTTGGAGGCACTTCATGGGTTGAGTAACATCATCAGATAGCAGTAGTAATAAAATGGAAATATTGTAGCTTCCCAGTTTATCAAACCTTGATCAACCTGACATCAGATTTAGTGGACACTACAAGGGCCACCGGACTTCCCTCAGCTACAGTAAACTCTCAGTTATCAAGCGTAATTCAGCCAGGCCCTACACAGGATATTGCAAAACGCCAGATAATGCATAGTATCCCCCATCGGCTCAGTATTCAGCACTGAGCCAGATATTGCATTATTATCCGTCTCAACTTTCTATTCATAAAACTTTCCCATAAGTAAAAGATGAAAATTAAGCATGAAATATGTATAGTTGTGAGTAAAAGATGGAAGAAGAGCATAAGACAGTATGGATCATTTGGGTCAAGGATTGTGTGGGTAAAGTTGAAAGTTGGAATACAAATCGTTCGTTTTCGTTCGTTTTTAAAGGCTCCAACATGCTTGCATGTGTCGGCCTTGGTCACCTAATGGCGGCTCTCCATGCTGCACGATCCATTGCAGCCTCCCTGTTCAGTCCCTTAACCCTAAGGTCACACTTAATGACCTCGTCCCATGTCTTTCTCGGTCTACCCCTCATAACCCCACCCCCAATATTAACACTTCTCACCTTCCTCACCCAGCTATCATCCCCCATCCTCTCCACATGTCCAAACCACCTCAATCTACCTCTCCTCATCACAACACCAATACACTCCAGTCCCATCCTACCTCACAACTCTTCCATTGTAAACCCAGCCCCTCCAGGCCTTGGACGCAGGAACGCACTGCACATCCACCTAATCATTGTCATTTCTGTACGTCTGAGCCGGCGAATGTCTTCCTCCTTCACTGCCCAGGTCTCACTGCCATACAGCATTACACTCCTAACACACGCTGCATACAAAGACCCCTTAGCACGTAGGGAGAGCCCCCTCAATGTCAGGAGAGGCAAGAGCTCCCTGAACTTCTTCCAACCACTTCTCACCCTAGCCACAGAGCTAGCTCCAGCCCCACCTCCAGCACACAACATGTCTCCTAAATAACAAAACTCTTCCACACACTCAAGAGATTCACCAGCAAGTTCAATTCTTTCACGTCTGACGATCTCCACCTGCTCACCTCGGCACGCCGTACACATAAAATCAGCATTATCTCGCAGTCTACCTCTGATACCACTACATCTCTTATGCACCCATTTATCACACACACCGCACAAGATGGAATTACTTCTCACGCCCTTGTGGCAAACTGCACATGGCCACTCTCCCTCGTCTTTGACAGTACCGCCACCAACCCTAGATATCATCACTTTTGTTTTATCTGCATTTACCCTTAAACCCTTTTGCCCCATACCATCTCTCCACTTCCTAAACCTTTCCTCCGCCTCCCTTTCATTCTCTGCAATCAACACCAAATCATCAGCATACAACAACTCCCACGGAGTCCGTTTCTAAAGTCACGTGAAAGGGCTTCAAGTACCATGATAAACAACATGGGACTCAAGACTGACCCCTGATGCACACCAACATTCACGGAAAACTCATCACTCAAATCTCCATTCACTCTCACCTGGGTGTGAGTACCCACATACATGGCCATAACCACCCTAACCAGCCACTCCTCCAAGCCAAGCTTTCTCATTGCCCACTTCACCACCTCTCTAGGGACTCTGTCAAAGGCCTTTTCCAAATCAACAAAAACAAAATAAAGATCCCTTCTCCTACCAATATATTTTTCCTGAAGCTGTCGAACAATGAATATGGCATCAGTGGTCCCCCTACCTGGCATAAACCCAAACTGCATCTCATCAATATTCACTCTTTCTCTAATCATACCTTCTAAAACTCTCTCCATTACCTTCATTATCTGATCTAAAAGCTTTATACCTCTATAATTCCCTCTTTTCCAGGGCATCACCCTTCCCTTTATACACATTTACAATTACACTCTTCAGCCAATCATCTGGGACAACACACTCATAAATAATCCTATTTATCAGGTCAGTGACTAAACTCACCCCTATATCGCCTGAGGCCTTCAACATTTCGGCAGTCAACCCAGACACACCTGCTGCCTTCCCCACCCTCATCCTGCCTATTGCCTCACTCACAGTAGCAGTATCAATCAAAGGCCAAGGGCCAGACACTGGATCTGCTGGCTCCAAACCTTCCCCTGTCCCAGTCAAACTCCTCATTCAACAACCGGTTATAATGCTCTCTCCATGCATCTTTAATATCCTCACTGTTCACCACTACCCTTCCTTCATCATTCTTCACACACTGCTCACCTATGATATCCCGATTATCCTCTTCACCTGACCTGCCACCCTAAATATATTTTTCCTTTCCCCATGATTTAGGTTATCAAGTAATTGTCTCTGTGACTCAGACTTTGCCCTGTATACCTCTCTCCTAGCCCTACGCTTGGCAGCCAAATATTCCTCTTTTGCTACCACCCTTCTTCCATTCCCGGAAAAGCCTTCTTTCTCCTTAATTGCAGCTTCTACACCCTCATCCCACCACCAAGTTACTTTATGTCTTGGTGGTCCTCTTGTCCAGCCGCATGTTACATCAGTAACTCTCAAGAAATTGTTCTTGAGGGCTCTGTACTGTTCATTAACGCCTCTGTCTACAGCTCCCTGTTCAGCCACCACTCTCCTCAACTTGCTATAGAAGGCATCCCTTACTACTTGGTTTTTCAGCTTCCATATTTTCCTCCTAGGTACATAAGTCCTCTTTTTCATCATTTGTTCTTTAAGCACCATATCACAAATCAATAGTTTGTGCTGCTGCACACACTCCTCACTTCCTATAACTTTAACATCCCTCACTAACCTCCTATCGGCCCTCCTAACCAGAAAATAATCTATCTGACTGCTATTTCCCCCAGACTCATACGTAATTAACCTACTGTCTCTTTTCCTAAAATATGTGTTGCACACAATCATGTCCGTTGCCTCCCCAAACTCGAGTATCCTTTCCCCTTCTGCATTCCTTAGACCATATGCACATCCCCCATGCACTCCTTCATAACCTTGGGCTGCTTCACCTACATGACCATTTAAGTCCCCTCCCAAAATCACTATCTCATCATCCCGCATACCACCCACTACACGTATTAAATCATCCCAAAATCTATCTTTCTCTGATTCATCCAATCCTGCCTGTGGAGCATATGCCGATATAATCACAGCTATCTTTCTTCCCAACAGAATTTTCACAACCAAATGTGGGCGATTGTGTGTGTCTATGCGCCAACACAAGATCGTGCTAGAAGAGTGAGAGAAGAGTTCTGGACAAATGTGGAAGTGTGCATGGAAAAGTTTGGAAGGAATGAGAGAGTGTTTTTGATTGGTGATATGAATGGTAAAGTTGGTAATGTGAAGGTGGATGGAATAGTTGGTGAGTGGGGTGTGCCTGCAGAGATAGATGAGAATGGCAGTGCGTTAGTGGACATTTGTGCTGGGAGGGGGTTGGTGATAGCCAATACCCTCTTCAGGCATAAAATGATCCACAGGTATACATGGCGAGTGATGATAAGGGTGGGTGGTGAACTGAATGAAAGGAAGGCAATGATTGATTATGTGTGTGTGGATGAAAGGATGCGAAGATGTGTAAAGGATGCAAGAGTGTATAGAGGTTGGGGGAGTGGACTTTCTGACCACTACTTGGTGGTGGCCAGAATTAGGATGCAAGTGAGATGGAGGAATAGAAGAAGGGGAAGACGAGAGGAAGGAGTAGTTGCAAGGAGAGTGGAAAGGTTACAAGAGGATGAGAAAAAGGCAGAGTATAAGAGAGAAGTGGAGGAACGATTGGGCAAATATGAATTGGAGCAGATGGGAGACGTGGAAGGTGTGTGTAAGATATTTACAGAAGAAATATGTGCAGCATGTGATGTGGTGTGTGGAAGGAAGAGAAGACGGAGGTGGGTGCAAGGAACAGTGTGGTGGACTGAAGAGGTGAGACAGGCTGTGGCACAAAAGAAGAAAGCATACAATGAATGGATGAGCAATAGGGGCGTGGAAGAAGTTGAGTGGCGGAAGAGAGAGTTATATGTGGAAAGGAAGAGAGAGGTGAAAAGATTAGTAAGAGAGAGTAAGAAGAGAGTGATTGAGGAATTTGGAAGGAATTTGAGTGTAAAGTGGAGGGACTGTAAGAAGATGTTCTGGAGAGAAGTGAAAAGAGTAAGACAGGGTGAAAGTGAAGTTAGCAGGGGAGTGAAAGATAAAAATGGTAGATTACGAGTGGAGAAGGGAGAAAAAGTGAGCAGATGGAGAGAACACTTTAAGGAATTGTTGAACGTAGAGGATGGAAGTAATGTGAGTATAAGTGGCTGGGGAATGGCTGGGAGAAGGAGGGAGGTGAGAAGACAGGAAGAAATCAGTAGGATAGAAGTTGTGGAAGCAATGAAGAAAGTTAAATCGGGGAAAGCCCCAGGAATTGATGGAGTGTGTGGTGAAATGCTGAAGCATGGAGGAGAGATAGTAGTAGAATGGATGTGGAAGATGTGCAGATTGGCCTGGGAGGAAGGTAAAGTCCCTGAGGATTGGAAGTCAGGTATAATTATTCCCTTGTACAAAGGAAAAGGGGAAAAAGAAGTGTGTGGTAATCATAGGGGCATTTGTCTTCTTTGTATAATAGGAAAAGTGTATGGTAGGATACTTATAGACAGAGTTAGAGAAAGAACAGAGAAATTAGTTGGAGAAGAACAGGGAGGCTTTAGGAAGGGAAGAGGTTGTGTAGATCAGATATTCATTCTTAGATCTTTAGTGGAAAAGTTTCTAGAGAAGGGAAAGAAGTTGTATGTGGCTTTCATGGATTTGCAGAAAGCATATGACAGGGTGGATAGACAAGGATTGTGGAAAGTGTTAAGAATATATGGAGTAGATGGGAAGTTGTTGAATGCTGTGAAGAGTATGTACGATGGTGCGAAGGCTGCAGTGCGTGTGGATGGTGAACTAAGTGAATTTTTCTCTTTGAAAGTTGGTTTGAAACAGGGATGTGTCATGTCTCCATGGTTGTTCAATCTGTACATGGATGGGGTAATAAAAGAGGTACAAGGTAGAGTAGTGGATGTTGGAGTGGCCCTGGTGAGAGAGGATAGTGTTTGGAAACTCCCTGTACTGTTGTTTGCAGATGATACTGTGTTGTTGAGGGAAGACGAAGGGGAGCTGCAAGGCTTGGTGGATGAGTTTGAGAGAGTGTGTAAGAAACGGAACCTAAAGGTGAATGTAGGGAAGAGTAAAGTGATGGTCTTTGAGAGAGGTGAAGTTAATGAATGTACAGCGAGGTTAGATGGTGAGGAATTGGAAAATGTGAGTACGTTTAAGTATTTAGGTAGTGTGATGAGTAAGGATGGAGGTTTGGAGGGTGACGTGCTTGAAAGGGTACAGCAGGGAAGAAAGGTTGCTGGTTCTTTGAAAGCAGTGATAAGAAACAGGGAAGTGAGCATGGAAGTGAAAAAGTTACTACATGACAGTATTGTGATACCAACTCTAACGTACGGAAGTAAAGCTTGGACATTGTTGGAAGGACACAAGAGTGAGAGCAGTGGAAATGAATTATTTAAGAGGAGCCTGTGGAGTCACGTGGAGAGACAGGCTGACGAATGAGGATATAAAGGAGCATTGTGGTGTGGATGTGGATGTGATAGGAAGCGTTATGAGGAACACACTGAGGTGGTTTGGCCATGTGGAGAGGATGGAGGGTGAAAGACTGACGATGAGAGTGTATGTGAGTGAGGTGGAGGGGGGAAGAGGGAGGGGGAGGCCAAGGATGAGATGGAGGGATGGGGTGGAGAGGTATATGAGAGAGGGGGGTGTGAGTTGGGAGCAGGGCAGTGAAATGGCGGGGGACAGGGCGACGTGGAGGCGGTTTGTTTGTGGCCACCCCAAACAGGATTGAGGCGTCTGGCAATAGATAGATAGATAGACAATAATGATAAAATATAGTAATAGGCATTGGTTGGCTACTGTTTACAAGCCAGTTGATACACCTTGTTGCAGGATATTACATAGAACTGCCGGCTACGTCATGTTTCAGTGCCGGATATTCCACAATTTTGCCGGATGTTGCATTAATAGAGCCAAGCCAGCAGTGCTGGATATTGCAGTGACGGGTAATTGAGAGTTTGCTGTACAATGAACAATGTCCGTTAAATGGGGCGCAGTGGGTTGCAATTCACGTGTTTCATGCCCATTTTTTCCAGCTTGTCCTGAAATTGCCCTCTTTCCTGAAATTGCCCTCTCCCCATCATGATCGCTGAGTTGCAGTAACTGACTGTTGTAATACTGTACTAGTCATGAAGTGTTATGACAAGGATGTGAAATTGCAAAGAGGCAAAGTTTTGGACCAAGTTTGTGTAAAATTGGTATAGTTTTTTCACTTTTAGTATTAGAATATGCTTTTGTGCTAATTTATTTTCAAACATGTGCTTGAAATCCCACCTCAAGTGGGGGCTGTCAGATATAATGGATTATTGGCTTTATTGGATCAGGCTTCCCCCCAATTAGTCTGTTATAGCAAGGGTCTGCTGTAACTGACTCAGACTGAACAAATTAAAGGTTAAGTATGGAGATAAATTTGTTCATGAAGTCATATTGTACTGGCATCACTTCGGCATATATAACATTCCCAGTACCTTCATCTGCCTGAATATTGGGATATTTTTTGAGCTGTAGCATCAAAAACAGGAATAAAAAAATCAAAACAACACTTAGAGCTATCTTAACATCATGCATCTGAAAGAGATCCTATTATTGGCATCCAAAATAGAAGTTCTGTGAAAAAAATTTCCTTGATTAGATAATGGAGATTGTTCCTATCTGTGAAAAAAATTTCCTTGATTAGATAATGGAGATTGTTCCTAACCCTTTCAGTTCAAGTCTCACTCCTAAATTTAATAAAAGTATGTCACCAACCTAACATACCTAGACTGAGCTTCATAGTCACAAGCTCTCCATTGACTTTGCACAAATGACCTCAACACCCCATGTAAAAGTGATTTAATTATTTGAGGATTGT
This sequence comes from Coenobita brevimanus, assembly GCF_032717465.1. NCBI lineage: Eukaryota > Metazoa > Arthropoda > Malacostraca > Decapoda > Coenobitidae > Coenobita > Coenobita brevimanus. The sequence goes on along the minus strand of NC_136999.1, from coordinate 10,191,798 downwards.
TTTGCATGAGAGACCAGGTAAATGGAAACTGTGTGCACAAACTCTCGGTAATAGGAAAGTTGACTGTACTTCATTTATGCTCATTATAACACTCTAAGCACTTGCAGATGTGTTGGGCTACTTTTATGACCTCTGATTCTACCCCCCCCCCCTGGGGATAGGGTTTTTTTTTCAAGAATACTCCCCCAGTATCCCTGCTTGTCGTAAAAGGCGACTAAAAGGGTTGGCGGAGGGTTAGTGCCCCTCCCCGGAAAACAACTAACTAAAAAAACAAACAAAAGAAGCCTCGGACAAGGACTGACCAAATGATGACGACCCAGGACCGGACAAAGAACTTGGTAATGGGTACATGGAATGTAAGAGGAGCGAATGATGAGGTGAAAGAGAGAGAGATTGTCCAGGTGCTTGAGGGTGCGAAAGTGGATGTATGTGGAATAACTGAAACCAAATGGAGAGGAGAAAGTGTGAGAGAATGGGAGTATGAATGGGGTATATGTGCAGGAGTAGGTGAGAATGAGAGGGCAAAGGAAGGAGTATGTATAGTTGTGAGTAAAAGATGGAAGAAGAGCATAAGACAGTATGGATCAGTTGGGTCAAGCATAAGACAGTATGGATCAGTTGGGTCAAGGATTGTGTGGGTAAAGTTGAAAGTTGGAATACAAATGTGGGCGATTGTGTGTGTGTATGCGCCAACGCAAGATCGTGCTAGAAGAGTGAGAGAAGAGTTCTGGACAAATGTAGAAGTGTTCATGGAAAAGTTTGGAAGGAATGAGAGTGTGTTTTTGATTGGTGATATGAATGGTAAAGTTGGGAATGTGAAGGTGGATGGAATAGTTGGTGAGTGGGGTGTGCCTGCTGAGATAGATGAGAATGGCAGTGCGTTAGTGGACATTTGTGCTGGGAGGGGGTTGGTGATAGCCAATACCGTCTTCAGGCATAAAATGATCCACAGGTATACATGGCAAGTGATGAGAAGGGTGGGTGGTGAACTGAATGAAAGGAAGGCAATGATTGATTATGTGTGTGTGGATGAAAGGATGCGAAGATGTGTAATGGATGCAAGAGCTTATAGAGGTTGGGGGAGTGGACTTTCTGACCACTACTTGGTGGTTGTCAGAATTAGGATTCAAGTAAGATGGAGGAACAGAAGAAGGGGAAGACGAGAGGAAGGAGTAGTTGCAAGGAGAATGGAAAGGTTACAAGAGGATGAGAAAAAGGCAGAGTATAAGAGAGAAGTGGAGGAACGATTGGGCAAATATGAATTGAAGCAGATGGGAGACGTGGAAGGTATGTGTAGGATATTTACAGAAGAAATATGTGCAGCATGTGATGTGGTGTGTGGAAGGAAGAGAAGACAGAGGGGGATGCAAGGAACAGCTTGGTGGACTGAAGAGGTGAGACAGGCTGTGGCACAAAAGAAGAAAGCATACAATGAATGGATGAGAAATAGGGGCGTGGAAGAAGTTGAGAGGCGGAAGAGAGAGTTATATGTAGAAAGAAAGAGAGAGGTGAAAAGATTAGTAAGGGAGAGTAAGAAGAGAGTGGATGAGGAATTTGGAAGGAATTTGAGTGTAAAGTGGAGGGACTGTAAGAAAATGTTCTGGAAAGAGGTGAAAAGAGTAAGACAGGGTGGAAGTGAAGTTAGCAGGGGAGTGAAAGATAAAAATGGTAGATTACTAGTGGAGAAGAGAGAAAAAGTGAGCAGATGGAGAGAACACTTTAAGGAATTGTTGAACATAGAGGATGGAAGTAATGCGAGTATAAGTGGCTGGGGAATGGCTGGGAGAAGGAGGGAGGTGAGAAAACAGGAAGAAATCAGTAGGATAGAAGTTGTGGAAGCAATGAAGAAAGTTAAATTGGGGAAGGCCCCAGGTATTGATGGAGTGTGTGGTGAAATGCTGAAGCATGGGGGAGAGATAGTAGTAGAATGGATGTGGAAGATGTGCAGATTGGCCTGGGAGGAAGGTAGAGTCCCGGAGGATTGGAAGTCAGGTATAAGTATTCCCTTGTACAAAGGAAAAGAGGAAAAAGAAGTGTGTGGTAATCATAGGGGCATTTGTCTTCTTAGTATAATAGGAAAAGTGTATGGTAGGATACTTATTGACAGAGTTAGAGAAAGAACAGAGAAATTAGTTGGGGAAGAACAGGGAGGCTTTAGGAAGGGAAGGGGTTGTGTAGATCAGATATTCATTCTTAGATCTTTAGTGGAAAAGTTTCTAGAGAAGGGAAAGAAGTTGTATGCGGCTTTCATGGATTTGGAGAAAGCATATGACAAGGTGGATAGACAAGGATTGTGGAAAGTGTTAAGAATATATGGAGTAGATGGGAAGTTGTTGAATGCTGTAAAGAGTATGAACGATGGTGTGAAGGCTGCAGTGCGTGTGGATGGTGAACTTAGTGAATTTTTCTCTTTGAAAGTTGGGTTGAAACAGGGATGTGTCATGTCTCCATGGTTGTTCAATCTGTACATGGATGGGGTAATAAAAGAGTTACAAGGTAAGGTAGTGGATGTTGGAGTGGCCCTGGTGAGAGAGGATAGTGTTTGGAAACTCCCTGTACTGTTGTTTGCAGATGATACTGTGTTGTTGAGTGAAGACAAAGGGGAGCTGCAAGGCTTGGTGGATGAGTTTGGGAGAGTGTGTAAGAAACGGAATCTAAAGGTGAATGTAGGGAAGAGTAAAGTGATGATCTTTGAGAGAGGTGAAGTCAGTGAATGTACAGCGAGGTTGGATGGTGAGGAATTGGAAAATGTGAGTACGTTTAAGTACTTGGGTAATGTGATGAGTAAGGATGGAGGTTTGGAGGGTGAAGTGCTTGAAAGGGTACAGCAGGGAAGAAAGGTTGCTGGTTCTTTGAAAGCAGTGAAAAGAAACAGGGAAGTGAGCATGGAAGTGAAAAAGTTACTACATGACAGTATTGTGATACCAATTCTAACGTATGGAAGTGAAGCATGGACGTTGTTGGAAGGACACAAGTCAAGAGTGAGAGCAGTGGAAATGATTTATTTAAGAGGAGCCTGTGGAGTCACATGGAGAGACAGGCTGACGAATGAGGATATAAAGGAGCGTTGTGGTGTGGATGTGGATGTGATAGGAAGCGTTATGAGGAACACACTGAGGTGGTTTGGCCAAGTGGAGAGGATGGAGGGTGAAAGACTGACAAAGAGAGTGTATGTGAGTGAGGTGGAGGGGGGAAGAGGGAGGGGGAGGCCGAGGATGAGATGGAGGGATGGGGTGGAGCGATATATGAGAGAGGGGTGTGTGAGTTGGGAGCAGGGCAGTGAAATGGCGAGGGACAGGGCGACTTGGAGGCGATTTGTTTGTGGCCACCCCAAACGGGATTGAGGCGTCTGGCAATAGATAGATAGATAGATTCTTGACTCTTAAGATCAATTTTGTTTTCATTATCCTAGTTCTGTTTATCAGTTTATAGCCAGATGTTTTAATACCAGAAGGGGAAGCCACAAAAAACTCACCTTCATGTCAGCTTGTCGTCTGTCATCAGACTACCCTTGCTTCAACTCTCACCCTCCCTTTCTATTAAACCTCCCCACCCCATTCCTCCAACTTATTCTTGATCTCCTCCTCCTCCTTGCCATCTCCACAGTCTTGTAGTCAGTCTCTCATGCCCCATTAACTGTATTACAATACATTATTACTGGTTACTATACATGTAGTAGGCGTAATGTGGCACACAAATCATGGAGAAAAGATAATGATAATTATGATGATAATATTGTGGTAGATGAGGGCATTAACCATCCACTCACTCGATGTAGTGCTGCTCTCAGATGTCTGCCCTTTCCTCTTCTCCATCCTTCTTTCCCTCCATGCTCTTCTCTGTTTTTTTCCTTCATTCTCTCCTTGTCCTTCTGCCTATCGGTAACTTTACACTCCCTCTTCAGTCTTTCTTTCCTTCATTCTTTCCTCTTCCTTCTGCCTGTGGGTGATTTTACACTGAATGACAAGCCAAATGGTTTCCTGTACACCAGGAAACCTTTTACTATGCTGGGTGGTAACCATATAACCAAATTTTGGCACCTGGTGGTTTAGTGGGCAATTACGGCGCCCCAATCTGATTGAGCCGGTGAAGATGTATATCCAAGGGATGGTTGGGGTTTATTGCTCACGTAATGCCATTCAGGGATGAGTGAGGCTGGTCACTCTCATCTTAAATGCCAGGACCAACTTGCTTAGCCACGGGCTCCTACGCTCCTCATGGGGCAACGTTGGATTAGATGATGACAATGATAAAAATGTAAGAACTCATGACAGTGACTCAAGAGTCATAGCACTGCTTTACATTGAGCAGTTTCTTATCCAAATATACAGTGACCCCAGCTTTTTTTTTTTTTCTTTCTTCTTCCATGAAACATGTTTACACAGTCGTAAAAGTCTCTACCTCAAGTCAATTCACACAATCCTGCCCACAATTTGCACATCTGTACATCTCGATGACATGTTATTCATGATTTTGCCATGTAAAAGGGTATTTTTTGAGCTTTAAAGTGACCAAGGAGTGAAATATGTGAAAAGTGTGTATCAGCTGATGCTTGGTAATCACCACCACACCAAAACAAAACATAAGTATCCTAAATATGGTCTGTACATTTCTGTAGTAAACAACAGTTAATAGTTTTTTAGCTCTATAATGCAGCAGTTGCATGAGATGTGTGAAAATTGAGTGAAATGTGGTGGGGACATTTTTCATGAGAGCCCAGAAGGGGACTGTGGGAAAATTTTTGCATTTTCTTAGATCCATTAGCTAAATAAACATTGGTTCTTATGGAATATTTCACATGATCCTCTCTGCATTTTTGAAAAATGATAACATAAGCTATGCAAAATGATGGTGTCAAATATATAGGAAAACATAGGCAGTGTCTTGCTGTTGCAACCTTCCATCTGACCAAGCACATACCCCCCAGCTCCCTGCACAGCTAACCAAGCACATAATGACCCCCCCCCCCCCCCGGTATAACACAGAGGCATTAAAACATTAAAATTTCAGTAATTTATCTACGGTAATAATGAAGTTATGAGCAGATTTGATGAAATTATGGCTCTTGCCTTTTTCATTTAGGCTGCCATTTTTCATGATTACGTAATAGATACAGTCATGAAACTTCATACATAATTAGTTATTCATAGAATCATGTATCATGTATGGTACAGTTTCTGCTTCCCAGGTGTAATAGTTGCAAAGTTTTGATAGAAAAATCTATCTGTCTATCTATCTATCTGTTGCCAGACGCCTCAATCCCGTTTGGGGTGGCCACAAACAAATCGCCTCCACGTCGCCCTGTCCCCCGCCATTTCATTGCCCTCACAACTCACACCCCCCTCTCGTATATACCTCTCCACCCCATCCCTCAATCTCATCCTCGGCCTCTCCCTCCCTCTTCCCCCCTCCACCTCACTCACATACACTTCCTTCGTCAGTCTCTCACCCTCCATCCTCTCCACATGGCCAAACCACCTCAGTATGTTCCTCATAACGCTTCCTATCACATCCACATCCACACCGCAACGCTCCTTTATATCCTCATTCGTCAGCCTGTCTCTCCATGTGACTCCACAGGCTCCTCTTAAATAACTCATTTCCACTGCTCTCACTCTTGACTTTGTCCTTCCAACAACGTCCAAGCTTCACTTCCATACGTTAGAGTTGGTATCACAATACTGTCATGTAGTAACTTTTTCACTTCCATGCTCACTTCCCTGTTTCTTATCACTGCTTTCAAAGAACCAGCAACCTTTCTTCCCTGCTGTACCCTTTCATGCACTTCACCCTCCAAACCTCCATCCTTACTCATCACATTACCCAAGTACTTAAACGTACTCACATTTTCCAATTCCTCACCATCCAACCTCGCTGTTCATTCACTGACTTCACCTCTCTCAAAGACCATCACTTTACTCTTCCCTACATTCACCTGTAGATTCCGTTTCTTACACACTCTCCCAAACTCATCCACCAAGCCTTGCAGCTCCCCTTCGTCTTCACTCAACAACACAGTATCATCTGCAAACAACAGTACAGGGAGTTTCCAAACACTATCCCCTCTCACCAGGGCCACTCCAACATAGAAAAATGCGTTTAAATAATCAGTTTTATGCATTTTGCAGCTTCATAACATTATATAATCTCCTTACATTCTAACTACCAAAAGGCACCAGGAAGCATATTAACACATATTCCTGGAGAGTTTGAAGCCTGTAGGCTACCTGTACTAGTTTCTGAGTCATAGCCTGGAAATGGAAAATTAGTTTTTAAACTTTTTCATTATTTTCAAAAAACTACTTAAGACACAGCATTCTGTCTATCAAAATGCACCAGTTGATTATAAGACTCATAACTATGTGAAATTTCATGACTGTGTTGTGAATACTTTCTAAGTTCTGCCTTCCGCTTCCTTGCATAGGGATGCATTGAAATCTCTGGGGGAAAAAGATTATATTTTTTTCTTACTAAAAAAAATTTAAAAAAAATCTTTGTAAGACACAGCTTTTAACCTATCAAAAGGCACTAGTTCATTATAAGACACAAAATTGTGTGAAAGTTCATAACTCTTTAGTTAATACTTTCTGAGATTTGCCCAGGAAATTAAATCTCAATGCCACCTTGAAGGGAGAAACCTGTACTGTACATTGGTTACCAGATTTTGACAACAAGGGATAACTTTTACCTGGTTGTGGTGTAGTGGAATGCTGCCTGGCTAACACCTGAGATTTCCGGCATATTGTCAATATGTTAGATGAAATTTGAAATGGCCACCTGTTCTTGTTGATCCCAGTGATAACAGTACCCTCCTGTGACTTTGTTAGGTGGAGGGTAAAAATGTATACAGGTATATCCTATGGTACAAAAATTCTGCATGAGTCTAAATGTGTTGTAAACTTAAGTTACAGTACAGGTATTTATACTGTATATTCTTTGTGATTCAGATATTTTTTATGAGTATTTTATTAGTTACAGTGGAAATTAACAATGAAGTGAATTGCATTATAGGTGTATCTGATGTTAGTACAGTGCACCCACACACTATGCGAGTTTATGGACGGCAGAAACCTTCACATTCTACGAGTTTGCATTGTGTGAACCAAAGAGCTTATGGGGAAAATGGTATATGATGGACAGCCCACCCAGGGCTTGGTCTTTGGGTCCCCTTCCAGCCTACTCTACTCTGCCAATACTTTGTCTGATAGTACTTCTAGTTGGACCAATATATAAAACAACAAATAGAACACCATGTATGTTTATTTAAGTGACTTCTGGGCTTATTAAGAAGGGAGGGGGGTGGGTATCCGAGGCTCAGGGCATCTACTCTTGCCCCTTGGGGCGAGGCACCCCGTTGTCACCCTCACTGTCACTGCTGAGGTCTCCTGGAGGTGCCATAAAGCCTTCAAAGTCAACAGCTGAGATCATGATGAACAGGTGGGTACTGTTGTGATGCTAAAATGGACCACAGGATGCGAGGTACAACATGTGTTCTTGTGGCAATATGGAAGAGAAGTGTCTGTTTACCCAGGAGAGACGATAGATGGTACAGTATGTAGATAGATGGCCAGCTGCCTGCAATTTTGAATCTGGCTCATTGCCAACCACCTGCCTTTGTGTGACTGACTTGCATTGTCCAACCCGACATTCGTAGTAATGGCAGGAAGTCCATTTTTGCCTTGGAATCATACTGCCAATTCACACATTGGGAAGTTTGATTCGCAGATTTCACATTCGATAAAAATAAGCATTTTCTGGGTTGACCTTGCATGGTAGATGATTGGCACTGTATGAGTTCGCATTGTGTGGGGGTACACTGTATGCAATTATTTGCAGTCCTGTTGAATACTGTACAGTACTATCAGAATTTTCTTAATGTAATTTTGTTGTTCCAGGTGGTGACACCACGACGAGTAGGAGATGTGTACACTTATGACACTCCCCGTACTCTCACGCACAACCAGCAGGCAGCACAGTTTGACTACGATATCCCTCCTACCAAGCATGCCCCTCATGACAGTGGTAGGATTCTGTTACTTGCCCAAATAATGAAGTACTCAAATGCTTGTAGATCGTTCAGTATTGTATACAGATTTGTACTGATTTCAGCATTAACTGCTAATGCTTCCTAGGCTACAGAAGTGTTTCATTTTTTAAGTCAAATTTTCTGATAACCCTTCGGAGTGTTGCGATAGTCAGTGAACACAGAAAAAAGATACTGTAAAAATACAGTTTTATATTAAAGACAGTATGGATCAGTTGGGTCAAAGATTGTGTGGGTAAAGTTGAAAGTTGGAATACAAATGTGGGCGATTGTGTGTGTGTATGCGCCAATGCAAGATCGTGCTAGAAGAGTGAGAGAAGAGTTCTGGACAAATGTGGAAGCGTGCATGGAAAAGTTTGGAAGGAATGAGAGAGTGTTTTTGATTGGTGATATGAATGGTAAAGTTGGGAATGTGAAGGTGGATGGAATAGTTGGTGAGTGGGGTGTGCCTGCTGCGATAGATGAGAATGGCAGTGCGTTAGTGGACATTTGTGCTGGGAGGGGGTTGGTGATAGCCAAAGAAGTTGTATGCGGCTTTCATGGATTTGGAGAAAGCATATGACAAGGTGGATAGACAAGGATTGTGGAAAGTATTAAGAATATATGGAGTAGATGGGAAGTTGTTGAATGCTGTGAAGAGTATGTACGATGGTGCGAAGGCTGCAGTGCGTGTGGATGGTGAACTAAGTGAATTTTTCTCTTTGAAAGTTGGGTTGAAACAGGGATGTGTCATGTCTCCATGGTTGTTCAATCTGTACATGGATGGGGTAATAAAAGAGGTACAAGGTAGGGTAGTGGATGTTGGAGTGGCCCTGGTGAGAGAGGATAGTGTTTGGAAACTCCCTGTACTGTTGTTTGCAGATGATACTGTGTTGTTGAGTGAAGACGAAGGGGAGCTGCAAGGCTTGGTGGATGAGTTTGGAAGAGTGTGTAAGAAACGGAATCTACAGGTGAATGTAGGGAAGAGTAAAGTGATGGTCTTTGAGAGAGGTGAAGTCAGTGAATGTACAGCGAGGTTGGATGGTGAGGAACAGTGAATGTACAGTGAGGTTGGATGGTGAGGAATTGGAAAATGTGAGTACATTTAAGTACTTGGGTAGTGTGATGAGTAAGGATGGAGGTTTGAAGGGTGAAGTGCATGAAATGGTACAGCAGGGAAGAAAGGTTGCTGGTTCTTTGAAAGCAGTGATAAGAAACAGGGAAGTGAGCATGGAAGTGAAAAAGTTACTACATGACAGTATTGTGATGCCAACTCTAACGTATGGAAGTGAAGCTTGGACGTTGTTGGAAGGACACACGTCAAGAGTGAGAGCAGTGGAAATGATTTATTTAAGAGGAGCCTGTGGAGTCACATGGAGAGACAGGCTGATGAATGAGGATATAAAGTAGCGTTGTGGTGTGGATGTAGATGTGATAGGAAGCGTTATGAGGAACACACTGAGGTGGTTTGACCATGTGGAGAGGATGGAGGGTGAAAGACTGACGAAGAGAGTGTATGTGAGTGAGGTGGAGGGGGGAAGAGGGAGGGGGAGGCCAAGGATGAGATGGAGGGATGGGTTGGAGAGGTATATGAGAGAGGAGGGTGTGAGTTGGGAGCAGGGCAGTGAAATGGCGGGGGACAGGACGACTTGGAGACGATCTGTTTGTGGCCACCCCAAACGGGATTGAGGCGTCTGGCAATAGATAGATAGAAAGGCTTTGCTTATGGGGTGTAGCCAAGAATTCTGAACACCATCAATTCACTTATGTAGTGCTGCTTTCAGGTGTCTGCCCTTTCCTCTCTTCCATCCTTCTTTCCTTCCATCCTCTTCTTTCTTTCCTTCATTCTTTCCTCATCCTTCTGCCTTTGTGTGACTTTACACTCCCTCTTCTGTCTTTCTTTCCTTCATTCTTTCCTTGTCCTTCTGCCTGTGAGTGACTCTACATTGAGGGACAAGCCAAATGGTTTCCTGTACACCAGGAAACCATTTACTATGCTGGGTGGTAACCATATAACCAAATTTTGGCCCCTGGTGGTTTGATGGGTAATTAAGGTGCTCCAATCAGATTGAGCTGGTGAAGGTTTTTATCCAGGGGTGGTTGAGGTTTATTGCTCACGTAATGCCACTCAAGGATGAGTGAAGCTGGTCGCATTCATCTTAAATGTCAGGACCAACTTGCCTAGCCCCGGGCTCCTATGCTCCTCATGTGGCAGTGTAGGACTGGATGATGGATGGATATATATATATATATATATATATATATATATATATATATATATATATATATATACATATATATATATATATATATATATATATATATATATATATATACATATATATATATGTATATATATACAGTATATATATATATATATACAGTATATATATATATATATATATATATATATATATATATGTATAGTCTGCTTGACTAGCAGTGGCTGAGTGGTCAGCGTCACTGGCTGTGAAGCAACCGACCTGTTAGCACCAGGGTTCAGATCCAGGTGCCAGCAGCTGGTAGCACTCATCTCAGGTGTCCATCCACCCTTTATGATTGGTGGGTTACATGAGTATTTAGGGTAACACCTTAGGGAAGTAACTGTGGTAACCTGGATGATGCATTGACCTTGAATCCCATGGTACAGTATTATGTGAAAAACCTGCCACAAGTTCAAGACCTAAGTTACAGAGATGAGCACCATGGCTAAGTGCCTGAGGTGTCTTTCTCCTTTACCCTACGTACCTTACTGTTCTTGGTACTATTGTTATTCCAGATTTTGCATTTGCTTTTTTTTTTTTTTTTTTTTTTTTTTTTTTTTTTTGAGAGAGAGAGAGAGAGAGAGAGATATGGGATTAGAAGGATGATGTATTCAGGTGGCTGTTTTACCTTCCAGGTGGAGCACGTTTATCCCGAAGCAGCAGCCTTCGCTATGACTCCCCACGACCCCATGTACGCTCCTCACTTGATCAGTATGACATTCCACGCTCCCAGTATGATTCACCAAAGGTACGGCCATTGTATGACTCTCCAAAGTCTCAGCAACATTATGACTCACCAAGGTCTCATCAGGACAGTCACCGTATGGGCTCTGGACCACGTAGCCTTATCAAAGGTGTTCGTGGAGGTGCCCCACCCACTATGCAACCTGCAAGTGACAGTAACCAAGAATATGATGTGCCAAGGCCTACCAATAGCAACCAGGAAGCTCACTTTGACCTGCACCCAAGCGATCGTTCTAGTGGTGTGTCTGTCATGTCTTGCGATTCTTCTCAACTATCCACCTCTTCCTCTGCCTCATCCCTGGCTGCCTCTGAATCACCTTCTCTGTCATCACTGGGTGGTTCTTCTAATCGCTCCAGCTTGGAGTCACATGATGTCTATGATATTCCACCTGAGCCACGCAAAGTAGGAGGATCTCAGCGGCCCAAGTTACCTCCACGGGAGTCAAAAGATTCTCGAGATGCATATGATGTCCCACGTTCTATCATGGCAGTTGGGGGTGAAACATATGATACGCCACCCTCAAGAACACCTCGTTCTCTCGCCATGCGTGTTGGAGGTGAGGGAGTGTATGATGTGCCACCACAGGTTTGCAGGGATGTTCGTCAGCCAGACTGCACTGATTCAGCACCAAATCGCCTCTCCTCAGGATCAGACTCATCTGGTGGGGAAGTAGAGCTTAATTTTGGGAAAGAGTTGCACTTGGAATATGATTCTGCTCTAGATACTCTAACAAAGCTCCAACAAGAAGTATATGGAGCAATAGAAAAGCTGACTATTGTGCATCAAAATGTCACTTGGAGAGGACGTGAAACTGTAGAAGAGCGTGAGGAGGATCTAAAGATTGTTGTGTTCAGGTTAAACAAGTCGGTACATGAGCTTCTTGATTTTGGCAGAGGCTCAGCTGCCACAGCTGCTCGACATGGTGAAAGAGGAGTTGCCAGACGATTGCAGCATCTAACAGAGCCTGTAGCCAAGTCATTGTCTGTCATTGAAGATTGCCTTTCTAGGTTGCAGGGTGGTGCATGGAGACAAGCATTAACTTGTGGCACTACTCCAGAAAATCTTAACTTTTTAGCTGTTACTACACGCTCATTGGTAGAAGATGTTCGCATTCTTGCTTCCACTATCCACGCAAAAGCTTCGTACATATTTAAAAAGTCTCCTGCTTTTGATGTAACGGCGAGCTCCAGACAGCAAACTACTGATGATGATGAGAAAACCCCTGTTCAAGAACGTCCTTTGCCAGATCTTCCTCAGAAATCTCTTGAAAATATGTATGAAAATGATGCAAGAACCTGGTTAGAAGATTATGATTATGTGAACCTGGAAACTCGTGAAAGCATGGAGCGAGAACATGAGGACATTAAGAAAGAGTTACCAGCAGAACTTAGAAAATCATTTGATAACTTGGTAAAACAGTCACAGCTGATTGTGGACAGCGATCATGAAAAGGCACTTCGTAAATTTGATTCCACCAGTACTGTAACAGAGAAAAGAAGTGGAAATGTTTTAGATCCAAATGATAGGCAGGTTATCAATTTTTATGGTAATCAAGCAGAGGTACATCTGCAACACCTGAATACAGCCATTGATGCTTTCCTGCTCACCATAGAAAACAATCAGCCTCCAAAAGTTTTCATTGCTCATTCTAAATTTGTAATTTTAAATGCTCATAAACTGGTGTACATTGGGGACACCGTTCACCGCAATGTCGTCAATGCAGATGTGCGGACACGGGTGTTGAATTGCTCTAATGCCCTGTGTGATGCCATGAAGAACACAGTCTCGGCAGCCAAAACAGCTGCACTTCAGTTTCCCTCTGTGGTAGCAGTTCAAGCAATGGTTGATGCATTTGTCTCTGTCTCCCACTTAGCCAATAACCTTAAGCAAGCAGTCTCAGTAAACAATGTGTGATGACAGCAGTGAGTCCAGTACTTTTGTAACAAAGCTCAGAATTGGCTACGCCAAGTCATATCCATAATTGTAGAGATCGTATAGCATTAGAAACCAGACAGTTTGGCCAGTTTGGTCGTAAATTCACCTGGTTTGCTTCATCTTGTGCTGTATACATGAGTTATTTAAGCTGGAGTAGAAACTGAAGAAATTATTGTAGCTTCTGCAAACAATAGCTGTCATATGAGCACTGTTAGATTGTGCAGGCTGGAATTTGACAATGTAGAACCAAAAATTATAATTTTCAGTCTGTTATACAGTACTGAGTGGTCTCACAAAGAAACATAAATATATATAAAAAGAAAAAAATGCTAGGCAATCCATCACATGAGTCATTGGAAATATGGATATGCCAGCCAGTCCTTTCATTGGTGCTATTCTTGATTATAAAAGAGGAGCTTCTATCAGCCAATGGCTATTTCTCACTTTTTTTAAAATAATATATTTTTTTTATCCTGAACATTTCATTATTATCTTTATCATCAGCTACAAGTACGTAGTAAAGACACTGATGTTAAATAGATCCTTATCATGGATACAATTAAAATTGTTTTAATTTAATTTAAGTTTAATTTTGTTAAAGTTTATTACACAAGACATTCTGGTAACTGTATATATATCATATCCAGGTTTTATTTATTTTATCAATATTGCTTAATAACATATATAATTTCTAAGTTTTTATGTGTGTGTCCAGTACATTGATTGGGTTATTGTTATTGGATAGAATGGCTGCAACTGGAAGTCATTTTTAATGGTTATTTTTTCACTTCTGAAATACTTTACGAGGTACTCTCAGTAATTTTTAGTATTATTACTGTGAACATCATTATGAATTGTCTCTTATATGCATTCCTCTTCCAGAATCCCCTGACAGTAAGTACAGTAGTATGTTGTATTATAGCATGGGTTGGGGAACTTTTTTTAGGTTATTACCCTAAGATTTATTTGAGTAAAATGAAATTACCTCCAGACTTCAAAGTAAACAAAAACAAGCCAATTTGCTCCTCAAATTGTTGCATATGGTACCATATATGGTATATAGTAGTATAGAGAATATAGTATATTGCAAATGGTTTTACATCTTGTTCACTAAAACGCGTCATTTATGTGAAAAATCAGTAATATACTGCACACATTACCTCTCATACCGCACGCATTACTACTAAAATTTTTAGATTTATCTCTTTTGGGGTAATTTACCCCTGTTCCCTGACCCTTGTGTTATAGGTGCCATACTGTTAAAAATCTGTATTTTCTAATTATACTAGGGCCTCTGAGTATGAAAGTGAGATACAGTGCAGCCCCTGAATTGGAAAGATGGTGATGGGAGTTTATAGCGTATGAAAAAAAACAATACTATGAGCAGGATCCCTGAACCTCTCCTTCCTGACCCATTTCCTCCCTTCTCAAGCAAGTCTCAAGAACCCCACCGTGTGATATTATTAAAAGTGAATATAAATAAAAGGAGCATGTGTAGAGATGGTATTTGCTCATATGTTGGTGCTGGGAGTACATCTTTTGATTTTTAAAAATCTGTGACTGATGATGAATAATATACAGCATAGTTAAACTTATATCCACATTTTAATCTTCATTAGCAAGGTGTCAATGGGAACTGTCAATAAATGGAGTAATAAAATGCCTCAAGTTTATTCAGCGCAAAGAAGTGTTGACTACCTTGTGAATGGTAGCCTTAATTACCAGTGCTCACTTGTTGGGTGTAAATACGGTCAGCCAATTGCTTCTTTATGGTAAGCAGTGTTGTTAGTATCATTTGGTCCTGTAACTTTACATCGTCTTTATCATCATCATCTACTTTCTCCACCTACATACAGGAGCACCATCTCTGGGTCATAGGAAGTGATAGAAACAAGCAAACTAGGTCACAACAAATAAGCAAAAGCATGGGATGATGTAAACAGAATTTTTGATCTTTTCCTTGAGTGAGCTAACAGTCCATTGATCATGCTGGAGCAACTCCTAACCAAGTCCATGGCCACAGAATGTGTATACGAGTCACTTGTCTCGAACCCAAAAATACAGAGGTCCAGGTGTAAAGTGTTGTTGTATGTTCATCTTCGTTAAGTGCTAGTACAGTACTGTATAAGTTATTTGGTGAAAGTCTAAGGTTCCACTCATATACTGTAACACAGTATTGTAGTTTATCCTGTAGAAAATATAACAATTATTGGAATACAGTAATAAGGTTTAAAAATTGCAGAAATACATAATTTTGAAGTTACTGGTAATTTAAACAGAATCTCATAAATTTTTACAAGTAAACCAAGGCAAATGAGACCTAACCTAAATGTGAAAACATTTCTTGATTCTAACCTTGGTATCAATAGGGTAATTATTTTTGGAGAATGTGCATGTCATAAATGAATTTCAATCCTGTGTCATAAACTTTTCAACATTATGAATGGGACCTCTTCTAGATAATTTACTTTCTTCCTTTGATGCAAATTGGTCAATAGGTTCATGTAACTGCATCTAAATGTCTTTGTTTTTGAGACAGTTGGTGCAGGGGGTAACGAGTCAGCATTTTCATGTCATGTTTTAAAATAATATAATTCAAGCACTACTGCATTGATGTTTCTGACACATTCTTACATGTGAAGGGATTTCACAAAATTATGTTCAGAAAGCAATGTTTTCCACACACGATAGCCAGATTGAAATAACTTCATACTGTGTCATCTTCTGTTTCCAGGTGGTTTTACTTTATTATATTGTAGTAGAACCTACACCGTTAGACTGTCTGTCAAACAAATTATGGCATACTGTGTTTGATTTCTGTATCAAGTTGTGTTCAAGTTTCTCTCTCTCTCTCTCTCTCTCTCATCATTGATAAAGAGAATTTTGTATTTATATACAGTATGTACCAGTTTATAATCAGAAAGGGAAAATACTGAAAAAAGGTCAAAGTACTATATAATTCATAAAATTTCAATTAGATCAGAATTATTTTCAATTTACAGTACTTGTCAGACATTGTATGAAATACATTTGAGTGTTGTTTGGATGCCTTGTGATTATTGTAGAGTGAAGGGATGAAGTGGATAATGCATGTTTTTCTATTGTTACTTGAGTCATATCCTGTGTAAGTGTTCCTGTAGTTTTTCTCTGTGTTCTACTAAGTGCACATCTCATTACTGTGTTTATGTGACACTGTAGAGTGCAATGTATATCTATGCATTTAATGATCAAGGGACTGTGTTACATGTATTTATACTGTTGTGCTTCTTACAGTAGTTAGTATCCAATTTTTGCTTTTTCTGTTGGTATGCTGTTTAAATTTCAAAAATTCATATACTGTACTTGTTGTACCTTTTGAACATCTAAAAATTTTTTAGTCATGCTTCCTTTGGTTTATATTGTAATATTTAATTTAAAAAAACAATTTGAGAGATACACACTGTGTTCTGTGTTACTTGATGAATGATACACAGCTGTACTGTCTTAAATCCAACTCTTCCAGTTTTATGAAAATAACCAGTAATGACTTCCATGGTTTACAGTCAAAATGGTGGAATTCTAAATTCCTAGGCTGTGATTTTAGTGCATAAGTGTATATGATTTTACAGTAGTGATTATTTGTAAATAGTTGTGAAGTAAAATGACAATGTATATATTGTATAAGAGTAAACATGTTGATAAAACACACATGTTAGAGGAGAGTGAAATGTACATTGTAGGTTTCTGCTACAACCCTCTGGCCTCTCATTGTGGCCTTCCCTCCCTTCCCCATTATTTTATTACTGAAATCAAAAGAAAAGTGCTATGCTTGAAATTATCCTCCTGCTAATCAGCATAAGCTTAGGCAATGTTCATTAGGAGTGTACTGTATTGTCTTTATTGGATGATACCAGAAGACTCACTTTGTAATTATATTTGTAGATATAATTGTTAAGGGACTGGTACCAGTAGTGTTCCTGAGTGCAGAATACTGGGGATGTCCAAGGGCTGTACTCTTGTTGACTAAGGAGGTATTCTAGCACTTGTTGACTAAGGAGGTATTCTAGCACTTCTTCCATACTACTTTGTATCGGCATTTGGCATGCCGGTATTCTCTTGTATGTCCTGTTGCCCTCCGAAACCATTGCCTTTCAGTATCCATAAAACATGAATGCGTACAGTAGAAATACCCACCGATGTCAGGCTTGTGCTGACTGGCCATTACAGTACAGTACATACATACATTATATGGTACTTCTGTCAACTATTTCGGTGTTCAGAGGGTGTGAATTATATGCGGGAAAGCATAATGGAGTAATATGCAAAATAATTTGCTTGGAAAAGTTCTTTGGGAGCCTCTTTAAGCAACAAGAGTATGGGGCCAAGTCACCCAAATGTTTTATATTATTGCCTGTCCACTGCCGCTTCCAACTGCCATCAATCAGATTCAATTTGTGCAACATTCACAAATTGCAATGAATCACACTGGTGTTTTTGGAGCAGAAATGCTCTTTGCAACTTCTTCAGTATGACAATGTATGCTTTATTTTTTTCTTGGTATCTCCAGTTGATTTGATGAAGCTTGTGAGAGACTTAGAACCTGAGGAGGTAGATATAACCAATAACCCTTTCAGTACAAGAGATCTTTCTTATGGTGAATAAAATCATACGGAGACGGGAAGAACGAGGTAAAGTGTACGTAGTTGGATTGAATGAGTTAAATCTCAGTGTATTGTGTGTCATCCATTAATATCCCCAGCATAACCCACTCTGCATGAAACACGGACATGCTATGTATTATCAAAGTATGTATTGTATAAATGAAGTATTGTGCAAGAGAATGGACACACACATTGCATCAGAAACCCATATTACCTCTTATGGAACATCTGTCAACCTTGTGATCTGTGTATTCCTTATGTAGAGGAGTATTGTGTAGATAGTGCTGGTACGCTGTCTCAGAAGACTTTTTCATATACGGTATAATGATAGCAGTTTTGATACAGTACATATGCTTAATAATCTTGTTGACTGCTGCAGCTCGAGGACATCATTTATATTTGACTCTTGCCTTCAGGCATTTTTCTTCAGATTTGGAGAGACTTTTTAAATTATGGGTTAGATAGCTATAGTGTGTCCTTCATTAACCCCTTCAGTACATGAGGCTGTACTTCGTCGAAGAAGATTATCTGAAGGGGAAAAAAAAAAAAAAAACATTCAAGGGGTAAAAAATAAAGAAACCTAAGACCTTGATTTGTGTTGGATTCCAGTTCATCAGAGACACGAGACCAGCATGAAGTATAAAACCTGTCCAATTTGAATCCCTGTGCATACTGTGTGGTCATGTGATTACCTCCTGTGTTTTTGTACCTATATTTGATATGTAATGTACTTTATCAGGCCAACAACATAACCAGGTTAATAAAATAATTGTATGTCTATAATTGATCTTGATTAACCTGGTGGTAGATGGTGGCAACCATCATCCACTCACTTGATGTAGTGCTGCCTGCTTCTTCCTTCACCCTTATCATTAATTTTCTGTGTCTGTCCCCTTCTCTTCCTATTTCTTCCATCTTTCCTGTCTCTTTTTCTTACTCTTCTTTCCATTTCAGGTGGCTTTACATTGAGTGACAAGCCAGATGGTTTCCTGTAAGCCAGAAAACCATTTACAACACTGGGTGGTAACCATATAACCAACACATACATGTTCCCTGCCTGTAACAAGTGGGTTTTTGGAGGGTTGGTGCCCCTCTCCATAAAACAGCTAACTCAAAGTCAGATGGCCACCCCTTATGGGATTATGGTGTCTGCCTATAGATAGATTCATAAATAGGTTTACCTTTGTATGCATTTGGGGCGTTCACCAGCCACTCACTCGATGTAGTGCTGCTCTCGGATGTCTGCCCTTTCCTCTCCTCCATCTGTCTTTCCTTCCATCCTCTTCTGTCTTTCTTTCCTTCATGCTTTCCTTGTCCTTCTGCCTACAGGTGACTTTACACTCCCTCTTCTGTCTTTCTTTCCTTCATTCTTTCCTCTTCCTTTTGCCTGTGGGTGACTCTACACTGAGTGACAAGGCAAATGGTTTCCTATACACCAGGAAACCATTTACTATGCTGGGTGGTAACCATATAAGGAAATTTTGGCGCCTGATGGTTTAGTGGGTAATTATTGCGCTCCAGTGGGATTGAGCCGGTGAAGGTTTATATTCAAGGGTTGGTTGGGGTTGATTGCTCATGTAATGCCACTCAGGGATGAGTGAGGCTGGTCACTCATCTTAAATATCGGGACCAATTGCCTAGCCCAAGGCTCCTACGCTCCTCATGGGGCAATGTAGGATTGGATGATGGATTGGCAAAGTAAGCCTAGCTTTTCACATCTACTTTTCACTTTCCTCTGCTGGTCAGTGTGCAGTAGGTGACAGATGCTTGGTATGTTTCACAACTCACAGATTATCCCTGACACAACATAGTGTACAGTGAAAGTTTTCTAGAGAATCGTTGTCATTTTGTGGCACTGAAGTATGTTGGGTGTTTAGTTACTGCCTCATATCTACCGTGTTCTATGTGTAGCACACATTTATTTTTTATTTATTGTTTTATCTTTCCAACAATAAGCAACGTTGGGTCTGGTTAGTACTTGGATGGGTGACCGCCTGGGAACACCAGATGCTGTTGGCATCCCTACGTGTCAAGTGGGGTTGGTGGAGGATTAGTGCCCCTCCCTGTAAAACAATTAACTCTAAGCCCTTGGCCACCCCTTGTGGGATACATGGCGTCTGGCAATGAATGAAAAAAAAAAAATTTTATCTTTCGACAAAACGTATGGACATGCTTATGACAAGGACTGCATGCTATTGAGGATAGACTCAAAGAACTTACAACTACAAGAGCCAAAAGTAATTGGGCATTAGAGTTTTAAGTGCAGTCATCTGCTTTTGGAAGAGGATGAATAAGAAGAAACTTTCACAAACATGGAAATGTACAGGCTGACAGACAAAAGCAAAAGATTTTGTCTGGATAGGATGTCACCACGGACACAGTTCTTGAAAACTACAGGACAGAACCCAGTCAGGACAATACACATTATTAGTGCTGAGAATAGTAAGAACACATTACTCTGAAGAAATTTTTAGGTCAAGCATAAGGTTCTAACAGGACAGATTTCAGAGATAAGCTAGTGATCAAAGGAGCCCAATGGGAAAGAGACGTGGAGCAAGCTGAAAGATTATATGCAATAAAAGATCATAATTTTTGGAATTCTTTCCTTGGCAGTCAGCGATATGGGTATGGTGCAGTACAAGCTGCTCTGGGGTGTTAATAATAGAAAAAGTGTAGGATTCTTCAGGAAGTTAATTTATTGAAATTCCTCTACAGGAAGGGGGCAAACAAGTGAACTGTGATGCTCATGATACCACCTAGCATTTTTTGTTAATTTTGCTGGCCAATAATCGTATGTAAGAGATAGTTCTGGTTATGAATAGAGATGTACAGTTTGCAGTCCCTAAGCAATACGTCTCCAGCAGAGTGCTATAGTCGACTCACAAATTGTGATTTTACAGCCAATCCCCATCTGGTCTCAAACTGTGCACTGAAACCCTACAATAAACACTGTTTAACATAGGTACCAGGCATATATAGTACTTGTGTATAAGCCTGTTTATATCACCATGCAAAAACATTTTCCCTATTCCCTACCATAGTTTTCTTTAAAAAAAAAAAAAGAAAATTGTATAGTGGTGCTGTTATATTTGTGCCAAATTCCATTTTCAACTTGCGGTATGTGCATTGTCTGTCAACCATTTTTTTTTTTTCGTCATGTTATAAAGTGGTTTGTTTGAACAATTTGCCGTCAAAACCATAAAATAAGTATAAAATAAGTAAACAACATACCGCCCGGGGAGGCAAGCGATGCCTCAGCTTGGCCGCCATGTTGGAAGGGTTAAGTGTACTCCGACAGCCGTGGTTTGCTTTACAATTGTACCGCCTTTAACATCTCTGCACTGCCACAGTGTTACACTAACAAGCGAACACTTGGCACCAGACAACAGGGAATAACTTTTCGTGGGTAAGTGTATACAAATTGTACTGTTAACTCAATACAAACGTCATATAGCCCTTCACACTGCTCAGACTGATACGTGCAGACGTGCGGTACATCGAGTTAAGTTGAAATATGAACAAACTATAAAAAAAATAGTCAATATGAATGACAGCTGACCTTATGATATAGCGTTTGACAGTACCACAATGCATGAAATTCTGTTTCACATTGGTAATCGGTGTAATCTGATTCTCGTACTGAGCCACGTAAATATAGGCATGCATAATTATTAGGTAAGGGTCAAGGAAGCCTTCGCCACCTCACGTTCGTTTTTTCATGCAATCTTTTGTTGTGATGGCACTGTGTTCACATTATACAGGCAAAATTAGAGTATGGTGAATATGTTACAAATGTATGTACTCCAGGAAAGCAATGTTGGGTCACAGTAGTGTATTTTCTGGTGATTACCCTAGCACAACCTAATTGTTTACGAACCTAACAATCTCAGAGGCTCAGCATTTCTTTATATATATATATATATTTATATATATATATATATATATATATATATATATATATATATATATATACACACACACGTGTGTGTGTGTGTGTGTGTGTGTGGGTGGGTGGGTGCAGGGTTAAGAGAGTACTAGTACTCTCTTAACCCTGGGTGGGTGGACACATGACACCATAGATATATACAGTGTACGCGTGACACGATGATACAGTGTACGCGTGACACGATGATAATGTCCACACCCTTGTCTTATGGCAATAGTGGTTCAGCAGCAACTAAATTCCAGCAAGATGTAATTCATATACTTTAATATAAATATTACGTTGAAACCTAGAGTTTCTTTATATATATATATATATATATATATATATATATATATATATATATATATATAATAAAAGTAGGTGATCAGTACAGTATATTTTTATGCATATATCTGTTACAGTGCCTTAAATCTGTGGTAGATATAAATGTAAGCCTTTATTAAGCATTTATTCCATTATGCATATACATTTGATATTTTACATTAAAAGGTATAACCAACATTTTTACTTTGGTGGCAAATTTACATACCGTATGTTCACAGTCATTCTTTTATTTCTTTATTTAACTCTCAGTTATCATATCAATTAGTGTATTTTAAACGATGCTGAAAAGAATTCAACTTCATGCATGTGTTAGGTTTGTCATGAGTCATATTATATTGCAGCAAATTAGATGTTAGCAGTAAATTCATTGCATTTGGCTTAGAAGCACTTGTTGCATGTTGTTGGTAATGTGACTTGCTTTGGAGATGTTTGTGGCAAAGACGGACCAAGTAAGAAAAGATGCATTTAATATTACTTCAGAATGTTTTGTGAACTTTAAAAGAAGCTGTCACATAAGGAAATTCACGCAGTATTATGAAAGTTATTTCCAGAAAACTTCAGCATCTTTAGCACCCTGTGCCCATTGATTGCCAATGTTCATTTCACCCTGGCCGATTCCCCCGTCATTGTATAAATGTACTTAATATATAATTAATTAACACTTTAGTAACTAATTTTCACGGGGAACTATCAAGGTCTGTGTTCATTCATTAGCGTAGGCTTTGAATATTGTTAAGAAGCGAGATTTGCCAATTAGGTAGTCGAGAAGCTTCTCGACGTGTCCCTATGTTAATCGTAGGTCCCGGTACGAGTCAGAGTTGCCAGTTTGCCTGCTGTTTTTATGCATTAATTTTTGTGCTCTTTATGATGTTTTATTTATGTGATTGTGTAAGTTAATTTGGGTTTGTATGCTAAATAAGTTACAGTGTTATGTAGTGTAAGAAGGCTCTG
Organism: Coenobita brevimanus; assembly: GCF_032717465.1. NCBI lineage: Eukaryota > Metazoa > Arthropoda > Malacostraca > Decapoda > Coenobitidae > Coenobita > Coenobita brevimanus. The sequence goes on along the minus strand of NC_136999.1, from coordinate 10,168,970 downwards.
GCATGTTTTGCTTGTCTCCGAGTTGGTAACTGCTCTCTCTCTCCGGAACTCACTAGAACTGTGGAAAGATGTAGAAGTTTTTTTTTTTTTTTTTTTAAGTAATGCAAGCTTATATAAGGATAGGGAAGAGACTAGAGGAACACAAACACCGCAAAGCCAGCCAGGAGACAGGACGTGTGTGCTGGGCAATCCCCAGGTTCTGTCCTCCCCCCCTTACTGTTTTTTAACCAGCCCATACCCAACTGACCGGGCTAATGTATGGCCCGGCCTTCACTATAGGTGCAGGGAATCTTACGAACGAACGAACGAACTAGAGGAAGTCAGTCGATTTTCAGTTCAGTTTCAGAGTAGTGCAATGACAGTGAAGTTTGTGTATTTTCGGTCTTTTGAAAACAGTGTTGTTGGCAAAGAGTGAAGTGTTACCGAAGTTTGTACATCATCGGTACTTGTGAAAACAGTGTTGTGAAGCATAAAGAGTAATTGCAGTTAGTAAAGTTTATATATAGCTTCAGTGATTGTGAGAACAGTGAAGTTTGAAGGCATTAAGTGTAATTATTTGGACAATAAAGACTGAACTTCAGAAGCCAGTGTGTATTTACAACGGCGCAGCTGATCTTGTATGCTGTACACCAACAGGCTGCTTCAAGGAAGAACAACTCGCTAGGCAACGTCCTTCCTATACTGAACTACTGCTTTTGGAGCCTGTGGCAGTGTGGAACGGGGACGTAACAATATTATTTACAAGTCGCACATTAAATCAATGATTAACTTGTTTCTGCCCCGCTGTTACGACTCAGAATTATATTCTGGGGTCACCCATAGCTGTCCTCATTAATTTTTATTGGTACTGTAACATCCTGGGTATGTTTCAAAACGACTTTGAAGAGATGAAAGTGTATATTCATCTTAAATAACAATATCCAATTGTCTTGCGTTTGATCGCCCATAGCGGACGCAAACCGTGGGGAAAGGTATGGTTGAGCGTCAACGGATGCAGGCGAAGTGACCGAGCATAATTGGACCAGTGGGTAATTAACCAGTGACAGAAGGAAGATGATCCAATATTTCCATTTTCCTTTGCTCTGGAAACAGTACGTTCTGTAAGAGCTGCCCCATCGTCGTAAGGAATAATGAATGAATTATTATAAAACGCATTTGTAAATGAGGATAGGTTAAAGGGGGAAATAACGTTCCAGTATCTTTCATGGCAGAATTACTAGCTTTTTTGCTTCTTTTTTTTCTTCCAGGTTTCACGTTTTTATTACACTGTGTTTCCGTCCTTCCCAATAAAATTTCCACGTCAGTTCCTAAACTGTGCATGTTGTACCTCAGTTTTTCCTGTTAAATTTAGCTAGTGTTCCTGGCAGGGGATATATATATATATATATATATATATATATATATATATATATATATATATATATATATATGATCTAGGAAGAAAAATGAATGCAAATTACTCTGAAAATTGGAAGTTATTCTGGAATGAGGTGCGGAAATGTAGAAGTAACAGTAGAAGTGTGAAAGTGTGAATGATGTACCGGTAAGTGGTTGATTTATTAACCCATGGGGATGAAGTAAGGACCAGATGGAAAGAATATTTTGAAAGCCTGATGAATGGGAGTGGAGAGAGCAGAGCGACTGTAAACATGATTGGTTTTGAGGGTGTGCAGAGAAGGAATGCGTGCCAGGAAATGTGACACCGGCACAAGTGAAGAACGCTGTGAAACTGCTGAAAAATGGGAAACCATCTGGTGGCGATGAGGTGTATGCAGAGATGATTAAGTAGTGGAGAGAGCGGAATGAAGTGCTTGTAGGAGATAGGTATGAAGGCATGGATGAGTGAAACTGCCAGTAGAGTGGATAAAGGCTGTTTATACCCCTGTACAGTAATAACGGTGAGCGAAGTGAATGCAAGAATTATCGTGGCATAAGTCTATTGAGTGTTACAGGGAAGGTATATTGGAGAATTATAGAGAAAGTAAGAGAGATATCAGAAGACCTTGTGAGTGGCAGATGTGTGGATCAGATATTTGCAGTGAGACATAGTGGAGAAGGCTTGTAAGAAGGACTATAAGGTGTTTATGGCTGAAGTGTCCGAGGCATCGGTGTCCCAGTGGGGAGTGTGTGTGGCGGTGCACAGCAGGGGATGCAGCACTGGTTGAGGTAGCAGTTTGTGTTGTGGGACCAGGGGGCTGGTACCATGCATTATTTTGGTATTGCGCTTGCCCCTACCCTTAACCCCAATGTTGCCGGGTATGGAAGGTACTGAGCCTACACAAAAAGGAGAGAGGAGCACCACGTACGCCACGTTGGTATACATACACGTCAAATTTTTTAGGAAAGTTTATAATGGTTACCCCAATATATATCCTGAAACGTTTATTACAGAAAACGAAGTTTTAAGGTAAACCGATATCGACTCCTGGAATTTTAATTTTAAGGTTAATTGCATCGTGTTACTTATCAACAAAATAACCAGCGATGAATGATTTTATATATATTCTTAAAGAACATTTATTCATAAAATTAGTGTAAGTTTGATTTTTATATTTACCGGTATGTTTTTTTTGTTTGTTTATTAAAACGGAAGGAGGGTGGGTCTAGCGGATACACTGCTGATTTAGGAAAGGCAGCTGATGTTTTGATGGTGTGACGAATTGCAGGGAAGTTGGTGGCCAAGTGCTGGGGCGTTTTGGTAGGTAGGGGGTATTGTATCTTCGATCGTCTCTCTCTCTCTCTCCTACGTTACACAACCGCTGGATAGATTTTCCTGAACTGAAATGGTTAGGCCTTGATATCATCAATAACCACTTCCTACAAGAGGTCTTCGAACCGAATAAAATCGTCTAGCAGCAGACAGAATAATAATACAAATTACGTTTGGCCGCGTGGAGAGAAAGGAAAATGAGTGATCAGGAGCGTATATGAGAGGTAGAGGCGGGAGGGGAGAAAAGACCAAAGGGTGAGGTGGAGGGATGAGGTGCATAGGTATGAGTAAGAGGTGTATGCGTTGGAGATAGGGGTGTTTTGATGACGAGGGAGTAGGTGATGTAGAGGCTATTCGTTTGCGGCCCCCTCTTCCGGGAGTATGGCGTCTGAGTGCAGGAGTAGATGTGTAGAGGAACATTAAACTGACGGAGTTCACGCAGTTCGTTCTCTTCTCTCAGCATTCACAGCTTACGTTTTAAGGTCTTCGTGGATTTGGTACTAGGTTCTTACTGTTCTTCCAAGGGCTTTTTTTTTTTTTTTTTTTTTTTTTTTTTTTTTTTGATCCACATGTTTTCATCCATAACGCACAGAGTATGTAAGTTCTCTTGTAGGGCTTGTGGCATATTTCTGTTTTGGTTATATTTCTTTGATTTTTTTTTTTTTTAAATCCCGGTTCTGTGCTTGTAAGGTGCGTCTCCTCACCTATTTCATCTGTCCATTTCTATCCTTCGTCTGTTCATTTGTTTACTCAGGCTCCGTACCTTGCTTTCATACGTTCATTTACCGTATCAAACTATCTTCTACACATCTGTTAATATGTGTGTGTGTGTGTGTGTGTGTGTGTGTGTGTGTGTGTGAGTGTGAGGGAGGGAGGTGATGTGTATTTGCGACACCAGTGCAGTGTATAAGCCTGTGTGTGTGTGTGTGTGTGTGTGAGAGAGAGAGAGAGAGAGAGAGAGAGAGAGAGAGAGAGAGAGAGAGAGATGGTGTGTGTGTGTGTGTGTGTGTGTGTGTGTGTGTGTGTGTGTGAGAGAGAGAGAGAGAGAGATGGTGTGTGTGTGTGTGTGTGTGTGTGTGTGTGTGTGTGAGAGAGAGAGAGAGAGAGAGAGAGAGAGAGAGAGAGAGAGATGGTGTGTGTGTGTGTGTGTGTGTGTGTGTGTGTGTGTGTGTGAGAGAGAGAGAGAGAGAGAGAGAGAGAGAGAGAGAGAGAGAGAGAGAGAGAGATGGTGTGTGTGTGTGTGTGTGTGTGTGTGTGTGTGTGTGTGTGTGTGTGAGGCGATGTTTGTGCGAGTCAGCAGGTGGTTGTACTCACACGTCCCATGCCTCACGGTGACGGCAGTGGGGTCTGCATGAGATGGGAGGCAGTGCAGCGGGGAGCGACGCGCCCCCTGGATATTGTCCCACTTGATCACGGCCTGTCTGACGCCTCACGGGTCTCACCCTTCCTACCTCGCGTGCCATTCTCAATAAATACCCATTTGAAGGGGGGCCACTGTCGACCACTTGAACTTCATCACATTCACCAGCCTCCCCTCACATTCACCAGACTTCCTCCACGCTCATCATACTCTATTTACATTCACCAGACTTCCTCCACATTCATCATACTCCCTTCACATTCACCAGACTCCTTTCACTTGCAGACTTCCTCTACATTCATCAGACTTCCACCACATTCACTAGACTTCCCACACATTCACCATACTCCCTTACTTTCACCAGACTCTCTCCACATTCACCATACAATCCCCACGTTAACCAGACTTCCTCCCATATTCGGCAGACTCACACTCGGCATTCAGCAACGCAGGTGACACTGGTAGCCGTGGCCATTAATTCTCATGAGCGTAAGTTATGTTTGAGATCGTTTGTTTATGCATTTGCCTTTATTCATACATTTGCCAAACACCTTAGCTAAAGTGAATGGTTTCGTAAAAAAACGCGGCGAAGCAACAATACTCCTGACTATTTTGCTGATATGGAGACTCGTTTATCTTAGAAATTTGCTGAGATCTTATATGTACATCGTCGCAGAACGAGGGCAGCACTGGCAGACGGTGCAGCATGCTGACCCTGTTGTTATGGCTATAGAGGACAGCGTGAAACGATGCTTAACTCTTTGTTTCACTGACAGCTACATGCAGACACCTTTCTCTCCTTAAGCACTGTGGGTGTGGAGAATGATTTTCTTAACTGCATGCGTTCTGGGCATGGATTCTGGACATCTCCCCACAATCAAGACTACCCGAGTACATTGCAAAGCTGGTCAGAATTTACTTTGTATAAGAATCTGCGTTAGACTGTAAGCAAACATTGTGGCAGTCCACCATACTTTTGGTTTACTGCTGAAACAAGGCAAATTTGTTATGAAAGACAAGGCGTGATCTGTATCCTACATAACTTTACTGTGTTTATATACAACTGACAAAGATCTGTAACCCATTTTAGCTTTGTTCATGGCCAAGTGTAGTCGAATTGGTGAGTAAATTTGAATAGTAACCAAGGAGACTCATTCCTTCCTCATACCTAAGGTTCATTAAAGTCCATGCAACAACGACTTAGTATCTGAGCTGTTGGAGTGGCGTAGTTAATTCCGATGAAAATAAACTGTTTAAAGAGCATATATTGAGATTACATACTTTCCGTTTAGAATGATTTAACATTTTCAGACCTCTATAAACTTCCGGCTGATTAAAGTCGCTTGGCTTCAGTTTGAATAGAAGACTAGAGTTGTCTTGACCATGTAATGCATGTCTAAGTAAACAATCCATCTTGAGTGTATACACATATAGCGTATACCCACAAACGTATACAAACACTACCCAGTAAGAGATCAAGGCGAAGTAACTAAGGTGATAGAGTATACCCACAACCTTAAAAAAAAAAAATTACTCCTGTAAAAGATCAAGGTAAAGTAACTAAGATGATAAACGAAATGCATGACACTTTCTGGCAGTTTCTGCGTCTGCAACATAGTTATGCAGTTTCCCACAATTTCTGCGTATTCTGCTCCTGGAACTCTATTTGCATAACTTTATTTTCCTTAACTTCATTCTGTTATACGGAGTAACATGAGCTTCATGTCACAGATATTTACGGTCAGTAGTCTTTGGTTGTGTAATGCTAGGTGTTTAAGGCGCGACTTCTTGCTCCTAGAACACCTAACGTGAAGCGGGGTCCTCTTTCGAGACTGGGGCTGAGGACAAATAAGAGAGAGGCAGGGCACAAAATTTTCAGGCAATAACCTTTACACGTGTATTACTTAGTCAGACAAGGGACAACAGCAGATGGTACAGCACAATATTTGGTCAATTACAAACTCTTATAACTAGATTCTCAGTACCGTTTGTCGCAGGATACTACTGTAGGAAGTACTTGGGGTAACACTCAAAGCGTAGTGTACAGGATTAGTATAGTCCAGGGTCTCGGTGCGCGTGAAGGGGTGAGCGACAGGGCGCGCTAGGGGAGGGTATAAGGTTTAATTGTATTTATGGTAGTATGAGGCAGAGGTTAATGACAGCACGTTCACTTTATATTTTCTAAGTGCAAAGGGTTATTTGTTAATTATCACAATACGATCCAAGGTGGTGGCGCGTGTGGCGGGGGGGGAAGGAGAGTTTAAGGTAAAGCGCACTAGGGGAGGGTGTAAGGCACTGGGGTTTAATTATGTTTATAGTAATACGAAGTGGAGGGTATTGATAGCGTGTTCGATTTATTATTTTCTAGGAGCAAAGGACGTTTGGATAAATTACTAATATGAGTTCCACGGCTTGGTTGTTACACTGAGGATAATGTGGAGGGAGTCGTACACGAGTCTTATGCACTATCACTTGGGTTTCACAGGGATTGCTCACTATTCTGCCCTTTTGTATATTAGGCCTTCATTTCCCGGTCACGTAAACACTTGGCCTGGTGCTAAGAGAGTACAGTATCACCTTGTCACTGTTCCTTGTACTTAGGGCAAAGTCCCTGTCTCACAAGTTACTGGGGGCGGGTGCGGCGGGGAGACACGCCGGCGACAGCTCGGCCGGGGCAGGGGCACCTCCAGGGGAGGGCGTGCCGAGAGGGCACGGTATGGCGTGCAGGGGCGTCTTCTCTCGTCCGGGAATGCAGGTGGCGAAGGGGCCCGATTTCTTCGGGCTGGGAACAGGTGTATGGCTCTCCGGACTGGGCCGAACAAGTCCCTGAACCTTTTGGTCAGGTCTTGGCCGGATGTGGAGGTCCTCCGTCGTCGGGGCGTAGGGAGGTCCCGCCCAGGAGTTCTGGGAGGAGCCTGGAGTTCCCGAGGGCTGCGGCCCCCAGAGTCAGGCGGCGCCGTCAGGGAGGGGCTGCGGCACCGGTCTGCGTCAGGGTCCATCAGGTGGGTTTTCTCCAGGGCCAGGCGAAGGGAGCAGAGGCTGGGGGAGGCGATAGGGCCTCTCCAGTTCTCGCCCACGTCCGCTGATTCGGGGGACAGGACACTTGTCTCACGCTGGGGCGGCAGGACTGCTGTCGACTGTTTCCGGCCGTGGGGCCCGGCTACTGGCCGTGGCTTCCCAGGGGTGCGGCCGTAATGCGCCGAGGCCCGGCTACTGGCCGTGGCCTGAGAGTGGGAATAGGAACCAGCGCACCTCGGGACACCTTCGGAACGGCTACCGGCCGTCTGACGAAGGCGGGAGCGGCTGCAGGCCGACTCCTGCAGGAGGGGTGGGGAGCGGCTACAGGCCGACTCGAGGGCAACACCTTAATAGAGAATTAGGCTGTTTAATGAATGTAATTATCTGTCTTCTTTAGTCTGAGTCTCTCTCCAAGGCTGAAAAACTGTCTTGTGGCGGCAACTGTAGATAAGAGTAGTAGCGGTGGTGGTAGTAGTAGCAGTAATTGCAGTAGTAGTAGTACGTGGTGGCGGTGGGTTGATACTGGTTAGTAATGGTAGTAGCAACAGCAGCAGTAGTAGTAGTAGTAGTAGTAATGATGATGATGATGATGGTGGTGGTGGTGGTGGTAGTAGTAGTAGTAGTAGTAGTAGTAGATGTAGTTGTAGCAATAGTAGTAATGGTAATCCTAGGCTCATCTGAACGTGAAAGCTGAAACGGTCCTCCTCCTGCAGCTCACCATCATCCTGTCGGGAGATAGGTGGTTACATCGGAGCCACGCATGGGGGCATCCCTATTCAGTGCCATAATAAAAATAAGTCATCGAAGTGGCGTGGTTTATTCTTTAATTGAAAGTGAACGTTGAGCTCCTCTCTCTCTCTCTCTCTCTCTCGACTTACGTCTTCTAACTCCACCCCCCCTCTGGTTCCCCCTCCTGTGCCTCCTGTCATCTTCTCCCAGTTCCTCTCCCTCTCACCCTTTCCCTGTTCCTCTCGATCTCACCCTTTCCCTGTTCCTCTCCCTCTCACCCTTTCCCTGTTCCTCTCCCTCTCACCCTTTCCCTGTTCCTCTCGATCTCACCCTTTCCCTGTTCCTCTCCCTCTCATCCGTTCCCTGTTCCTCTCCCTCTCACCCTTTCCCTGTTCCTCTCCCTCTCACCCTTTCCTTGTTCCTCTCCGTCTCACCCTTTCCCTGTTCCTCTCCATCTCACCCTTTCCGTGTTCCTCTCCCTATCCTCTCCCTCTCACCCTTTCCCTATTCCTCTCCCTATCCTTCCCCTCTCACCCTTTCCCTATTTTTATCCTTTCCATCTCATTCAGTCTTTCAACAATCAACAGGGAGGAAAAAAATGCTCACAAATCGTCAGAATAATGAGGGGAGGAAGGAAAAAAAAAAAGAAAACAGATAAATCAGAAGAGGAAAATAAAATACGGTTGACAAAGATGAGTGAGATGGTCAAGGAGAATGATGGCGGTTTCTTTTATCTATCTATCTATGGCCAGAACCCTTAATCCTGTAAGGAGTGGCCACAAAAAAATCGCCTCCATGTCGCCCTGTCCCTTGTCATTACGCTGCTCCCCTCAACTCACCCCCCCCCCTCTTTCATGTACCGTACTCTCCACTCTATTCCATCTCATCCTCGCCCTCCCCTCCCTCTCATCCCCCCTCCACCTCCCTTACATACACTCTCCTCGTTAGTGTCTCACTCTCCATTCTCTCCACCTGGCCAAACCACCTCAATGTATTTCTAACGCTTTCTGTCTTATCCACACCCACACCACAACGCTCCTTCACTTCCCCAATTGTGTCTGTCTATGTTACTCCATATGCTCCTCTCAAATATCTCATTTTCACTGCTCTCACTCTTGACTTGTGTCCTTCCAACAAGGTCCAAGCTTCGCGTCCATACAATAGAGCTAGCATCACAATACTATCATGCAGCGGCTTTTTTACTTCCATGCTTACTTCCCTATTTCTTATCACTGCTTTCAAAGAACCGGCAACACTCTACCCTGTTGTACCCCTTCAAGCCCTTCATTCTTTAAATTTCCATCCTTACTCATCACACTACCCAGGTACTTCAGTGCACTTACATTTTCCATTTCCTCACCATCTAGCCTCACTGTACATTCACTGACTTCATTTCTCTCGAAGACCACAGCTTTACTCCCTACATTGACTTTACATGCTTCTCTAACACACTCTCCCAGGTTCATTCACCAAGTTTTGCAGTTCCATGTGGCGAGCCTATCACCCAACAGCCTGGGATACAAGGCCACTGCTGCATCATCCGGGCTACCTCATGACCTCACTTACGTGATACCCAACGTACTCATTATCCTACCAACCTACAAAGAGTGGATGGACACCTGAGTCGAGGTGGATGGATCTAGCCTACATACCCTTTAGTGTGAATAGATCCTGCCTACATACCCTTTAGTGTGAATAGATCTAGCCTACATACCCTTTAGTGTGAGATGAATAGATCCTGCCTACATACCCTTTAGTGTGAATAGATCCTGCCTACATACCATTTAGTGTGAATAGATCTAGCCTACATACCCTTTAGTGTGAGATGAATAATCTTGCCTACATACTCTTTAGTGTGAATAGATCTAGCCTACATACCCTTTAGTGTGAGATGAATTGATCCTGTCTACATACCCTTTAGTGTGAATAGATCTAGCCTACATACCCTTTAGAGTGAGATGAATAGATCTTGCCTATATACCGTTTAGTGTGAATAGATGTAGCCTACATACCCTTTAATGTGAACAGATTTAGCCTACATACCCTTTAGTACCAGGTGGATAGATCTTGCCTACATACCCTTTAATGTGAATAGATTCTGCCTACATACCCTTTAGTGTGAATAGATCTAGCCTACATACCCATTATTGTGAATAGATCATGTCTCTCTACCCTTCAATATGAAAAGATCTAGCCTCCCAACCCTTTAGTATGAATAGATCATGCCTCCCTACCCTTTAGTATGAAAAGATCTTGCCTACATACCCTTTAGTATGAATCGATCATGCCTCCCTACCCTTTAGTATGAAAAGATCTTGCCTACATACCCTTTAGTGTGAACAGATCTTGCCTACATGCCCTTCAGTGTTAGCAGATCTAGCCTACATATCCTTTAGTGTGCACTGAATAGATCTAGCCTACGTAACCCCCCCCCCTCTCTCTCTCTCATGGCATATATCTTCACAGTTTTGAATATTTTGGTTTTCTTCCCATTTTCTTTCATATGGTTTGAGAGGTTCGGCTGCCTTCGCATACATTCGGCTCCGCTCGTGTGAATTCGGCTCCACAGAGGTTATATAAGGCCGGGTCGAACGAACACTGGCGTAGTTTCACATCAGCTTTCCATGTAGTAGGTTGTATTGGGAATCCTTTAAGTGAGTCGTTGTAAAAATTATATAATGTGAATTTGTTGTGTTTTGATTATTGCTTTAGGTTAGAAATTCAATTCACACATTAAAAGGAATCGTATCAGTAAAGTATTAGCGTTAAAATAAGGAAAAGGAAATATGCCTAGATCATTGCCCTTGGAGTGGAGGCCCAAGGGGTCCCCCAAACCCAAACTTCATTTGTCTGCAGTTTTGGGGGGAAAAACGGTAAAATTTGTTGTTAGTTCAGGCGCCCCGTGTTCCTTGGTAAGTCAGGGGATAGTTAGGGAATGTGGCTTGGATGATTGGATCGTGCCATTAATGGGCACTAATGGATCAGAAGTGGACATTGTTGGAGTCCTTAAGGCACCTCTGATATGTGATGATGTGACACTGCTTGGGTACATTTTGGTGACCAGGTCACCAAACATTGCTATCATGGGAAAAGATGTTTTGGAACATCACAGCTGCACACTGATTGTCAACAAAAGGCATCCCTGTTTGGTGGTAGGTGATGAGGGCGGGAGTACTCCTGCTAAGCCCTCTGACTCTGTAAATTGTCGCCTACCCATTTGTTCGGTTAACGGTGGGTTCATGGAATTTGATGTGCTGACCGGTGTATACGACTCATGTATTCATTCAGATGTCATCTCCATTTTCCGGCTGAAATTACGTAAGAAGTGCCATAACACTTATGAATACAGTGCATTTGGGGGCGCTGTCTGTTCGCATAAAATCAAGAGCTTGGAGTTAAGAACAGAAGGGTGCATTATGCGGGTTCGTAAGATTGATGTACACAACGTAGCTTCCTCTCCAATCTGCCTTGGCCTAGGTGCGCTGATTGGGTATAAGGTGCACTTCTCTCATAATTCCTGCGCACTTATATCTTACTGATCGGTCACTAATCCACTGTTATGCAAGTCTTGTGCTGGTAGGGTTATGGTACTGTTATCTCTGCTTTTCTGCTTAATTTTATTCCACTAATCAGTCATTCATCCTTCTATATGTAAGGCTTTGTGCTGATGGGGCATGCGGTACACTTTTTTCTCAGGATTCTCATGCAAGTGTATCCTCTCTTTGAGCCATGAATGCACCATGATGTTAATATTGTGCTAACAGGCGTAATGTACACTTCTTTCTGGATTCTCAAACACTTGTTTCACGTTGATTGTTCACCCCATTGCTGTGTAAATCTTGACAAGTGGGGGTAGGCTATAAGGTACGCTTCTCTCGATTCTCACAATTTTATCCCTCTAATAAGCCATTAATCTATCTTTGTGTAATTCTTTGTGCTAAAAGGGCATAAGGTGCACTTTTAATGATTCTCGCATTTCTGTACGCTTGTGCCAGTGAAAGGTCTTGAATCTATCACTGCTAATCCTGTAGTGCTAATAGGGTATCAAGCACAAGTACGTTAAACTTTTATCGGGATTCTTACACACTCGTATCTCTTTGATCGGCCACTCATACATGCAAATCTTGTGCTAGCTAACAGATATAAGTGGCACTCTTCTGTCAGGATTATCGCATAATTTTACCCGACTGATCGGCCATTCCATCGCCGTGTACACATCATGCTGTGCAGGTAGGGTTGAGGTTCGCTTCTCTCGGGATTCTTACACACTTGTATGCCACTGATCGGTCACTCATCTCTTCTTATGTAAATTATATTGTGCAGTAAGAATATAAGGTACTGCACACTTCTCTTATGGTTCTCACATCATTTTATCAAACTGAACGATCTGTTACTGAATAATTCTTGTTGCTACTCCATATGCTGGACCTGATATCCTGCATATTCCGTATCAGTATTTTTGTCTATTAATCAGTTTAGTCTGAGGATGCCTTTTGGTAGTGTCTGCATGCAATAAACTAAATACAGGCAAAGGCCGATACAAAGGCATTCTCCCCGATCCAGAACCAGAAGGATACATCCCTCCGAAGTCCTCTGCAGATTATCCCATTTTTTTTTTTTTTTATTCAAGAGAAAGAATCAAAAGCTGAGAATCAGTTGTTGTTCAGGGTAGCATAAAATACATATGGTAACACTAGCTTTCTGTAACTGTACTGGATTAATTTGTATCAGTGTTATATTATAAAAGCACATGTAAATTTGGGTATTATATTCTGCCTTAGGATATATCTCCTAAGTTGATTAAGACCATCTAGCATTAGGCATCGTCAGACTTAAGGGGTAATACTAAGAAATAATGCAATATTCCAGGGATAGATCCAATAATTTTCGGTGGGGAGGTCTGAACCGACCCAAGACTTGACACGACGTATTGCAATGCAGGCATGGGAGAGGAGGAGGAGGTGGGGCAGTTGTGTTAGGTGGTGGTATGCTCGTGCTGCCTCTCCCTCCTCCACCTCCACCCAATCCTTCGTCACTTTTCGTGCCTTTGCTAAGTTTTTCACACTCCCTTTTCCTCCACCACCACCACCACCACCACCACCAAATAAAGGAATTGTTTGCCCCTCTTTCACACCTCTTCAATCCTCAGCTCTCCCTCTTATATCCTTCTCACAAAATATTCACCCACTCATCATTCAGTTCTTTATATGCCCAACAGAACTGTAGAGGCCCCAGACATTGGGTATAGTGTCCAGACAATTCAGGTGGAAGTGAAGAATATAACCCAGAGACCCTTGGAAGAATTGGCCAGAGAGAATGAAGAAAGGCGTGTGTGTGTGTGTGTGTGTGTGTGTGTGTGTGTGTGTGTGTGTGTGTGTGTTTGAATCTGTGTAATTGTGCAAGCGTAACTGCATGTGTAAGTGTGCATGTATATAACGTGCGTGCATGCCAAATAATAAGTATGCAAGCTTGACCATTTTTTCTCAGTACAAGACTTTCCATTCCCTTCCCCTCTTCCCAGAACACACACACACACACACACACACACACACACACACACACACACACACACACACACAGAACAACAACAACAAAAAGACAATACACAGTTGTACACGCATGCTGGTGAAACTAGTGTAGGTGCAGTATTTTGGTACAGTGGATACAATGCTGAGTCCCTGTTGTTTCCCTATTGTTGGTAGCCCAGGCCGTCTACACCACACCACGACCCACACAGAAAGTGATATACGCTACCTGTTTTTGTTATTAAAGTTTAGATGGTGCACTTTTTTCTTGTTGAGAGTTTAGGGATATGCGACAGAAGGGAGAGCATAAAACTGACTATACCGCGTCCACTTTGACTTGGCCTAAAGCTGCTATGGCTCCGTCTTTATATAAACTGTATATATATATATATAGATAGATATAGAGATAGATAAATAGATATAGATATGTATATAGATGGTCAGAGGAAACATCTTAATCTGTGCTGTTTCTGGAGTGAAGATAATGTAAGAGTAAATTTTGATTCCTTGAATCAGTACACAAGAATGTGTAAGGTATTGCTTGTTTTCTGAGTGAAATAAGTATTTCTCAGTACAGCCAGGCCACTATAGTACTTTTTTTTCTAAAGGAAGATCCCTGAGTCCTTTCTGCCCAGTCATTGGTCAACTGTAGTCAGATTGAAAGGTTGATCTGACTAATAAGCACAAAGATTCATTCCTATCTTATCGAATTTCATGTGAACACAACTTAGTATTGAAGTAATAAGAGCGGCCAAATTTCATCAGGTAAAAGCGGACCGAATATAGTAACCAAAAAAACTAATTCCTACCTCATAAGTAAGGCTCACCCAATATACTGCAAGCACGACTTAGCCTAGTATTCAAGTTGTGGGGTTGGCTCAGTTCTGTCTGGTAAAAATAAATTCTGCATTACTATAATTTCATCTGTTCATTAAAATTAATCATTTCATTGTTTTGGGGTCTGTCGATTGGAAATGCACAAGAATGAGGAAACAGAAGATTCACAATTGTAGGCCATTCACGCTTTTCTTTTTGTTCTTCAGGCTTTGTATAGTTAGCTTATTTTCTTTAGCCGCCGTGTTCTTGAGCGTGGATGTATGCTGAAGGGGACAGAAGGTCATATTCCCGTCAGCTTAGTTGTCTTACTAACACCTCAGCCTTACTATACTCTTTTCACCTTAACTTGCCCTAAAATTGCCATCTCTCCATCTTCAATGTCAAGTTGTAACATTGGATTAAAACTAGAATATGATGCTGGTCACAAAGACGTAGGCTGCTATTGAAAGGTTGTAGAGCCGTAGTACTGTCTTATTTCGCCGCTGAGGTACGTGAAATAAACTATCAAAGAACGAAAATCTGGCCCAGGTTAAGATGAAAAAAATTATAGCTTACGAGTATTTCCGTACATAGCACGTAATTATTGTCTTGTGTGTTAGTGATGCTTGTATGACTGACTCCTAGCTAAGCAGAGTCGTCTGGTGTAGCAGGAATAGAATACTAGAGTTGATCTGACAGTGAGAGGGTTAATGATTCCAGAAATAACACTTTCAGGCTCGTATACCCACTCTGCTGAATAAAATTGTCTGTCGTTAGCTGGAATACAGTGCAGTAGAGTTGTCCCTAGAATGAAAGGGTTGATCACGACATATAACGAGAGAAAGTCAAGGTGTAATGTGCAGAGTAAATCGTTAAGGGACAGGTGCAAGAGAGCTTCCTAAACCCACCAGAATGTTTCCCAACGAAACGCTCCTCTGAAACAGTGATTGCGTAGACGGGAACGTGTGGGCTTATTGCTGAGATTTAGGGCGGTGGGGAACGTTAACGATTTATATACTGTATTATCCTCATCTTCTATCATTATCACCACCACCACCACCACCACCATCATCAACATCAGTGTCATCGCCTTCGTCTTTGTCATCATCACCATCACCATCATTATCATGTTCATCACCATCTTTATCATCGACATCATCACCATCATTTTCATCACCTTCATCATCTTCAACACCTTCATATTCATCATCGCCATCATCAGCATCAGCATCACTCCCATTTCCCACATAAAAACAGAATGATGTACTATCCAGAAAACAGTGAAAGAAGGGGAACTATCAACGGCATAAGTAAAACAGGGTCCAATATGTAAGCCAGAAAAGTTTGTCAGCATACCTGTGAAATTGCAGGTGTATAGATGACCACCTCTCTCGTTGCTGTGATGTCGGGCGGTCAGGCGGGTCGTATATATTACTTCCTGAATAAAAACTCCTGGGAAAGAATGTTATTAGAGAGGGCGGCGTTGGGAGCGGGATGGGGAGCTTGGAGGGGAGAAATTGGCTGGGTCAGGGCTAGTATGTATCAATGACCTTAAAGTATTTCCTGGCTAAACAAGACGCCATGACGGTCCATTGTTGTTATACTCATTTCATTCTAGCTTGGCCCAGATTTTTGTCCTTTTGAAGCTTATTTCGCGTAGCCCGATGGCAGAAAAAGACAACGCCGCTGCTCTACATCCCACCGCACTTCTTCGTGACTAACATCATAATCTAGTGTTGATCATTTCTTACAACTCAGCACTCAGGATGGAGAGGTGTTTTGGCCAAGTTATCGTAAACAGAGTATAGTTTGCTTTCACTTGACAAAGATCCCTGAACCCTTTCGGCTGAGTTGATGGCCAAGTGTTGTCAGATTTGAAGGCTTTATTTGGCTAGTAACCAAGGACACTCATTCGTACCTCATAACTAAGTCTTATCGAATTTCATGAGACCTCGAATAGTTTTTAAGGTATGAGAGTGACCCAGTTCCGTCTGGTGAAAGTAAACCGACTATAGGATAAGAAATCGTTTGTTGCGCTTTTTTTTTTTTTCCATTAACATTCTGCCTTTCATATATCACTTGCACCTGGAATGTAATCTGGTTTCAACCGGATTAGAATACTAGAGGTGTCCCAATCGTGAGAGGGTTAACGGTGGCAGTAATAGCACTGAGGCTCCTATGACTCCCTCTGGGCTGAATGAAACAACGGCGAAAGAATGCTGTTAGAGAGGGTGGCGGGACGGAAACAGGAGGGGGAGCGTGACGGGTAGAAAATGGTGTTTGCACAGAGAAAGGGGCTGGATTTATCGAGTCTTTTACTTTGAACAGTTTCTTGGGTAAACAAATTCTACATACCAGACAAATGTTATCGTTATTCATCTTGATTTTTACGTATTTACTTTATTAATTATTTTTATTTCTCTTTAATATTCACCTTTAGTTTGGTTGTATAAAGTACTGCGTGCAGAGGGTCAGTGTTCGTATTTATCACTCTTTTTATTCTTCCGTTCTTTCCTTTCCATCTGGTAACATAATCACTTTATTCTTGTCTCCAGGCTATTTTATTCAGCTTAGAAGAACGGGTTAAGTTTCAAAAAGGTTATTGTATGAATGTAGGTAGTGGGCTGAAACTATGCGCCTTGTTGTGCTGGTTGTGGTAGTCCTAGGCTCACCTGGACGTGAACCCGGTGGACTGCAGGCCAAAGCTCCCCTTGTCTTGCAGCTCACCACTTCCTTTTGGGGGATAGGGAGGGTTGAGGGACGTATGTAGCTACTGTATAAAGAGAGCACCGAATATACGTGTAATGAGGGAGCAACGCAAAGGGACTCAGCACTTTCCAGGCATCGTCTTTGTTGGTGATGGTGTAGGGCAACAAGATGATGATGGTAATGACGATGACTCAAATATGTTGTTGTGGATGCACAGCTGTTTGTCTCCATTGGTGTTTGGTACTGCATAGTCAGCAAGAGGGAATATGCAAGAGTTAAGTACCACAAATTTAGTACGAGGAAATAAGTGGATCTTCCCCATTGATATTTCATCTTGCAGGAGTTGGATGCCATGGATTTTTTCTTTTTTTCTTTTTTCATTTATTTTTTATTTTTTGCCTTCTGTGTCCCCAGTCAAGGAGCTCTAACTTCCGAAATCTCGTGAAGCGACCTTCGAAGCCCAACAAACTCTTAAGAATATTATATAAGTTAGTCGTAATTGTTCGACTGAAAGGCGGATCGATAGTATGTCTGTTGCCGCCCCGTGTAGTTATAAGTCCGAGAGAAAATGCAGACTTTTGAACTGTACTGTCAGAATAGCAGTGATTTATCCAGCTGCAGTCTGCTCCTGTTCTCTCTCTCTCTCTCTCTCTCTCTCTCTCTCTCTCTCTCTCTCTCTGTCCGCCCATCTTCACGTCTCATTACTCCACCCCTCCATTTATATCTGTCTACCTCTCCGTCTTGCTCCTTTCACGGTCAGTATATATATTTACAGTACAGTAACTCACATGTTTTAGATAAATACACGGAGTTAGAAGGATTGTCTTGCGTGTTTGTATCTTTGTCGTTGTGTATAATTGATCTGTTTGTTTTTATCTGTCTCTATATCTGGCTGTATCTATGTCTTTTTATGTCTGTCCGTCTTTCTGTCTGTCTGTGTCCATCTGTCTATCCATCTGTCTCTCAGTCTATGTATATCTGTATCTGTCTCTGTCTGTCTCTTTGTCTGTCTGTCTGTATTTATTCTTTTTATTTGTATTTGTTTACTGTTTATGTCTATCTGTCCCTGCCTGTCTGTCTGTTTGTCTGTTTACTATATTTGGTATCTTTGTCAGTGTCATGGCCAGTGTCTCTCCATATCAGCATTGCATCTACAACAACCCAGTCACATACACCAACACCCCCAGGTTAACACTTATGCTCAGTCTTTTATAATTCTCCAATGAACCGAAAAAAAAAAAAAATACACGCTCATATGTGGAACGCAAAAAATAAATAAATAAATACATAAATAAATAAAATAAATCCTTGCCTTCGAGATTAAGCTTATAAAGTCTAATATGGCGGTCTTAAGCTTGGGATTATGATCTCTAGCGGTAAAGGGAGTTCGATCAGGTGGATGGTAATTTAATTGTGGCCTAGTATTGAAATTTTGAGAGAGAGAGAGAGAGAGAGAGAGAGAGAGAGAGAGAGAGAGAGATTTGTGCACCAATATTATGATGGGGAAGAAAGCATTTGTTTATCGTAATACGAGAGAGAGAGAGAGAGAGACCTGAATTATAAAGTATGATTACTGATGTGAACGTGCGAAAACAGCCCTTCTTACTCATTTCGCAGGATTATTTAAACACGGCTACAAGCATGCTCAGTAATTAAGCCCTTTCAGTACGATGACGCTTTTCCTGTGTTCACTTCTCTAGACATAATTTCATCAGTTTTGGATCTGAATTATAACAACAGATTAACCCCTAGAAAATGATGCTAGTCACGAAAAAGTGCTGTGCGAAGGATGTAGGGCCGCAGCATTGTCTTTTATTGCCAGTGAGCTGCGTGAAATAACCTGCAAAGGACAAATGAATTACAGTTCACCTTTACTACAATTAGATGCGCTGGATGAGGGGGTTATCAAAAGAATACCCCTCCTCATTGCCCCACCACTGATAGATAAGTATTGATAGATATATACTGATAAAAAGAAGCTCACCATCACAATAAAGAAGTTAAATACGAAAATGTATGCATAGGTGAAAGTAAAGCACAGTATCACAGTAGTCAATAAAAAAGTTAAATATAAGAGGGTAGGCGGGTGTGAAGTTCCTTGTTTGTGTTTTCTTTATAAATTTGAAAAAAAAAAAAAATCCTTATACCGTCTCTCTCTCTCTCTCTCTCTCTCTCTCTGGCATCCTTTTTCTGTTGCCTTTGATCTGTGGCAACGAGTTCTTTTGTTGGCAGACATGCAGACAGACAGACACACCAGCCGAGAAGTTTGTTGTCTTTTGTGGCCCTAATTCTTTCTTACATTTTCTCTCTTTCCTCCTCCTCCTCCTCCTCCTCATCATCATCATCATCTTCATCTTCTTTTTCTTCGTCTTCTTGTTTTCCATCATTTTGTTTTTCCATTTTTTTTTAATTTTGTTTGTTTTTCTGTTTTTTTTTTTTTGTATTTCGTGTTTTTATATTTTTTGTTTCGCCTTTTTATAATTCTGTATCTTTTTCTGTTTCATTTGTAATTTGTTTAATTTTTCTATTTGTATCTACAGTATTATTTCTATTTCACTATTTGTTTTTTTATTTGAAATTGTTTGTCTATTTTTCCTTGTTATCTGTTATATTTATTGCGGTAATTATTTTCTCATTATTTTTCCTTTTTTTTCTATATATCTATTTAATTTGTTTTCTTTCCCCTTTCATTTTTTTCCTCCTTTTATTTTTCATTCTCTTCCTTTTTCTTTCTCGTTTTTTTCTTTCCCACTTTCTATATCCTTTTTTCTTCCTTTTTGTAGCGCGCGTGCGTGTAGTAGTGCAGCCAAAACTAGGAAAAGGTTTTGATGACACTAAGAAGGATAGTTGGTATTAGGTTCCATCTGGGCCAGTTTTAATTTCATGTCGACTGAAATTTTCTGAAGGGGTGTTTTGACCACTGATATTGTCTTATAGAGCCACAACGGCGAACTCGTCACCCTTTCGGAAATCCGTTTTTTATCTCACTGAAATCTCTGTTTTCTCTGCTATATAATGGTTAGTTTGCCCTTGTGGTACGCAATATTTCTGGTACCCTTTATTTGTGGATAAGTCTGCGATGTAAAAACGCCGGATCAGCCGCTGTCTGTGATGAAGTGGGGTCCCATTTTGCACCACAGCGGCGAACTCGCCTCCGGCCTGCTGACCAATCTCGGGCCGCGGCACATCCCCCAGCCAATCAGCGACCGCGGCAGGCCGTACCAACCAATGAGCACCTCGCCCACAAACCCTCTCGGCATCGTGTTTACACCGCCAATGTGTGACGGACGTGTGACAGACAGTGCTGTTTTTGGAACATTTTTTTTTTTTTTCTTTAGGAAGAGTACATGGAATAATGAGAAACAGTGCTTGTAAGACAGAGCCAAGTACCTCAGGGCACACGCGGAAAAAGGTACGAAGTGTAGGCGAGTGAAAAAAGACCAAGGCAAAGAGGAAAAGGAATCTGGCGAAGCCTACACTTCCATCTCCAAACCTCTACTTCAGCGGAGCATACACAGAGTGAGTGTTACTGTTGCCGTACCATTTAGTATTTAGTTTTTATCATTATTTTTATATGTATGTGTTTTAATCACATCCCAATTTGCTTGAAAAGAAAAAGTAAATGTGAAGGAAAGTGACGCACGGATTCGAGCTGCCTTCTTATAGACCTTCGTTTCAAGGTAATAATCATTTGATTTTCGATCAAAAAATATTGGAGAACAAATGAAATATACCTACTTAGTGATATAAAAGACAGCCGCCTGAACGCCCGCGACAGCGTGTTTACTGCCGGTCTCGCCGATTGGGCATTACGTCAGTACACAAAACAAACTCCTATGTACACAATTTAAAACCATAGACAGCAGTGGAAACCTAACTGGGGGGCTCCGCCCCCTAAACCCTAGTGCAAACTAAAATGTGCATTAAATAAAAATTACACCAAAACAGTATATTGCTTTAAGAGCGTTCGCTTACCATGACACAATTGTCACATGACCTTGTGATGGCAATGGTAGGTGCAGCCATAAAGCAAATCTTTATATACATCACACAGGATACATCCATTACAATATGATACAGGTTAGTAAAACAGCGCTTGATGATTAAATTAAATCGCTTCATATTCCGTAAAATATAGGATATGCACAGTAATACGAACAATAATGGAACAACCTGTTTACCAGCATTTTTATAAACCAACATATAAAAAAAGCCCATTGTAAACGCTAGTGTATAAAAAAGAACAAAGGAATCTGTCAACACTTCATTCCAATGGGAAATATGGAAATAGGACGTCACTGACGTACATATTTATTAAAAAAAAGCTCATACCTATTACCCAGTTAAATTTTCATTATGTCAGCATCATGGTCGCGATTGCGTAAAGCGTCCTTATTACCACCATCATGTACAGTACATTACCAGCCATTTTCATAGATACCCCATTTGTTGAGATTGATGAATATTTGATTGTAGATATGCAATTTTGGGGGGAAGCGAAACTTTAAACTCATTTTACCGAAGAGATATTGGTGAGTTTGGTCTTGTGATGCTGTACACCCACAGGGGAGCATTTTCTTACTTTCATGCATCTCTGTTGAGAGAGAGAGAGAGAGAGAGAGAGAGAGAGAGAGAGAGAGAGAGAGAGAGAGAGAGAGCAGCTTCCCTTTAAAACACAAATCTTTCGCTCTTTTCAGATTTTAAAAGTCAACACTTAATGTAAAGAAACTGTACGAATGATGTAGTACTCAGTTACCTAACAATTTTATACCGGTATTGCAACATACTGTATAGTGTTTGTGGTGAAACTGGTAATCCTCTTAGTGTAATCCATTTGGCTCTAAAATTTACCTTGCAACAATGTAAGTATATATTTCGTATTTGCTTTTACACACACACACACACACACACACACACACACACACACACACACACTAATATGGGAGCAATAATGTTAGTTGAAGATTGTCGAGTGAAGTTATTGAACATTATGGAGATGGAATGTTGTGTTCTAAGAATGATGATGTGTGGTGTGGTGTGGTGTGTTGCGGTGTGGTTTGGTGTGGTGTGGTTTGGAATGGAGTGGAGTGGTGTGGTGTGGTGTGATGTGGTATGGTGTGGTGTGAAATGGACTGGAGTGGGGAAGTGTGCATTTATAATTATTTTTGTATCATTCTATGGACAAGGAAACACAGATCACCGCTTCTACTTTTCCCTCCATGGACGTTGAAAATCCGTCTGGTGAATCCGCAGCAACCGACACTAATGAATTTATTTTGCCACAGATCAGTGTCATAAACGTTGTTGGCTGCAGGTTCACCATCTTGTTTTATAAAGTTCATGGAGAGAGAGAGAGAGAGAGAGAGAGAAGAGGCGACAGTACTTTTGATGCTGAATGTACATGCATCTTGAGTACATCTGCAGTGGACCGTATTTTCTTTGACCCAGGAGACTTCTTAACACCTATTCCTTAACGATTTAGGCAGGATATCACCATTTTTATTTTGCATGTTAATTATATCTTTTTACTCTCGACGTAGTTTGCATCAGTAAGATGTAGGAGGATATGAAGGTGTAAAGTGCAAAATAAATTGCTGAACAAAGTGCGTTACGGTGTCCTTTAAGCCAGAAGAATTATGACTCAAGGTCGTATTCTTAGTGACTTGTAAGGTTTCGTAACACCTTCTCCTTAGTTATTCTGCGTATTACACTTCAGTAGTATCGCGCTGTGTTTTTATGAATAGGATACAAAGAACATACAGGACAATATTTAGATGTAGTTATTTATGCCAACTTTATATGAATGAAAACAGTATAAATAACATATAAGAGAATGTTAAGATTTAATAGAAGAATAAATAGCTAAGTAAGAGGTGTTAGGAAACCCAGGTACACAGGACTGCGGCCCAGTATTATGAATACTGTATATCCTGTGTGAATTCTATTGTCTTTCCATTCTAAATTGACAGCTCACGTAAGGCACACTCAGAGAACGCTGTGAATATTCAGGATCATAGGTCAGAGGAAGTAGAAATGGTACTAGGGATTGATCCATGTTGTTGATGTGCCAGTCTCTATGTATTGTTCAGTATGGAAGGTCTGTGCAGTGTGGAACGTCTGTGGAATGTGGAAGGTCTGTGCAGTATGGAAGGTCTGTGCAATGTGGAAGGTCTATGCAGTGTGGGAGGCCTATGTAGTGTGAGCGGGTCCTGTGCAGTGAGGGAGGCCTGTGCAATGTTTGAGGGAGGCCCGTAGAGTGTGTGAGTCCTGTGCAGAGTGGGAGGCCTGTGTAGTGTGGGACGGTGGGAGGCCTGTCCATTGTGTTAGGCTTGTGTAGTGAGGGAGGTGTGTGTAGTGTGGAAGGTGTGTGTAGTGTGGAAGGTGTGTGTATTGTGGAAGGTTTGTGTAGTGTGGAAGGTTTGTGTAGTGTGGAAGGTCTTTGTAGTGTAGAAGAGGTGTATAGTATGGAAGGTGTGTGTAGTGTGGAAGTTCCGTGTTGTGTGGAAGGTCTGTGTAGTGTGCAAGCTCAGTGAAGTGTGGAAGGTCAGTGCAGTGTGGGAGGTCTGTGTAGTGAGGAAGGTCAGTGAAGTGTAGAAGGTCAGTGTAGTGTGGGGGGGTCTGTGTGGTGTGGAAGGTCAGTGTAGTGTGGAGGGTCTGTGTAGTGTGGGAGGTCTGTGCAATTCAGGAGGGGAGACTGCAGGGTTGTAGGGACTGCACTGTGGGAGAGAGACCAGTGCGGTGGAGGAGGGTAATGTGGTGTGGTGGTGCTCGTGGCCTGGCGTGGTCGTGGTGTAGTGGTTGTGTATATGATGTGGACCCGTGGAGTTGCTATCAGGATCTCAGTTAATCATAGAAAAACTACGTCTTCCCCGCTGGATGGTTTTTTGATGGGGCTTAGATGTTACCCCCTCAGAGTGTAGCTATTCTCTGACTTCATACAATCTTCTAAACTAGAGCTAGAGAGTAGGAGTGGGTGTTCAGTATCACCTTCAGCCCGTTTTCAGAAAGAATCTGTTGTTCCCTGTCCTGACTCGCAAATGGGTCAGCGGGAAACATCCGTTTGCTCACTCCCACCTAGGTAGGTAGGTGGGTAGGTAAGTAGGTAGGTGGGTAGGTAAGTAAGTAGGTGGGTAGGTAAGTAAGTAGGTGGGTACGGTAAATAGGTAATCAGGTAGATAAATAGGCAGGTGGGTAGGTAAGTTGCATATTCTTTCATGTGGCAGTCCTAGCAGTGTGGTGGTGGTCGAGGTTTTGAATGATATTAGTGTGGTGGTGTGGTGGTGGTGGTGGCGTGATGGTGCTCATGGCGTGGTATGATGATGGTGGTGGTCGTGGCGTGGTATGATGGCGTTGTGTGATAGTAGTATGGTGGTGGTTGTGCCTTTCTGTGGTAGTAGTTGGGTGGTTGGCGTGGTACGATGCTAGTATTGGTCATTGCGTGGAAGTGGTGATGATGGTGTGATGGTTGCTGTGGTGGTCGTGATGTGGCAGTGGTGGGGACAGTCTGCTATGGCCTTCAGCGCGCCTCTGTACACAAGTAAAATCAATTAATCCTCTGTGTAACACCAAACTAAACTCTCCTACCGTTTTCCTCGTACCAGCTACTCGCAACAGTTCCACCATCACGTTCATTTCCAGGTTCACACTTCGTTAGGCGAGGCCGAGTTGGGCTGGGTTTGGTTGGGATTAGTTGAGTTGGATTGGGTTGGGTTGGTTGAGGGTGGTCTGAATTAGGCTAGGTTAAGTTGGGTTGGGTTAAGGTAGGTTATGATAGATTATGTTGGGTTGGGATGCATTATATCTACGGTACTAGGTTAGATTGGTTTGGGCCAGGTTGGGATGTGTTATGTTAGCCTAGACTGGGTTGGGTTGGGTTGGGATGCCTGATGTTAAATTAGATTTGGTTGAATCTCATTAGATTAAGTTAAAGTGCGGTAAGGGATATGCACGGAATAATTATTAAAGATTTTATTCATAATTATAGCCCCGTGCATTGCGCCACAAAGCTCTAGACATACCCATTGTGTTGCGTGAAGGGTTGTGAGGATGAAGGAGTCGGACATTTTATTGTTTTAGCAACTGTGGTGGTTTGATAGCAGATGACTGGAGGTGGTACAGTAGTAGGTCTGGTGTGGGTTCAATCTTGGGCAGTGTGTAGTGTGGATGGTATACTAAGCACGAAGCATAGCTGAGGCATGATCATACTTAGTCCCCTACAATCATTGCTGACACTTGTCCTGTGAACGGCGTGATATTATAGATATAAGTAAAAGTAATAAAAATAAAATGGTGAAATGCCTCACCTCGCCTGGATCTAACAGTTCTATCTATCTATCTATTGCCAGACGCCTCAATCCCGTTTGGGGTGGCCACAAACAAATCGCCTCCAAGTCGCCCTGTCCCCCGCCATTTCACTCCCCTGCTCCCAACTCACACCCCCCTCTCTCATATACCTCTCCACCCCATCTCTCCATCTCATCCTCGGCCTCCCCCTCCCTCTTTCCCCCTCCACCTCACTCACATACACTCTCTTCGTCAGTCTTTCACCCTCCATCCTCTCCACATGGCCAAACCACCTCAGTGTGTTCCTCATAACGCTTCCTATCACATCCACATCAACACCACAACGCTCCTTTATATCCTCATTCGTCAGCCTGTCTCTCCATGGGACTCCACAGGCTCCTCTTAAATAACTCATTTCCACGGCTCTCACTCTTGACTTGTGTCCTTCCAACAACGTCCAAGCTTCACTTCCGTACGTTAGAGTTGGTATCACAATACTGTCATGTAGTAACTTTTTCACTTCCATGCTCACTTCCCTGTTTCTTATCACTGCTTTCAAAGAACCAGCAACCTTTCTTCCCTGCTGTACCCTTTCAAGCACTTCACCCTCCAAACCTCCATCCTTACTCATCACACTACCCAAGTACTTAAACGTACTCACATTTTCCAATTCCTCACCATCCAACCTCGCTGTACATTCACTGACTTCACCTCTCTCAAAGACCATCACTTTACTCTTCCCTACATTCACCTTTAGATTCCGTTTCTTACACACTCTCTCAAACTCATCCACCAAGCCTTGCAGCTCCCCTTCGTCTTCACTCAACAACACAGTATCATCTGCAAACAACAGTACAGGGAGTTTCCAAACACTATCCTGTCTCACCAGGGCCACTCCAACATCCACTACCCCACCTTGTACCTCTTTTATTACCCCATCCATGTACAGATTGAACAACCATGGAGACATGACACATTCCTGTTTCAACCCAACTTTCAAAGAGAAAAATTCACTTAGTTCACCATCCACACGCACTGCAGCCTTCACACCATCGTACATACTCTTCACAGCATTCAACAACTTCCCATCTACTCTATATATTCTTAACACTTTCCACAATCCTAGTCTATCCACCCTGTCATATGCTTTCTCCAAATCCATGAAAGCCTCATACAACTTCTTTCCCTTCTCTAGAAACTTTTCCACTAAAGATCTAAGAATGAATATCTGATCTACACAACCTCTTCCCTTCCTAAAGCCTCCCTGTTCTTCTCCAACTAATTTCTCTGTTCTTTCTCTAACTCTGTCAATAAGTATCCTACCATACACTTTTCCTATTATACTAAGAAGACAAATGCCCCTATGATTACCACACACTTCTTTTTCCCCTTTTCCTTTGTACAAGGGAATAATTATACCTGACTTCCAATCCTCCGGGACTCTACCTTCCTCCCAGGCCAATCTGCACATCTTCCACATCCATTCTACTACTATCTGTCCCCCATGCTTCAGCATTTCACCACACACTCCATCAATTCCTGGGGCTTTCCCTGATTTAACTTTCTTCATTGCTTTCACAACTTCTATCCTACTGATTTCTTCCTGTATTCTCACCTCCCTCCTTCTCCCAGCCATTCCCCAGCCACTTATACTTGCATTTCTTCCATCCTCCACGTTCAACAATTCCTTAAAGTGTTCTCTCCATCTGCTCACTTTTCTCCCTTCTCCACTAGTAAGCTACCATTTTTATCTTTCACTCCCTGCTAACTTCACTTCCACCCTGTCTTACTCTTTTCACCTCTTTCCAGAACATTTTCTTACAGTCCCTCCACTTTACACTCAAATTCCTTCCAAATTCCTCATCCACTCTCTTCTTACTCTCTCTTACTAATCTTTTCACCGATCTCTTTCTTTCTACATATAACTCTTCTCTCTTCCGCCTCTCAACTTCTTCCACGCCCCTATTTCTCATCCATTCATTGTATGCTTTCTTCTTTTTGCCACAGCCCGTTTCACCTCTTCAGTCCACCACGCTGTTCCTTGCACCCCCCCTCCGTCTTCTCTTCCTTCCAAACACCACATCACATGCTGCACATATTTCTTCTGTAAATATTCTACACACACCTTCCACGTCCCCCATCTGCTCCAATTCATATTTGCCCAATCGTTCCTCCACTTCTCTCTTATACTCTGCCTTTTTCTCATCCTCTTGTAACCTTTCCACTCTCCTTGCAACTATTCCTTCCTCTCGTCTTTCCCTTCTTTTATTCCTCCATCTTACTTGAACTTTAATTCTGGCCACCACCAAGTAGTGGTCAGAAAGTCCACTCCCCCAACCTCTGTAAACTCTTGCATCCAATATACATCTTCGCATCTTTTCATCCACACACACATAATCAATCATTGCCTTCCTTTCACTCAGTTCACCACCCACCCTTCTCATCACTCGCCGTGTATACCTGTGATCATTTTATGCCTGAAGAGGGTATTAGCTATCACCAACCCCCTCCCAGCACAAATGTCCACTAACGCACTCCCATTCTCATCTACCTCAGCAGGCACACCCCTCTCACCAACTATTCCATCCACCTTCACATTCCCTACTTTACCATTCATATCACCAATCAAAAACACTCTCTCATTCCTTCCAAACTTTTCCATGCACACTTCTACATCTGTCCAGAACTCTTTTCTCACTCTTCTAGCACGATCTTGCGTTGGCGCATACACACACACAATCGCCCACATTTGTATTCCATCTTTCAACTTTACCCACACAATCCTTGATCCAACTGATCCATACTGTCTTATGCTCCTCTTCCATCTTTTACTCAAAACTATACATACTCCTTCCTTTGCCCTCTCATTCTCACCTACTCCTGCACATATACCCCATCCATACTTCCATTCTAACAGTTCCCATAGGCAGTATTATCAGACTAACATCAGACGGTTTTCTACAACTAAGATAAGTTAATGTCGAAAATTCTCTCAATATCATTTATGGTAAGTCTCGAGTGTCGTTTTAACCCTCTGTACACTTTCAGACTGTTCAATTGATCAGTTAGAGGGAGATATAGCCAATGTTCACCCCATCACTACAAAAGACCCTAAACTGAATTGAAATAGTCTAATCATCTATCTATCTATCTATATACCTAGGCTGCTTCCCCCAAGGAAAGGGAGGTAGCCGAGACAGGACGACACACTCCCCATTTACTCATCCATTCAAACACATTCATTCGCATCTTAGCCCCAAGGGGAGAACGGACAGATCCTCACCGCACCACACCGCACAAGGGTCAACTGCGCAATGCAATCAGTGACATCAGTCTAATCGTAGCCCAGTTAAAATCAGAAAGACGTCACATCGAACGAGTCTCACAAAAAAGCTAGCAGTCCCAGTGTTCTAAATATAATGTTCCAATATAATGTACCTCTCGAATGCCGTTTCAATAATGATCAAACGTGAATCGAGTCAGGCCATGGACGAGCCGGGGATAATCTGTGTTTTGAGTGGGGCATGAAACCGGGAGTTACGGGTTTAAGGGCCATAAGAGGAAAAATGTTACTGATATTTGAGCCGAGTAGGTCACTGAACTGGCGGGGATGGCTGGGTGAGTGGGGGGGTGTTTGCCTGGTGGTTGGTAGGATGGATGGATGGATGGATAGACAGATAAACAGATAGAGAGAGGGATGTGGGGATGGCTGGTAAGTAGATGGATAGATAGATACATTGATTGATGAGGGGATTGATGGTAGGGAGTGTTCACATGCCGAACGATATTTACAGGTAGATAGGTTGAGAGTTAGACTGGCGGATAGGTAAATAATGCAGATGAACAAATAGACTGGCAAATATTGATAGAAAATAGATAAGTAGATAGATAAACAAACAGACAGGTAGACAGACAGGCTTTGATAAGACAGAGAGGCTTTGATATTCATCCCCGTTCTAGTTGAAGTTAAAAAGATACAGCAGTGTTTTACTCATGAATTGTGTTACTGTCAGACTGGGGGCAACAACCATACAGATATTTCGTTTTACTGATAATGTTAAGTTCAGATTATATATATATATATATATATATGGAGCCTCTGTGGTACAGTGGTATAGTTTGCGTTTCGTACACGGGTGAACCAGGGTTCGCGCCCCGCCAGGGTAATAAACTTTGGGAGTGTTCACCCGGCCACGTACTGGATTGGCGGACACAAGGGATGCTGTGGCTGAACCAGTGTCGCTTACTATAAAATATGCTTGCACCCAATCGGCTTGCGCGGGCCGATTACACTTGGTTCACAGACTACACACATCCAAAGCCATTCCAACACTACAATTACATTACAAGCATTTCTCACCCTACATACAATCTCTACCAGACAGCCTAAGCCACTTGGTAGAGATGCATTGGCTGTATCGTCCCGACTTCGGTCGGGATAGGCCGGTCCTGCAGTGGATACTCAAACGGCTGATGATGATGATATCTATGTCTATCTGTATATATATAGAGAGAGAGAGACTGGGAAGCAACAGAGATCATTTCGTTTTATTGATAATGTTATATATATATATATATATATATATATATATATATATATAGAGAGAGAGAGAGAGAGAGAGAGAGAGAGAGAGAGAGAGAAAGCGTCAGTTGTAGCAAGAATACGCATAGGTGAACCGTGGTCATCGTACTGAAACTGCTAATAAAATGAAATTGTGAGTAAAATGAAATAATCTCTCTCTGGCTTGTGACCCCTGTTTGGCTGCAGCACAATACACACGTAAAACACTGCTGTATCTTATCAACTTGCACTGATAGAGGGATGGATATATTCGCCCATCAATCTATCTTTGTATCTGCAGTATGTGCTGTCTGTCTGTTTGTTTGTTTGTCTATTTAAATAAAGCACAACACTACCTCAGGCGAAACTAGTCGAGAATACAGTAAAACTAAACACATTTCACCCGTTTTCTTCCACCTCCTCCTTCCCATACCTGTCAAAATCTCGCTACAATTATGTCTTATTCTTTCCACCGCCAAACGAGTATATTCAGCCTTCACTTGTTTGAAAATGGTATTGCATTGCTTCGTGCGTGTTGTGTTGCTCTCAGGCTGGGGGTGTTACATATTTCACTCTCACTGCGCGTGTTATATGCCACTGTGCGACGTGGTGATTTTCTGTGATATTTTTGCCACCGAGAGACGATGATTAGCCACTTGCGAGATTGGGCAACAAGGAAGTTGAAAATATCGACATTGATCGTTTTCGTTATATTAGCCAAAATCGTGTTTATAATTGGTAAACATTGGGTTCACAAAGCTTTTACAACATATCAAACACTTACTGAACAATGTTATGCTTCGATTTAACCGTAAATATAGAAAATATTCAGCAGTTTCTCAAATACTGTGAACTAGTGGACGGTCTTCGATATTGTACCTTCCTTTTTTACGGGTAAATCGAAGCATAATCTATTTTCAGATTATATTTTTTCTTTCTTTAAGGCGATTTTTGCAAATAATACGAAAATTGTCATTGCCGGTAATTTCAACTTCTCTGTGACTCCTTATTCTCAAGTGGCCAATTTTTAACTTGGGAACATCTATCGTGATGATGTAGATGATCCAACACAACATGTGGAAATGCTGGATGGGAGAGAGAGACAGGTTAGAGCTTCATCTAATATACTATAGCACTATCCGTGTGTGTGTGTGTGTGTGTGTGTGTGTGTGTGTGTATTTTGGGCAGCCGAAACTACACATTCAAATCGCACCAAAATTGGCACAAAAATCGCAAAAAATTTGCTGATGTGAAAAAACTTGGTCCATCACGATTGAAAAACTTTTATTATATTTAATGAGCGATCACATTTTGACCAAAAAACGCCGCTCCTGGCGCCCGGCATAGGACCTCCGTAGAATTTCTTGCCCATAGGTACAACTAAAATAAACTATAGGTGCGCGAAAGCCCTCCACAGGAGCAAGTGCGAGGGGCCCAAAGGGCCCACGAGCACTGGTTATTTTCTAGAGTCACGGGTTAGAGCTTTAATCAAGAGACACAGGCTAGAGCTTGACTTCTTTATTTTCTAGAGACACAGGTTAGAGCTTGACTTTTTTATTTTAGAGACGCGGGTTAGAGGTTCTTTATTTTCTAGAGACACAGGCTAGAGCTTGACTTCTTTATTTTCTTGAGACACAGGTTAGAGCTTGACTTTTTTATTTTCTAGAGACGCGGGTTAGAGGTTCTTTATTTTCTAGAGACACAGGCTAGAGCTTGACTTCTTTATTTTCTAGAGACACAGGCTAGAGCTTGAATTCTTTCCCTAGACGCATAGGTTAGAGCTTGACTTCTTTGTTTCTAGTGAGACAGATTAGAGCTTGACTTCTTTATTTTCTTTAACGTTAAAGGAAATAAAGAATTCAGTCTCTAAGCTTTGTCTTTCTCCCACCCAACTTTTCCACCTCTCGTAATGAAGTCACACCTTTGTGCCCGGGGGCGTCATTTCCCCATTTATTATTGCCAACTCCTGACGATTATATTCAGCTTAGGATAAATTTTTTGAACTGGTGTTACTACTACTAAATATTACTTTATTACTTATTACTATTACTAAATATTTATTACTTATTACTAATACTGAATATTTATTATTACTATTTCCTGTACACCAGGAAACGATTTACTACGCTGGGTGGTAACCATATAACCAAATTATGGCGCCTGGTGGATTAGTGGGTAACTACGGCGCTTCAGTCGGATTGAGCCGGTGAAGGTTTATATCCAGGAGGTAGTTGGTGTTTATTGCTCATGTAATGCCACTCGGGGATGAGTGAGGCTGGTCACTCTCATCTTAAATGTCAGGACTAATCTGCTTAGCCCCGGGCTACCACGCTTCTCATGGGGCAACGTAGGATTGGATGATGGATGAATGGATGGACTAAACATTATTACTTATTACTATTACTATAGATTACTTTATTATTTTTTACTGCTATTAAATATTATATTATTACCCATTACTACTACTAAATTTAACTATTACTTATTATGATTGTTACATGTTACAGTTATTAGATATTAATTTATTAGTATTACTAAATATTACTTTATTACCTATTACTATTAATAATCATTATTTTATTACCTATTGCTATTACTACGTATTACTTTATTACGTATTACTTTATTACTTATTAACATTACTAAATATTACTTTGTTTTTATTACTATTACTAAATATTACTTTATTATTACCGTATTATTATCGGTACCAAATATTAATTCATTACCAAACCTCTCCTGCACTTTATTTCTTATTAGTATTATTAAATATTACTTTATTATATATCTATCCTTATATCTACTGTAGGCAGCTTCCCCCGAGGAAAGGGAGGTAGCCGAGACAGGACTACACACTCCCAATTTATTCATTCACTCAGACACATTCAATCGCATCTTAGCCCCAAAGGGGAGAAGGGAGAGATCCTCACCGCACCACACCGCACGAGGGTCAACTGCGCAGTGCAATCAGTGACATCTGCAGAGGGCCTGACAGCAGAGCTGGTTTGCCCCTGCCACATCATATTAGACCCATGCCTTTACCAGCACTTGTCCTGATCAGCTGATCAGACCAAATGCGGGAGAATATCCCCTCAGGGCTGCGTCATCATTTATTCACAATTTCGCTCCATTTATTTCTGTCACGCACAGCCACTCTTCCTTGCTCAACAGACATCCCTCTCGCATCCAACGCCCTCTTCACACTGACCATCCATCCTATTCGTGGTCTCCATCTCAGCCTTACACCTCTGACATCAGATCTAGTTATCTTTTTCACCAATCGTTCATCATCCATTCTCTCCATATGCCCAAACCAACACCCTCTGCTCAACTCGATTAGCCATCTCCCGAAGAACTCCAGTTCTCCTTCGCACTTCATCATTTCGCACTCGATCCATACGCGTCACTCCACACATACTCCTCAGACACCTCATCTCCATTACATTCAAACTTTTCCTCTCTGCTACACCCGTATTCCATGTTTCAGCCCCATATAACGCAGTCGGTACCACAACACCCTCATAGAGCCTTTTCTTTACATCCATTCTAAGTGAACAACATCTAAACACCTTTTTCATTCCTCCCAGCACGTTACCTACTTCATTCATTCTAAACTTCACTTCTGCATCTATTCTTCCATCCACAGCAACATGTGACCCTAAATATTTAAAACACTCTACCTCCTCGAGCAACTCACCATTCAAAACTATATTCATCCTCCTACAATCAATCAACCTCGTTCACGTCATCACTTTACTCTTATTCTCATTTACTTTCAATTTCCTCCTTCCACATACCCTTCCAAACTCCTCTATCAACTGTCTCACTCTCTCCTCTGAATCAGCCACCAGTGCAGTATCATCTGCAAACAGCAGCTGCTTCAGATTCCACTCTCTACCATCAACATTTACCAGACTCAGACCTCCACCTAAAACTCTTGCATTTACTCCCCTTACAACACCGTCCATATAAATATTAAACAACCAAGGCGACATCATACATCCCTGCTGCAGCCCCACTCTCACTGGAAACCAATCACTCACAGTACTTCTCACTCTTACACACACACTACTATTTACATAAAAGATTTTCACCCCTTTTAGTAACCTACCATCAAGTCCATACAATCTTAAAAGTCCACAAAGCCTTCCTATCAATTCTATCATATGCTTTCTCTAAATCCATGAATGCCCAAAACACATCCTTGCCCTTTGCTAAATACTTTTCACACACTTGTCTCACAGCAAACACCTGATCATGCATCCGCTCCCTTTCCTAAAGCCACACTGCTCATCACCAATCACTCCCTCTGTACCCTCTCTAACTCGCTTAATTAACACTCTACCATACACCTTACCTACAACACCCAACAGACATATACCCCTAAAGCTAGTACATTCATACTTATCACCTTGCCTTTATACAACGGGACCACACAAGCACTTGCCCAGTCAATTGGCACCATACTATTCACAGAGCACACATTCAACAATCTTACTAACCAGTCAAGAATAGTCGCTCCACCACCCTTCAGGCATTCCACAGCACACCCATGCGTACCTGCAGCTTTCCCTGTTTTCATCTCCTTTACTGCCTTCTCCACTTCCTCCTTCGTGATCAAAGAATCATTCAACTCTCCCAACACATTTATTCCTTGCACCCTTCCATCTGCCACAATCTCATCCACCTTTCCTCTTCTACATTTAACAATCTTTCAAAATACTCTGCCCATCTCTTCCTTACTGCATCCATGTCAGTGAACATCCTTCCATCCTCTGCTTTTACTCGCTCTTCCTTCCCAGACTCTCCCTTTCGCACCCTTTTCACCTCCTTCCAGAACATTTTCTTATTCTGTTGAAAATTCTCGGTCAACCGCCTACCCCACCTCTCATTTGCTGCCACTTTAGCATCACGCACAGCCCTTCTCGCCCTATTCCTCTTTTCCTTATACCTCTCATATGACACCTCATCCTTCCTCTGCACCCACATTTCATATGCACGTCTCTTCTCAGCCACAGCCATACTTACTTCCTCACACCACTACCGGTATTCACTTTCTTTTCCTACACCACCACCCACATGTCTTACACCATACACCTCTTCCGCATGCCCCACCACAGCGCTCTTAAACAACTGCCATTCCTCCTCCACACTGCCATTTTCTTGATCTTTCACTGCGTTTCACTCATCTTTCAATTTCTCCTGATACTCTATCATTTCTCTCTTTTATCCAACTCACTCACTTTCAAAACCTCCCTGCCACACCTAACTCTCCTAGCTCTCACTCATCTCTTACCTACTCTTAACTTTCCCTCCACCAGGTAGTGGTCAGACATACCTCCACCCTCCCCTCTCAGAACTCTCACATCCAACAATCTTCCTATTACATTCCTGGACACAACCACATAGTCTATCAAAGCTCTATCAACAACCCTTCCACCCTCCTGTCTCACCCATGTATACTTATAAATATCTGTCTTCTCAAAAAGGGTATTTCCAATCACCATCTCTCGCTCAACGCACCTCCCTATCATTGACTCCCCATTTTCATTTCTTCCAGGCACACCATGCGTACCAACTACACCTTGAACTGCTACATTTCCCACTCTAGTATTCAGATCTCCCATCAATACCCCATTCACATTCGCTCCAAAACTGTGCAGACACTCATCAACATCATTCCAGAAAGACTCCCTCTCTTCTTCATCCCTTTTACTACCAGGCCTATATGCAATCACAAACACCCACAACTCACATTCAAATTTCGCTTTCACCCACATCAGTCTCGATGACACCTCCTTCCATTCAGTCACACACTGCTTTACTTCCGGACTCACTAACAAGGCCACAACATCTCTTGCCCTTCCTCTGTCAACACCTGATAATCTTCCTTTCACACTTCCAAACATAGACTCACCCTTCCCTTTCATCTTCGTTTCACTCAAAGCTAACACATCCAACTTTCTTCTCACAAACATTCTCCCAATCTCCTCCCTTTTAGCCTCAATCGTACTGCATCCACGTACATTAATAGACCCAATCTTACGGGGATAACTCAGTCCCCCATCCCTTTCTCTGGCCTGTCACTTTTTAGGAACTAAAGAACAGAGGAGGGGGTCCCTAGTCCCCTCACCCCGCCCTTTATAGTCGCCTTTTACGACACGCAGGGAATACGGTGGCAGTATTCTTCCTAACACAACCTGGCCGCAGAGTAGTAGTACCACCCCATAGTGCGGCCAGATTGTCCCCCCCGCCACAGGGGGGACTTTATCATATACTTATTAATATTACTAAATATAACGTTATTGCATCTTACTGACTAAATATTACTTTATTACCAAACCTCTCCATCACTTTATAATTTGTTACTCTTACTAAATATTTATTACTTTATTACCTTTCTTAAGTACAGCAAAAATCCTTAGGTATCAGCAGTACTAAAGTAACACGAAAACTTATATATATGACGTCACCGGATTTCAAGTTTAAGCAGTCTCTTAACCCCGTCAGAAAAAAAAAAAAAAAAAAAAGTTAAAAAATGTCCAAAAGTAAAGTTTATTGTGTGGAACAGAGAGAGAGAGAGAGAGAGAGAGAGAGAAAAGAGAGGAAGAGAGAGAGAAGGAAAACTAATACGTCTGTTATCTCCCCCACCCCCCCAAAAATGCATGTATGCCAAAAGTCGGTATGAAGTGTATTGTGTGGGCGGCGAAAGATAGATAGATATATAGAGGGGTAGATAGATGGTTGGATAGATATATAGATTGATGTATTGGTAGATAGATAAGCAGATAGACAGGCAGATAGATTGACAAGTAGATACAGATAGATAGAAAGGAAGGAAGGAAAGAAGTGCGTGTGCTCCAAGCAGTCAGATTATATAGTTTAGTGTGTAAATGGCTTAATAAAATAGACAATAAAAAACAAAGGAAAATGTAAAGGAAATAAAGAAAAGGAGAAAGAAAAGAAGGACAGACAGACAGACAGACTCCAGATGAAACCAAAACAAGTGTCTCAAAAAAAAACAATGTGCATGTTGTCTAAAACCAGGGTATAGAGTTTGTTGTTTGGATGAAATAAAGGAAAAAAAACAGGCGGGGAAAAAAAGCGAGAATATATAAGTCTGTACCCCATATTAAGGATGTGCGTGTTTTTCAATAAACAGACTAGCGTAAAGACTTCTGAGTGTGTGTGTGTGTGTGTGTGTGTGTGTGTGTGAGAGAGAGAGAGAGAGAGAGAGAGAGACAGACAGACAGACAGACAGAGACAGAGAGGAAAGTGTCTGTTGTACCCAAATAAAAAATGCACGTTTTCCCACAAACTGGGTATAGAGAATTGTGCGGTGGGGAGACAAGTAGATAGATAGATAGATAGATATGCTGACAGAAATACATATAACTAGCTTGATAGATAGATAGACAGATGGACAGAAACACATACGGTATAACTAGCTTGATAGATAGATACATAGAGAGATAGACACAGGCTGTTTGCTAACTTGATAGATAGGTAGATAGATGGACAGAAAGACACATGGGCTATAACTAGCTTGATAGATAGGTAGATAGATTGACAGAAGGACATAACTAGCTTGATAGATAAACAGGTGGACAGAAAGCCCTACAACTAACTTGATAGATGAACAAAAACATATAACTAGCTTGATAGATCGATAGATGAACAGAAAGACATAACTAGCTTGATAGATAGATGGATAGATAGATAGTAAATAATTGTGCGGAAGACAGGAAAAAGAAAAATTAGAGGAGATAAAAGCTTCGTCTGTTCTCCCCCAATAAAGATGCACATGTTCTGCGAAAACTGGCCATAAGGTTTAATTGTGGGAGGAGTGAGATAGATGCGGCTGATAAATAGATAGACAGACAGATAGATGGACGGAAAAGGAATTAAAAAAGAAAGGAAGAAGTGTGTGTTCTCCCCAAACAAAAAGATGTGCCGGTGCTTGTTCTTCAAAAACTGGCAGAAGCTTTTTGTGGCTGAAGGAAGACGAAGGAAAAAAAAAAAAAAAGTCCATCCATCATCCAATCCATCTTCTTCTTCATCATCATCTTTTTTTTTTCCTTTTTTCTTCTCTTTTCTTCTTTCGTCCCATCAGGAGCGTAAGGGCTCGGGGCTAGGATATTAAGCCCCGATATTTATGGCCAGGGTTGACCAGCTTCACGTTCGCTTATGTGATATTATGTGTGCAGTAAATTTCAACCACTTTTTGGCTCAGTCCGATTCAAGTCCTTCAGCTCACTAAACCACCAGGTGTCATTAGGTTATGGTTACCACCCTGCGTAGTAAATGGTTTCCCGGTTTTACAGGATTGGGTTTGTCACTCAGTGTAGAGTCACCCGAAAGAAGCACTGCACCGAGTGAGCGGATGGTTGGTGACCTCACCGACCACAAAGAAAAAATAAAAAAAATGCTACGTCTGCTGCGTACAGTTAAAGATACGCATGTTCTAAAAAAAAAAAAAATGGTTATCGAGAGAGAGAGAGAGAGAGAGAGGGAGTACGGGGGGAGTATCTGGTACATTTATTTACACCTACACCCACCCACCCACCCACACACACACACACAGATGTGTGGAAAGGTGTTTATGGCTGAAGTGTCCGAGGCATCGGTGTCCCAGTGGGGAGTGTGTGCGGCGGTGCACAGCAGGGGATGCAGCACTGGTTGAGGTAGCAGTTTGTGTTGTGGACCAGGGGGCTGGTACCATGCATTATTTTGGTATTGCGCTTGCCCCTACCCTTAACCCCGATGTTGCCGGGTATGGATGGTACTGAGCCTACACAAAAAGGAGAGAGGGGCACCAAGTATGCCACGTTGGTATACACACACACACACACACACACACACACACACACACACACACACACACACACACACACGTCAAATTTTTTTAGGAAAGTTTATAATGGTTACCCCAATATATATCCTGAAACGTTTATTAGAGAAAACGAAGTTTTAAGGTAAACCGATATCGACTCCTGGAATTTTAATTTTAATTAAGATTAATTGCATCGTGTTACTTATCAACAAAATAACCAGCGATGAATGATTTTATATATATTGTTAAAGAACATTTATTCATAAAATTAGTGTAAGTTTGATTTTTATATTTACCGGTATGTTTTATTTTGTTTATTAAAACGGAAGGAGGGTGTCTAGCGGATACACTGCTGATTTAGGAAAGGCACCTGACGTTTTGATGGTGTGACGAATTGCAGGGAAGGAGGTGGCCAAGTGCTGGGGCGTTTTGGTAGGTAGAGGGTATTGTATCTTCAGTCGTCTCTCTCTCTCTCTCTCTCTCCTATGTGACACAACCCCTGGATAGATTTTCCTGAACTGAAATGGTTAGGCCTTGATATCATCAATAACCTCTTCCTACAAGAGGTCTTCGAACCGAATAAAATCGTCTAGCAGCAGACAGAATAATAATACAAATTACGTTTGGCCGCGTGGAGAGAAAGGAAAATGGGTGATCAGGAGCGTATATGAGAGGTAGAGGCGGGAGGGGAGAAAAGACCAAAGGGTGAGGTGGAGGGATGAGGTGCATAGGTATGAGTAAGAGGTGTATGCGTTGGAGATAGGGGTGTTTTGATGACGAGGGAGTAGGTGATGTAGAGGCTATTCGTTTGCGGCCCCCTCTTCCGGGAGTATGGCGTCTGAGTGCAGGAGTAGATGTGTAGAGGAACATTAAACTGACGGAGTTCACGCAGTTCGTTCTCTTCTCTCAGCATTCACAGCTTACGTTTTAAGGTCTTCGTGGATTTGGTACTAGGTTCTTACTGTTCTTCCAAGGGCTTTTTTTTTTTTTTTTTTTTTTTTCCTTGATCCACATGTTTTCATCCATAACGCACAGAGTATGTAAGTTCTCTTGTAGGGCTTGTGGCATATTTCTGTTTTGGTTATATTTCTTTGATTTTTTTTTTTTTAATCCCGGTTCTATGCTTGTAAGGTGCGTCTCCTCACCTATTTCATCTGTCCATTTCTATCCTTCGTCTGTTCATTTGTTTACTCAGGCTCCGTACCTTGCTTTCATACGTTCATTTACCGTATCAAGCTATCTTCTACACATCTGTTAATATGTGTGTGTGTGTGTGTGTGTGTGCGTGTGTGCGTGTGCGTGTGACGGGGGGAGGTGATGTGTATTTGCGACACGCAGTGCAGTGTATAAGCCTGTGTGTGTTTGTGTGTGTGCGTGTGCGTGTGAGGGGGGAGAGGTGATGTGTATTTGCGACACGTAGTGCAGTGTATAAGCCTGTGTGTGTGTGTGTGTGAGAGAGAGAGAGAGAGAGAGAGAGAGATGGTGTGTGTGTGTGTGTGTGAGAGAGAGAGAGAGAGAGAGAGAGAGAGAGAGAGAGAGAGAGAGATGGTGTGTGTGTGTGTGTGAGAGAGAGAGAGATGGTGTGTGTGTGTGTGTGTGTGTGTGTGTGTGTGTGTGTGTGTGTGTGTGAGAGAGAGAGATTGTGTGTGTGTGTGTGTGTGTGTGTGTGTGTGTGAGAGAGAGAGAGAGAGAGAGAGAGAGAAGGAGAGAGAGATGGTGTGTGTGTGTGTGTGTGTGTGTGTGTGTGTGTGTGTGTGTGAGGCGATGTTTGTGCGAGTCAGCAGGTGGTTGTACTCACACGTCCCATGCCTCACGGTGACGGCAGTGGGGTCTGCATGAGATGGGAGGCAGTGCAGCGGGGAGCGACGCGCCCCCTGGATATTGTCCCACTTGATCACGGCCTGCCTGACGCCTCACGGGTCTCACCCTTCCTACCTCGCGTGCCATTCTCAATAAATACCCATTTGAAGGGGGGCCACTGTCGACCACTTGAACTTCATCACATTCACCAGCCTCCCCTCACATTCACCAGACTTCCTCCACGCTCATCATACTCTATTTACATTCACCAGACTTCCTCCACATTCATCATACTCCCTTCACATTCACCAGACTCCTTTCACTTGCAGACTTCCTCTACATTCATCAGACTTCCACCACATTCACTAGACTTCCCACACATTCACCATACTCCCTTACTTTCACCAGACTCTCTCCACATTCACCATACTATCCCCACGTTAACCAGACTTCCTCCCATATTCGGCAGACTCACACTCGGCATTCAGCAACGCAGGTGACACTGGTAGCCGTGGCCATTAATTCTCATGAACGTAAGTTATGTTTGAGATCGTTTGTTTATGCATTTGCCTTTATTTATACATTTGCCAAACACCTTAGCTAAAGTGAATGGTTTCGTAAAAAAAACGCGGCAATACTCCTGACTATTTTGCTGATATGGAGACTCGTTTATCTTAGAAATTTGCTGAGATCTTATATGTACATCGTCGCAGAACGAGAGCACATTGGATAACGAGGGCAGCACTGGCAGACGGTGCAGCATGCTGACCCTGTTGTTACGGCTATAGAGGACAGCGTGAAACGATGCTTAACTCTTTGTTTCACGGACAGCTACATGCAGACACCTTTCTCTCCTTAAGCACTGTGGGTGTGGAGAATGATTTTCTTAACTGCATGCGTTCTGGGCATGGATTCTGGACATCCCCCCACAATCTAGACTACCCGAGTACATTGCAAAGCTGGTCAGAATTTACTTTGTATAAGAATCTGCGTTAGACTGTAAGCAAACATTGTGGCAGTCCACCATACTTTTGGTTTACTGCTGAAACAAGGCAAATTTGTTATGAAAGACAAGGCGTGATCTGTATCCTACATAACTCTACTGTGTTTATATACAGCTGACAAAGATCTGTAACCCATTTTAGCTTTGTTCATGGCCAAGTTTTTTTTTTTTTTTTTTTTTTTTTTTTTTAACAGAACGGAGGAAGGAAAAACAAATGGAGAAAAAAAAATAATCCATACACCAGATTACTGGTGTCCTCTGTTCATAAAATATCTGTAACAGTTAGACTTGAACAGTTGTAGGTTGAAATTTGGAGGAAAACAACTCTGGGGAAGCGAGTTCCAGAGAGAGGCAGTTCGGGGAATGAAAGAATTCTGATAGGCAGAAGTTCTGCAATATGGTTGAGTGACATACCAGTCATGAGCGCTACCAGATGCCCGTGTAGCACGAGGGAAGGCATGGAGAGGTGGCACCATGGACGCAACTTCATTTGAGCATTTGCCAAAAAAATATCTGTAAAATAATGCAAGGGAGGTGAGTAAATTTGAATAGTAACCAAGGAGACTCATTCCTTCCTCATACCTAAGGTTCATTAAAGTCCATGCAACAACGACTTAGTATCTGAGCTGTTGGAGTGGCGTAGTTAATTCCGATGAAAATAAACTGTTTAAAGAGCATATATTGAGATTACATACTTTCCGTTTAGAATGATTTAACATTTTCAGACTTCTATAAAGTTCCGGCTGATTAAAGTCGCTTGGCTTCAGTTTGAATAGAAGACTAGAGTTGTCTTGACCATGTAATGCATGTCTAAGTAAACAATCCATGTTGAGTGTATACACATATAGCGTATACCCACAACCGTATACAAACACTACCCAGTAAAAGATCAAGGCGAAGTAACTAAGGTGATAGAGCATACCCACAACCTTAAAAAAAAATTCTATCTATCTATCTATCTATTGCCAGACGCTTCAATCCCGTTTGGGGTGGCCACAAACAAATCGCCTCCAAGTCGCCCT
This sequence comes from Coenobita brevimanus, assembly GCF_032717465.1. NCBI lineage: Eukaryota > Metazoa > Arthropoda > Malacostraca > Decapoda > Coenobitidae > Coenobita > Coenobita brevimanus. Next base: position 10,126,601 of record NC_136999.1, on the reverse strand, counting down.
GTCCCCCGCCATTTCACTGCCCTGCTCCCAACTCACCCCCCCCCTCTCTCATATACCTCTCCACCCCATCCCTCCATCTCATCCTGGGCCTCCCCCTCCCTCTTCCCCCCTCCACCTCACTCACAAACACTCTTTTCGTCAGTCTCTCACCCTCCATCCTCTCCACATGGCCAAACCACCTCAGTGTGTTCCTCATAACGCTTCCTATCACATCCACATCCACACCACAATGCTCCTATATATCCTCATTCGTCAGCCTGTCTCTCCACGTGACTCCACAGGCTCCTCTTAAATAACTCATTTCCACTGCTCTCACTCTTGACTTATGTCCTTCCAACAATGTCCAAGCTTCACTTCCGTATGTTAGAGTTGCTATCACAATACTGCCATGTAGTAACTTTTTCACTTCCATGCTCACTTCCCTGTTTCTTATCACTGCTTTCAAAGAACCAGCAACCTTTATTCCCTGCTGTACCCTTTCATGCACTTCACCCTCCAAACCTCCATCCGTACTCATCACACTACCCAAGTACTTAAACGTACTCACATTTTCCAATTCCTCACCATCCAACCTCGCTGTACATTCACTGACTTCACCTCTCTCAAAGACCATCACTTTACTCTTCCCTACATTCACCTTTAGATTCCGTTTCTTACACACTCTCTCAAACTCATCCACCAAGCCTTGCAGCTCCCCTTCGTCTTCACTCAACAACACAGTATCATCTACAAACAACAGTGCAGGGAGTTTCCAAACTCTATCCTCTCTCACCAGGGCCACTCCAACATCCACTACCCTACCTTGTACCTCTTTTATTACCCCATCCATGTACAGATTGAACAACCATGGAGACATGACACATCCCTGTTTCAAACCAACTTTCAAAGAGAAAAATTCACTTAGTTCACCATCCACACGCACCGCAGCCTTCGCACCATCGTACATACTCTTCACAGCATTCAACAACTTCCCATCTACTCCATATATTCTTAATACTTTCCACAATCCTTGTCTATCCACCCTGTCATATGCTTTCTCCAAATCCATGAAAGCCGCATACAACTTCTTTCCCTTCTCTAGAAACTTTTCCACTAAAGATCTAAGAATGAATATCTGATCTACGCAACCTCTTCCCTTCCTAAAGCCTCCCTGTTCTTCTCCCACTAATTTCTCTGTTCTTTCTCTAACTCTGTCAGTAAGTATCCTACCATACACTTTTCCTATTATACCAAGAAGACAAATGCCCCTATGATTACCACACACTTCTTTTTCCCCTTTTCCTTTGTACAAGGGAATAATTATACCTGACTTCCAATTCTCCGGGACTCTACCTTCCTCCCAGACCAATCTGCACATCTTCCACATCCATTCTACTACTATCTCTCCCCCATGCTTCAGCATTTCACCACACACTCCATCAATTCCTGGGGCTTTCCCCGATTTAACTTTCTTCATTGCTTCCACAACTTCTATCCTACTGATTTCTTCCTGTCTTCTCACCTCCCTCCTTCTCCCAGCCATTCCCCAGCCACTTATACTCGCATTACTTCCATCCTCTACGTTCAACAATTCCTTAAAGTGTTCTCTCCATCTGCTCACTTTTTCTCCCTTCTCCACTAGTAACCTACCATTTTTATCTTTCACTCCCCTGCTAACTTCACTTCCACCCTGTCTTACTCTTTTCACTTCTCTCCAGAACATTTTCTTACAGTCCCTCCACTTTACACTCAGATTCCTTCCAAATTCCTCATCCACTCTCTTCTTACTCTCTCCTACTCTCTCTTACTAATCTTTTCACCTCTCTCTTTCTTTCTACATATAACTCCCTCTTCCGCCTCTCAACTTCTTCCACGCCCCTATTTCTCATCCATTCATTGTATGCTTTCTTCTTTTGTGCCACAGGCTGTTTCACCTCTTCAGTCCACCACGCTGTTCCTTGCACCCCCCTCCGTCTTCTCTTCCTTCCACACACCACATCACATGCTGCATATATTTCTTCTGTAAATATCTTACATAGACCTTCCACGTCTCCTATCTGCTCCAATTCATATTTACCCAATCGTTCCTCCACTTCTCTCTTATACTCTGCCTTTTTCTCATCCTCTTGTAACCTTTCCACTCTCCTTGCAACTACTCCTTCCTCTCGTCTTTCCCTTCTTCTATTCCTCCATCTTCCTTGGATTCTAATTCTGGCCACCACCAAGTAGTGGTCAGAAAGTCCACTCCCCCAACCTCTATACACTCTTGCATCCTTTACACATCTTCGCATCCTTTCATCCACACACACATAATCAATCATTGCCTTCATTTCATTCAGTTCACCACCCACCCTTCTCTTCACTCGCCATGTATACCTGTGGATCATTTTATGCCTGAAGAGGGTATTGGCTATCACCAACCCCCTCCCAGCACAAATGTCTACTAACGCACTCCCATTCTCATCTATCTCAGCAGGCACACCCCACTCACCAACTATTCCATCCACCTTCACATTTCCAACTTTACCATTCATATCACCAATCAAAAACACTCTCTCATTCCTTCCAAACTTTTCCATGCACACTTCCACATTTGTCCAGAACTCTTCTCTCACTCTTCTAGCACGATCTTGCGTTGGCGCATACACACACACAATCGCCCACATTTGTATTCCAACTTTCAACTTTACCCACACAATCCTTGACCCAACTGATCCATGCTGTCTTATGCTCCTCTTCCATCTTTTACTCACAACTATACATACTCCTTCCCTTGCCCTTTCATTCTCACCTACTCCTGCACATATACCCCATCCATACTCCCATTCTCTCACACTTTCTCCTCTCCATTTTGTTTCAGTTATTCCACATACATCCACTTTCGCACCCTCAAGCACCTGGACAATCTCTCTCTCTTTCACCTCATCATTCGCTCCTCTTACATTTCATGTACTCATTACCAAGTCCTTTGTCCGGTCCTGGGTCGTCATCGTTTGGTCAGTCCTTGTCCGAGGCTTCTTGTTTGTTTTTTTAGTTAATTGTTTTCCAGGGAGGGGCACTAACCCTCCTCCAACCCTTTTAGTCGCCTTTTACGACAAGCAGGGATACTGGGGGAGTATTCTTGAAAAAAAACCCTACCCCCAGGGGGGGAGCAAGGTGAAGTAACTAAGATGATAAACGAAATGCATGACACTTTCTGGCAGTTTCTGCGTCTGCAACATAGTTATGCAGTTTCCCACAATTTCTGCGTATTCTGCTCCTGGAACTCTATTTGCATAACTTTATTTTCCTTAACTTCATTCTGTTATACGGAGTAACATGAGCTTCATGTCACAGACATTTACGGTCAGTAGTCTTTGGTTGTGTAATGCTAGGTGTTTAAGGCGCGACTTCTTGCTCCTAGAACACCTAACGTGAAGCGGGGTCCTCTTTTGAGACCGGGGCTGAGGACAAATAAGAGAGAGGCAGGGCACAAATTTTTCAGGCAATAACCTTTACACGTGTATTACTTAGTCAGACAAGGGACAACAGCAGATGGTACGGCACAATATTTGGTCAATTACAAACTCTTATAACTAGATTCTCAGTACCGTTTGTCGCAGGATACTATGGTAGGAAGTACGTGGGGTAACACTCAAAGCGTAGTGTACAGGATTAGTATAGTCCAGGGTCTCGGTGCGCGTGAAGGGGTGAGCGACAGGGCGCGCTAGGGGAGGGTATAAGGTTTAATTGTATTTATGGTAGTATGAGGCACAGGTTAATGACAGCACGTTCACTTTATATTTTCTAGGTTTAATTGTATTTATGGTAGTATGAGGCACAGGTTAATGACAGCACGTTCACTTTATATTTTCTAAGTGCGAAGGGTTATTTGTTAATTATCACAATACGATCCAAGGTTGTTGCGCCTGTGTGGGGGGGGGGGGAGTAAGGAGAGTTTAAGGTAAAGCGCACTAGGGGAGGGTTTAAGACACTGGGGTTTAGTTATGTTTATATTAATATGAAGTGGAAGGTATTGATAGCGTGTTCGATTTATTATTTTCTAGGAGCAAGGGACGTTTGGATGAATTACTAATATGAGTTCCACGGCTTGGTTGTTACACTGAGGATAATGTGGAGGGAGTCGTACACGAGTCTTATGCACTATCACTTGGGTTTCACAGGGATTGCTCACTATTCTGCCCTTTTGTATATTAGGCCTTCATTTCCCGGTCACGTAAACGCTTGGCCTGGTGCTAAGAGAGTACACTATCATCTTGTCACTGTTCCCTGTACTTAGGGCAAAGTCACTGTCTCACAGGTTACTGGGGGCGGGTGCGGCGCGGAGACACGCTGGCGACAGCTCGGCCGGGGCAGGGGCACCTCCAGGGAAGGGCGTGCCGAGAGGGCACGGTATGGCGTGCAGGGGCGTCTTCTCTCGTCCGGGGCTGCAGGTGGCGAAGGGGCCCGATTTCTTCGTGCTGGGAACAGGAGTATGGCCCTCCGGACTGGGCCGAACAAGTCCCTGAACCTTTTGGTCAGGTCTCGGCCGGATGTGGAGGTCCTCCGTCGTCGGGGCGTAGGGAGGTCCCGCCCGGGAGTTCTGGGAGGGGCCTGGAGTTCCCGAGGGCTGCGACCCCCAGAGTCAGGCGGCGCCGTTAGGGAGGGGCTGCGGCACCGGTCTGCGTCAGGGTCCGTCAGGTGGGTTTTCTCCAGGGCCAGGCGTAGGGAGCAGAGGCTGGGGGAGGTGATAGGGCCTCTCCAGTACTCGCCCACGTCCGCTGATTCGGGGGACAGGACACTCGTCACACGCTGGGGCGGCAGGACTGCTCTTGACTGTTTCCGGCCGTGGGGCCCGGCTACTGGCCATGGCTTCCCAGGGACGCGACTATAAGGTGCCGAGGCCCGGCTACTGGCCGTAGCCTGAGAGGGGGAATAGGAACGAGAGCACCTCGGAACACCTTCGGAGCGGCTACCGACCGTCTGACGAAGGCGGGAGCGGCTGCAGGCCGACTCCTGCAGGAGGGGTGGGGAGCGGCTACTGGCCGTGGCTTCCCAGGGACGCGACCATAAGGCGCCGAGGCCCGGCTACTGGCCGTGGCCTGAGAGTGGGAATAGGAACCAGCGCACCTCGGAACACCTTCAGAGCGGCTACCGGCCGTCTGACGAAGGCGGGAGCAGCTACAAGCCGACTCGAGGGCAACACCTTAATAGAGAATTAGGCTGTTTAATGAAGGTAATTATCTGTCTTCTTTAGTCTGAGTCTCTCTCCAAGGCTGAAAAACTGTCTGGTGGTGGCAACTGTAGATAAGAGTAGTAGCGGTGGTGGTGGTAGTAGTAGTAATTGCAATAGTAATAGTACGTGGTGGCGGTGGGTTGATACTGGTTAGTAACGGTAGTAGCAGCAGCAGCAGTAGTAGTAGTAGTAGTAGTAGTATATAATGATGATGATGATGATGGTGGTGGTGGTGGTGGTGGTGGTAGTTGTAGTAGTAGTAGTAGTAGTAGTAGATGTAGTTGTAGCAATAGTAGTAATGGTAATCCTAGGCTCATCTGAACGTGAAAGCTGAAGCGGTCCTCCTCCTGCAGCTCATCATCATCCTGTCGGGGGATAGGTGGTTACATCGGAGCCACGCATGGGGACATCCCTATTCAGTGCCATAATAAAAATAAGTCATCGAAGTGGCGTGGTTAATTCTTTAATTGAAAGTGAACGTTGAGCTCCTCTCTCTCTCTCTCTCTCTCTCGACTTACGCCTTCTATCTCCACTCCCCCACTGGTTCCCCCTCCTGTGCCTCCTGTCATCCTCTACCAGTTCCTCTCCCTCTCACCCTTTCCCTGTTCCTCTCCCTCTCACCCTTTCCCTGTTCCTCTCCCTTTCACCCTTTCCCTGTTGCTCTCCCTCTCACCCTTTCCCTGTTCCTCTCCCTTTCACCCTTTCCCTGTTGCTCTCCCTCTCACCCTTTCCCTGTTGCTCTCCCTCTCACCCTTTCCCTGTTCCTCTCCCTCTCACCCTTTCTCTGTTGCTCTCCCTCTCACCCTTTCCCTGTTCCTCTCCCTCTCACCCTTTCCCTGTTCCTCTCCCTCTCATCCGTTCCCTGTTCCTCTCCCTCTCACCCTTTCCCTGTTCCTCTCCCTCTCACCCTTTCCCTGTTCCTCTCCCTCTCACCCTTTTCTTTTTCCTCTCCCTCTCACCCTTTCCCTGTTGCTCTCCCTATCCTCTCCCTCTCACCCTTTCCCTATTCCTCTCCTTATCCTCCCCCTCTCACCCTTTCCCTATTTTTATCCTTTCCATGTCATTCAGTCTTTCAACAATCAACAGGGAGGAAAAAAATGCTCACAAATCGTCAGAATAATGAGGGGAGGAGGGAAAAAAAAAAAAAAACATAAAACAGAAGAGGAAAATAAAATACGGTTGACAAAGATGAGTGAGATGGTCAAGGAGAATGATGGCGGTTTCTTTTATCTATCTGTCTATGGCCAGAACCCTTAATCCCGTAAGGAGTGGCCACAAAAAAATCGCCTCCATGTCGCCCTGTCCCTTGTCCTTACGCTGCTCCCCTCAACTCACCCCCCCCCTTCTTTCATGTACCGTACCTCTCCACTCTGTTCCATCTCATCCTCGCTCTCCCCTCCCTCTCATCCCCCCTCCGCCTCCCTTACATACACTCTCCTCGTTAGTGTCTCACTCTCCATTCTCTCCACATGGCCAAACCACCTCAATGTATTTCTAACGCTTTCTGTCTTATCCACACCCACACCACCACAACGCTCCTTCACTTCCCCAATTGTCAGTCTGTCTATGTTACTCCATATGCTGCTCTCAAATATCTCATTTTCACTGCTGTCACTCTTGACTTGTGTCCTTCCAACAAGGTCCAAGCTTCGCGTCCATACAAGAGAGCTAGCATCACAATACTATCATGCAGCGGCTTTTTTTACTTCCATGCTTACTTCCCTATTTCTTATCACTGCTTTCAAAGAACCAGCAACACTCTTCCCTGTTGTACCCCTTCAAGCCCTTCATTCTCTAAACTTCCATCCTTACTCATCATACTACCCAAGTACTTCAGTGCACTCACATTTTCCATTTCCTCACCATCTAGTCTCACTGTACATTGACTGACTTCATTTCTCTCGAAGACCACAGCTTTACTCCCTACATTCACTATACAGGCTTCTCTAACACACTCTCCCAGGTTCATTCACCAAGTTTTGCAGTTCCATGTGGCGAGCCTATCACCCAACAGCCTGGGATACAAGGCCACTGCTGCATCATCCGGGCTACCTCATGACCTCCCCTACGTGATACCCAACGTACTCATTATCCTACCAAGCTACAGAGTGGATGGACACCTGAGTCGAGGTGGATGGATCTAGCCTACATACCCTTTGGAGTGAATAGATCCTGCCTACATACCCTTTAGTGTGAATAGATCTAGCCTACATACCCTTTAGTGTGAGATGAATAATCTTGCCTACATACCCTTTAGTGTGAATAGATCTAGCCTACATACCCTTTAGAGTGAGATGAATAGATCTAGCCTACATACCCTTTAGTGTGAATAGATCTAGCCTACATACCCTTTAGTGTGAATAGATCCTGCCCACATACCCTTTAGTGTGAATAGATCTACCCTACATATCCTTTAGTGTGAATAGATCTAGCCTACATACCCTTTAGTGTGAATAGATCTAGCCTACATACCCTTTATTGTGAATAGATCTAGCCTACATACCCTTTAGTGTGAATAGATCCTGCCTACATACCCTTTAGTGTGAATAGATCTAGCCTACATACCCTTTAGTGTGAATAGATCTAGCCTACATACCCTTTAGTATGAGATGAATAGATCCTGCCTACATACCCTTTAGAGTGATGTGAATAGATCCTGCCTACATACCCTTTAGTGTGAATAGATCTATCCTACATACCCTTTAGAGTGAGATGAATAGATCTTGCCTACATACCCTTTAGTGTGAATAGATCTAGTCTACATACCCTTTAGTGTGAATAAATCCTGCCTACATACCCTTTAGTGTGAATAGATCTAGCCTACATACCCTTTATAGTGAGATGAATAGATCTTGTCTACATACCCTTTAGAGTGAATAGATCTAGCCTACATACCCTTTAATGTGAACAGATTTGGCCTGCATACCCTTTAGGACCAGGTGGATAGATCTTGCCTACATACCCTTTAATGTGAATAGATTCTGCCTACATACCCTTTAGTGTGAATAGATCTAGCCTACATACCCATTATTGTGAATAGATCATGCCTCCCTACCCTTTAATATGAAAAGATCTAGCCTACATACCCTTTAGTATGAATCGATCATGCCTCCCTACCCTTTAGTATGAAAAGATCTAGCCTACAAACCCTTTAGTATGAATCGATCATGCCTCCCTACCCTTTAGTATGAAAAGATCTTGCCTACATACCCTTTAGTGTGAACAAATCTTGCCTACATGCCCTTCAGTGTTAGCAGATCTAGCTTACATATCCTTTAGTGTGCACTGAATAGATCTAGCCTACGTAACCCCCCCCCCCTCTCTCTGATGGCATATATCTTCACAGTTTTGAATATTTTGGTTTTCTTCCCATTTTCTATCATATGGTTTGAGAGGTTCGGCTGCCTTCGTATACATTCGGCTCCGCTCGTGTGAATTCGGCTCCACAGAGGTTATATAAGGCCGGGTCGAACGAACACTGGCGTAGTTTCACATCAGCTTTCCATGTAGTAGGTTGTATTGGGAATCCTTTAAGTGAGTCGTTGTAAAAATTATATAATGTGAATTTGTTGTGTTTTGATTATTGCTTTAGGTTAGAAATTCAATTCACACATTAAAAGGAATCGTATCAGTAAAGTATTAGCGTTAAAATAAGGAAAAGGAAATATGCCTAGATCATTGCCCTTGGAGTGGAGGCCCAAGGGGTCCCCCAAACCCAAACTTCATTTGTCTGCAGTTCTGGGGGGAAAAACGGTAAAATTTGTTGTTAGTTCAGGCGCCCCGTGTTCCTTGGTAAGTCAGGGGATAGTTAGGGAATGTGGCTTGGATGATTGGATCGTGCCATTAATGGGCACTAATGGATCAGAAGTGGACATTGTTGGAGTCCTTAAGGCACCTCTGATATGTGATGATGTGACACTGCTTGGGTACATTTTGGTGACCAGGTCACCAAACATTGCTATCATGGGAAAAGATGTTTTGGAACATCACAGCTGCACACTGATTGTCAACAAAAAGCATCCCTGTTTGGTGGTAGGTGATGAGGGCGGGAGTACTCCCGCTAAGCCCTCTGACTCTGTAAATTGTCGCCTACCCATTTGTTCGGTTAACGGTGGGTTCATGGAATTTGATGTGCTGACCGGTGCATACGACTCATGTATTCATTCAGATGTCATCTCCATTTTCCGGCTGAAATTACGTAAGAAGTGCCATAACACTTATTAATACAGTGCATTTGGGGGCGCTGTCTGTTCGCATAAAATCAAGAGCTTGGAGTTAAGAACAGAAGCGTGCATTATGCGGGTTCGTAAGATTGATGTACACAACGTAGCTTCCTCTCCAATCTGCCTTGGCCTAGGTGCGCTGATTGGGTATAAGGTGCACTTCTCTCATAATTCCTGCGCACTTATATCTCACTGATCGGTCACTAATCCACTGTTATGCAAGTCTTGTGCTGGTAGGGTTATGGTACTGTTATCTCTGCTTTTCTACTTAATTTTATTCCACTAATCAGTCATTCATCCTTCTATATGTAAGGCTTTGTGCTGATGGGGCATGCGGTACACTTTTTTCTCAGGATTCTCATGCAAGTGTATCCTCTCTTTGAGCCATGAATGCACCATGGTGTTAATATTGTGCTAACAGGCGTAATGTACACTTCTTTCTGGATTCTCAAACACTTGTATCACATTGATTGTTCACCCCATTGCTGTGTAAATCTTGACAAGTGGGGGTAGGCATAAGGTACGCTTCTCTCGATTCTCACAATTTTATCCCTCTAATAAGCCATTAATCTATCTTTCTGTAATTCTTTGTGCTAATAGGGCATAAGGTACGCTTTTAATGATTCTCGCATTTCTGTACGCTTGTGCCAGTGAAAGGTCTTGAATCTATCACTGCTAATCCTGTAGTGCTAATAGGTTATCAAGCACAAGTACATTAAACTTTTATCGGGATTCTTACACACTCGCATCTCTTTGATCGGCCACTCATACATGCAAATCTTGTGCTAGCTAACAGATATAATTGGCACTCTTCTGTCAGGATTATCGCATAATTTTACCCGACTGATCGGCCATTCCATCGCCGTGTACACATCATGCTGTGCAGTTAGGGTTGAGGTTCGCTTCTCTCGGGATTCTTACACACTTGTATGCCACTGATCGGTCACTCATCTCTTCTTATGTAAATTATATTGTGCAGTAAGAATATAAGGTACTCTACACTTCTCTTATGGTTCTCACATCATTTCATCAAACTGAACGATCTGTTACTGGATAATTCTTGTTGCTACTCCATATGCTGGACCTGATATCCTGCATATTCCGTATCAATATTTTTGTCTATTAATCAGTTTCGTCTGAGGATGCCTTTTGGTAGAGTTTTTTTTTTTTTTTTTCAATGGCCATCACCCACTATTTTGGGTATTAGGCCAAACAATCTATTATTCACAACAAAATTTTAAAAAAAGTCCAAAATCATTGAAAACAGTCACTCTAAGACACAAAGGCGATCGAGGCAGGAAGAAGGGCACAGGACGTAAACATGGCAGGAAGAAGGGCACAGGATGTAAGTTAAACCGAGCTGGTGGCCGAGGCGGAGTCGGACGTAGAGATAGACTGAACCCCCTGGAGGATATGGTTGAGGATTTTCACCTCGTCAGGGTCCTTGATGGTCTGGAGGGATCCCCGGCGCAGCTCGGTGAAGGAGAGCATAGCCCGCCGGAAATCCCCCTTGGAAAAGTCTTTCTCATCTGGAGTCACAGGGGCAGAGTCCTCGTACTCGTGAAGATGGCGATACACGGAGTCCATTTCTGACTCATCAAGGGCGGCAAAGTCTGCCCAGGTGAGGTGATGAACTGGACCAGAAGGCTCCCGATCCACTGGAGCCAGCCCCGTAGGTGGAGCAGACTCCACCTCGTCGTGTACCACGGTAGGAGCAGGGGAGACAAGGGCATCAGAAACAGCAGCCTTAGGTGGGGAAGGCAGCGCCGCATCCCCAACCTCCATAGGTACCACGGGTAGTGGCGGCGGGGCAGACTGGCGAGAGACTGAACGTCCGGCCAGCTGGAGCCTTGTAGGTGGAGTTGAGGGCTGCAGCTGCAGCACCCTCGGGACCAAGCTGGTGGAGGTCACAGGATGCCCCGAAGGACGACGAGGGGCCCTCCTCCAAGGCCTCTTCTGCACCACAGGTGGGGAGGAGAAAGACTCTGGGATGAGTATGGCAGGAAGCCCATTTGCCTGGAAGATGGCGGGCAGGCGCTGGGCGAGAACTGCCATATCACCCCCCGAGAAAGCCTTAGCAACCTCCACGCACATGGTGACTAAGGTGGAAGCAGAAGAGGCAGAGGCAGAAGCAGAAGCAGCAGAGGGAGACCGAGGCTGACGACGGCGCCGACGACGGGGGAGGGCGTGGTGAGAGCCCCGCACCGCCTGGCCAGCAGGGCCGGTGACGGAGGCAGCCGCAGGACCCTTATCTCCCGCCACCACGACGAACTCCACAACCTCACCAGCCTCAACCGAAGGCACAGGGTGGGAAGGGTTGGGGGCCACTATGGACGAACGATGTATAAAAATGTCGTCCCCCGTGTCCCGGCGAGTCAAGAAGCCAAACCCCTTCCGTACGTGGAACCAACGCACCTGACCCACAACTTTAGCAGCCATATTTCCGGTTCAGCACAGCAGTGTATGAAGCGAGGGTCCCGTTGCTGCTTATCTTATCTTTGGTAGAGTTTGCATGCAATAAACTAAATACAGGCAAAGGCCGATACAAAGGCATTCTCCCCGATCCAGAACCAGAAGGATACATCCCTCCGAAGTCCTCTGCAGATTATCCCACACTTTTTTTTTTTTTTATTCAAGAGAAAGAATCAAAAGCCGAGAATCAGTTGTTGTTCAGGGTAGCATAAAATGCATATGGTAACACTAGCTTTCTGTAACTGTACTGGATTAATTTGTATCAGTGTTATAAAAGCACATGTAGATTTGGGTATTATATTCTGCCTTAGGATATCTCCCCTAAGTTGATTAAGGCCATCTAGCATTAGGCATCGTCAGACTGAAGGGGTAATACTAAGAAATAATGCAATACTCCAGGGATAGATCCAATAATTTTCGGTGGGGAGGTCTGAACCGACCGAAGACTTGACACGACGTATTGCAATGCAGGCATGGGAGAGGAGGAGGAGGTGGGGCAGTTGTGTTAGGTAGTGGTATGCTCGTGCTGCCTCTCCCTCCTCCACCTCCACCCATTCCTACGTCACTTTTCGTGCCTTTGCTAAGTTTTTCACACTCCCTTTTCCTCCACCACCACGACTACCAAATAAAGGAATTGTTTGCCCCTCTTTCACACCTCTTGAATCCTCAGCTCTCCCTCTTATATCCTTCTCACAAAATATTCACCCTCTCATCATTCAGTTCTTTATATGCCCAACAGAACTGTAGAGGCCCCAGACATTGGGTATAGTGTCCAGACAATTCAGGTGGAAGTGAAGAATATAACCCAGAGACCCGTGGAAGAATTGGCCAGAGAGAATGAAGAAAGGCGTGTGTGTGTGTGTGTGTGTGTGTGTGTGTGTGTGTGTGTGTGTGTGTGTGTGTGTATTTGAATCTGTGTAAGTGTGCAAGCGTAACTGCATGTGTAAGTGTGCATGTATATAACGTGCGTGCATGCCAAATAATAAGTATGCAAGCTTGACCATTTTTTCTCAGTACAAGGCTTTCCATTCCCTTTCCCTCTTCCCAGAACACACACACACACACACACACACACACACACACACACACACACACACACACACACACACACACACACACACACACACACACACACACACACACACACACACACACACAGAACAACAACTACAAAAAGACAATACACAGTTGTACACGCATGCTGGTGAAACTAGTGTAGGTGCTGTATTTTGGTACAGTGGATACAATGCTGAGTCCCTGTTGTTTCCCTATTGTTGGTAGCCCCGGCCGTCTACACCACACCACGACCCACACAGGAAGTGATATACGCTACCTGTTTTTGTTATTAAAGTTTAGATAGTGCACTTTTTTCTTGTTGAGAGTTTAGGGATATGCGACAGAAGGGAGAGCATAAAACTGACTATACCGCGTCCACTTTGACTTGGCCTAAAGCTGCTATGGCTCCGTCTTTATATATACTGTATATATATAGATAGATATAGAGATAGATAAATAGATATAGATATGTATATAGATGGTCAGAGGAAACATCTTAATCTGTGCTGTTTCTGGAGTGAAGATAATGTAAGAGTAAATTTTGATTCCTTGAATCAGTACACAAGAATGTGTAAGATATTGCATTTTTTCTGAGTGAAATAAGTATTTCTCAGTACAGCCAGGCCAGTATAGTACTTTTTTTTTTCTAAAGGAAGATCTCTGAGTCCTTTCTGCCCAGTCATTGGTCAACTGTAGTCAGATTGAAAGGTTGATCTGACTAATAAGCACAAAGATTCATTCCTGTCTTATCGAATTTCATGTGAACACAACTTAGTATTGAAGTAATAAGAGCGGCCAAATTTCATCAGGTAAAAACGGACCGAATATAGTAACCAAAAAAACTAATTCCTCCCTCATAAGTAAGGCTCACCCAATATACTGCAAGCACGACTTAGCCTAGTATTCAAGTTGTGGGGGTGGCTCAGTTCTGTCTGGTAAAAATAAATTCTGCATTACTATAATTTCATCTGTTCATTGAAATTAATCAGTTCATTGTTTTGGGGTCTGTCCGTTGGAAATGCACAAGAATGAGGAAACAAGAATCACAATTGTAGGCCATTCACGCTTTTCTTTTTGTTCTTAATTCAGACTTTGTATAGTTAGCTTATTTTCTTTAGCCGCCGTGTTCTTGAGCGTGCATGTGTGCTGAAGGGGACAGAAGGTCATATTCCCGTCAGCTTTGTTGTCTTACTAACACCTCAGCCTTACTATACTCTTTTCACCTTAACTTGCCCTAAAATTGCCATCTCTCCATCCATCTTCAATGTCAAGTAGTAACATTGGATTAAAACTAGAATATGATGCTGGTCACAAAGACTTAGGCTACTACTGAAAGGTTGTAGAGCCGTAGTACTGTCTTATTTCGCCGCTGAGGTACGTGAAATAAACTATCAAAGAACGAAAATCTGGCCCAGGTTAAGATGAAAAAAATTATAGCTTACGAGTATTTCCGTACATAGCACGTGATTATTGTCTTGTGTGTTAGTGATGCTTGTATGACTGACTCCTAGCTAAGCAGAGTCCTCTGGTGTAGCAGGAATAGAATACTAGAGTTGATCTGATAGTGAGAGGGTTAATGATTCCAGAATTAACACTTTCAGGCTCGTATACCCACTCTGCTGAATAAAATTGTCTGTCGTTAGCTGGAATACAGTGCAGTAGAGTTGTCCTTAGGATGAAAGGGTTGATCACAACACAACGAGAGAAAGTCAAGGTGTAATGTGCAGAGTAAATCGCTAAGGGACAGGTGCAAGAGAACTTCCTAAACCCACCAGAATGTTTCCCAACGAAACGCTCCTCTGAAATAGTGATTACGTAGACGGGAACGTGTGGGTTTATTGCTGAGATTTAGGGCGGTGGGGAACGTTAACGATTTATATACTGCATTATCCTCATCGTCGATCATTATCACCACCACCACCACCACCATCATCAACATCAGTGTCATCGCCTTCGTCTTTGTCATCATCACCATCACCATCATTATCATGTTCATCACCATCTTTATCATCGACATCATCACCATCATTATTATCACCTTCATCATCTTCAACACCTTCATATTCATCATCGCCATCATCAGCATCAGCATCTCCCTTTTCCCACATAAAAACAGAATGATGTACTATCCAGAAAACAGTGAAAGAAGGGGAACTATCAACGGCATAAGTAAAATAGGGTCCAATATGTAAGCCAGAAAAGTTTGTCAGCATACCTGTGAAATTGCAGGTGTATAGATGACCACCTTTCTCGTTGCTGTGATGTCGGGCGGTCAGGCGGGTCGTATATATTACATCCTGAATAAAAACTACCGGGAAAGAATGTTATTAGAGAGGGCGGCGTTGGGAGCGGGATGGGGAGCTTGGAGGGGAGAAATTGGCAGGGTCAGGGCTAGTATGTATCAATGACCTTAAACTATTTCCAGGCTAAACAAGACGCCATGACGGTCCATTGTTGTTATACTCATTTCGCTCTAGCTTGGACCAGATTTTTGTCCTTTTGAAGCTTATTTCGCGTAGCCTGAAGGCAGAAAAAGACAACGCCGCTGTTCCACATCCTTCCCATCGCACTTCTTCGTGACTAACATCATAATCTAGTGTTGATCATTTCTTACAACTCAGCACTCAGGATGGAGAGGTGTTTTGGCCAAGTTATCGTAAACAGAGTATAGTTTGCTTTCACTTGACAAAGATCCCTGAACCCTTTCGGCTCAGTTGATGGCCAAGTGTTGTCAGATTGAAGGCTTTATTTGGCTAGTAACCAAGGACACTCATTCCTGCCTCATAACTAAGTCTTATCGAGTTTCATGCGACCTCGAATAGTTTTTAAGGTGTGAGAGTGACCCAGTTCCGTCAGATGAAGGTAAACCGACTATAGGATAAGAAATCGTTTGTTTCCCTTTTTTTTCCCTTTAACATTCTGCCTTTCATAAATCATTTACTCTTGGAATATAATCTGGTTTCAGCCGGATTAGAATACTAGAGATGTCCCAATCGTGAGAGGGTTAATGGTGGCAGTAATAGCACTGAGGCTCCTATGACTCCCTCTGGGCTGAATGAAACAACGGTGAAAGAATGCTGTTAGAGAGGGTGGCGGGACGGAAACAGGAGGGGGAGCGTGACGGGTAGAAAATGGTGTTTGCACAGAGTCCGCGGCTGGATTTATCGAGTCTTTTACTTTGAACAGTTTCTTGGGTAAACAGATTCTACGTACCAGTTAAGTATTATCAGAATTCGTCTTGATTTTTATTTATTTACTTTATTAATTATTTTTCTCTTTAATGTGCCCGTTGGTTTGGTTGTATGAAGTGATGTGTGTAGAGGGTCAGTGTTCATGTTTATCACTCGTTTTATTTTTATGTTCTAACTCTTCCATCTGGTAACATAATCCCTTTATTCTTGTCTCCAGGCTATTTTATTCAGCTTAGGAGAATGGGTTAAGTTTCAAAAAGGTTATTGTATGAATGCAGGTAGTGGGCTGAAACTATGCGCCTTGTTGTGCTGGTTGTGGTAGTCCTAGGCTCATCTGGACGTGAGCCCGGTGGACTGCAGGCCAAAGCTCCCCGTGTCTTGCAGCTCACCACCTCCTTTTGGGGGATAGGGAGGGTTGAGGGACGTATGTAGCTACTGTATAAACATAGCACTGAATATATGTGTAATGAGGGAGCAACGCAAAGGGACTCAGCACTTTCCAGGCATCGTCTTTGTTGGTGATGGTGTAGGGGAGAGAGATGATGATGACGATGACTCAGTGGCTGAAATGTGTTGTTATGGATGCACAGCTGTTTGTCTCCATTGGTGTTTGGTACTGCATAGTCAGCAAAACGGAATATGCAAGAGTTAAGTACCACAAATTTAGTACGAGGAAATAAGTGGATCTTCCCCATTGATACTTCATCTTGCAGAGGTTGGATGCCATGGATTTTGTTTTCTTTTTTATTAGTTTATTTTGTTTTCCCTTCTGTGTCCCCAGTCAAGGAGCTCTAACTTCCGAAATCTCGTGAAGCGACCCTCGAAGCCCAACAAACTCTTAAGAATATTATATAAGTTAGTTGTAATTGTTCGACTGAAAGGCGGATCGATAGTATGTCTGTAGCCGCCCCGTGCAGTTATAAGTCCGAGAGAAAATGCAGACTTTTGAACTGTACTGTCAGAATAGCAGTGATTTATCCAACTGCAGTCTACTCCTGTTCTCTCTCTCTCTCTCTCTCTCTCTCTCTCTCTGTCCGCCCATATTCACGTCTCATTACTCCACCCCTCCATTTATATCTGTCTACCTCTCCGTCTTGCTCCTTTCACGGTCAGTATATATATTTACAGTACAGTAACTCACATGTTTTAGATAAATACACGGAGTTAGAAGGATTGTCTTGCGTGTTTATATCTTTGTCGTTGTGTATAATTGATCTCTGTCTTTATCTGTCTCTATATCTGGCTGTATCTATATGTCTTTTTATGTATGTCCGTCTTTCTGTCTGTCTGTGGCCATCTGTCTATCCATCTGTCTCTAAGTCTATGTATATCTGTATCTGTCTCTGTCTGTCTCTTTGTCTGTCTGTCTGTATTTATTCTTTTTATTTGTATTTGTCTACTGTTTATGTCTGTCTGTCTCTGCCTGTCTGTCTCTTTGTCTGTTTACTATATTTGGTATTTTTGTCAGTGTCATGGCCAGTGTCTCTCCATTTCAGCATTGCATTTACAACAACCCAGTCACATACACCAACACCCCCAGGTTAACACTTATGCTCAGTCTTTTATAATTCTCCAGTGAACCGCAAAAAAAAAAAAAAAATGCTCATATGTGGAACGCAATAAATAAATAAATAAATAAAATACAATGAATCCTTGCCTTTAAAATTAAGCTTATAAAGTCTAGTATGACGGTCTTAAGCTTGGGATTATGAGCTCTAGCGGTAAAAGGAGTTCGATCAGGTGGATGGTAGTTTAATTGTGGCCTAGTATTGGAATTTTGAGAGAGAGAGAGAGAGAGAGAGATTTGTGCACCAATATTATGATGGGGAAGAAAGCATTTGTTTATCGTAATACAAGAGAGAGAGAGAGAGAGAGAGAGAGACTTGAATTATAAAGTACGATTACTGATGTGAACGTGCAAAAACAGCCCTTCTTACTCTTTTCGCAGGATTATTTAAACACGGCCCAAGTATGCTCAGTATTAATCCCTTTCAGTACGATGACCTATTTCCTGTGTTCACTTCTCTAGGCATAATTTCATCAGTTTTGGATCTGAATTTTAACAACAGATTAACCCCTAGAAAATGATGCTAGTCACGAAAAAGTGCTGTGCGAAGGATGTAGGGCCGCAGCATTGTCTTTTATTGCCAGCAAGCTGCGTGAAATAACCTGCAAAGGACAAATAAATTACAGTTGACCTTTACTACAGTTAGATGCGCTGGATGAGGGGGTTATCAAAAGAATACCCCTCCTCATTGCCCCACCACTGATAGATAAGTATTGATAGATATATATGCTGATAAAAAAAAGGCACACCATCACAATAAAGAAGTTAAATACGAAAAGGTATACATAGGTGAAAGTAAAGCACAGTATCACAGTAGTCAATAAAAAGGTTAAATATAAGAGGGTAGGCGGGTGTGAAGTTCCTTGTTTGTGTTTTCTTTATAAATTTGAAAAAAAAAAAAATCCTTATACCGTCTCTCTCTCTCTCTCTCTCTCTCTCTCTCTCTCTCTCTCTCTCTCTCTCTCTCTCTGGCATCCTTTTTCTGTTGCCTTTGATCTGTGGCAACGAGTTCTTTTGTTGGCAGACATGCAGACAGACAGACACACCAGCCGAGAAGTTTGTCTTTTGTGGCCCTAATTCTTTCTTACATTTTCTCTCTTGTTTCATGTGTAATTTGTTTAATTTTTTATTTGTATCTATTATTTCTATTTCACTATTTGTTTTTTTATTTGAAATTGTTTGTCTGTTTTTCCTTGTTATCTGTTATATGTAATACGGTAATTATTTTCTCATTATTTTCCCTTTTTTTCTCTGTATTTCTGTTTAATTTGTTTTCTTCCCCCATTAATTTCTTCCTCTTGTTTGTCATTCTCTTCCATTTTTTTTTTTTTTTTTTTTTTTTTTGGCGCGCGTGTAGTAGCGCAGGAAAAGGCTTTGATGACACTAAGAAGGATGGTTGGAATAAGGTTCCATCTGGGCCAGTTTCAATTTTATGACTGAAATTTTCTGAAGGGGTTTTGACCACTGATATTGTCTTATAGAGCCACAATGGCGAACTCGCCGCCTTCTCGGAAATCCTTTTTTTATCTCACTGAAATCTCTATTTTCTCTGCTATCTAATGGTTAGTTTGCCCTTGTGGTACGCAATATTTCCGGTACCCTGTACTTGTGGATAAGTCTGCGATGTTAAAAACGCCGGATCAGCCGCTGCCTGTGATGAATCTTAGGGTCCCTTGTTGCACCACAGCGGCGAACTCGCCTCCGGCCTGCTGACCAATCTCGGGGCGCGGCACATCCCCCAGCCAATCAGCGACCGCGGCAGGCCGTACCAACCAATGAGCACCGTGCCCACAAACCCTCTCGGCAGCGTGTTTACATCGCCCATGTGTGACGGACGTGTGACAGACAGTGCTGTTTTTGGAGCATTTTTTTTTTTTTTGGGGGGGGGAAGTACTTGGAATAATGAGAAACAGTGCTTGTAAGACAGAGCCAAGTACCTCAAGGCACACGCGGAAAAAGGTACGAAGTGTAGGCGAGTGAAAAAAGACCAAGGCAAAGAGGAAAAGGAATCTGGAGAAGCCTACAGTTCCATCTGCAAACCTCTACTTCAGCGGAGTCTACACAGAGTGAGTGTTATTGTTGCCGTACCATTTAGTATTTAGTTTTTAATCATTATTTTTATATGTATGTGTTTTAATCACATCCCAATTTGCTTGAAAAGAAACCGTAAATGTGAAGGAAAGTGACGCACGGATTCGAGCTGCCTTCTTATAGACCTGCGTTTTCAAGGAAAATTACTTCAGGTCTAGATACATCCCAGGTAATCATTTGATTTTCTATCAAAAAGTATTGGAGAACAAATGAAATGTACCAGCTTAGTGATATAAAAGACAGCCGCCTGAACGCCCGCGACAGCGTATTTACTGCCGGTCTTGCCGACTGGACATTACGTCAGTACAACAAAACAAACGCATATGTACACAGTTTAAAACCATAGACAACAGTGGAAACCTAACTGGAAGCACTGAAACCTAACTGGGGGGCCCCGCCCCCCAAACCCTAGTGCAAACAAAAATGTGCATTAAATAAAAATTCCACCAAAACAGTATATTGCTTTATGAGCGTTCGCTTACCATGGCACAATCGTCACATGACCTTGTGATGGCAATGGTAGGTGCAGCCATAAAACAAATCTTTATATACATCACACAGGAGACATCCATTACAGTATGATACAGGTTAGTAAAAGAGCGCTTGACGAATAGATTAAATCTTTTCATATTCCGTAAAATACAGGAAATGCACAGTATTACGAACACTAATGGAACCCCCTATTTACCTGCATTTTTATAAACCAACATATAAAAAAAGCCCGGTTTAGATGTTTGTGTATAAAAAATAACAAAGGAATCTGTCAACACTTCATTCCAATGGGAAATTTGGAAATAGGACGTCACTGACGTACATATTTATTAAAAAAAAAAACTCATACCTATTACGCAGTTACATTTTCATTATGTCAGCGTCATGGTCGCGATTGCGTAAAGCGTCCTTATTGCCACCATCTTGTACATTACCAGCCATTTTCATAGATACCCCATTTGTTGAGATTGATGAATATTTGATGGAGACATGCAATTTTGGGGGGAAACGAAACTTTAAACTCATTTTACCGAAGAGATATTGGTGAGTTTGGTCTTGTGTTGCTGTACACCCACAGGGGAGCATTTTCTTACTTTCATGCATCTCTGTTGAGGTGAGAGAGAGAGAGAGAGAGAGAGAGAGAGAGAGAGAGAGAGAGAGCAGTTTCCCTTCAAAACACAAATCTTTCGCTCTTTTCAGATGTCAAAAGTCAACACTTAATGTAAAGAAACTGTACGAATGATGTAGTACTCAGTTACCTAACAATTTTATACCGGTATTGCAACATACTGTATAGTGTTTGTGGTGAAACTGGTAATCCTCTTAGTGTAATCCATTTGCCTCTAAAATTTACCTTGCAACAATGTAAGTATATATTTCGCATTTGCTTTTACACACACACACACACACACACACACACACACACACACTAATATGGGAGCAGTAATGTTAGGTGAAGATTGTCGAGTGAAGTTACTGAACATTATGGAGACGGAATGTTGTCTTCTAAGAATGATGATGTGTGGTGTGGTGTGGCGTGTTGCGGTGTGGTTTGGTGTGGTGTAGTTTGGAATGGAGTGGAGTGGTGTGGTGTGGTGTGATGTGGTATGGTGTGGTGTGAAATGGACTGGAGTGGGGAAATGTGCATTTATAATTATTTTTGTATCATTCTATGGACAAGGAAACACAGATCACAAATGACAATATAAACTACAGTCGGCATCAAAGGTTCTGTCACCGCTTCTTCTTTTCGCTCCATGGACGTTGAAAATCCGTCTGGTGAAATCGCAGCAACCGACACTGATGAATTTATTTTGCCACAGATCAGTGTCATAAACGTTGTTGGCTGCAGGTTCACCATCTTGTTTTATAAAGTTCATGGAGAGAGAGAGAGAGAGAGAGAGAGAAGAGGCGACAGTACTTTTGATGCTGACTGTACATGCATCTTGAGTACATCTGCAGTGGACCGTATTTTCTTTGACCCAGGAGACTTCTTAACACCTATTCCTTAACGATTTAGGCAGGATACCACCATTTTTCTTTTGCATGTTAATTATATCTTTTTACTGTCGGCGTTGTTTGCATCAGTTACATATAAGAGGATATGAAGATGTAAAGTGCAGAATAAATCGCTGAACAAAAGGCGTTACGGTAATTTTCAAGCCAGAAGAATTACGACTCAGGGTCTTATTCTTAGTGACTTAAGGTTTCGTAACACCTCCTCCTTAGTTATTCATTCTGCGTATTACACTTCAGTAGTATCGCGCTGTGTTTTTATGAATAGGATACAAAGAACATACAGGACAATGTTTAGATGTACTTATTTATGCCAATTTTATATGAATAACAACAGTATAAATAACATATAAGAGAATGTTAAGATTTAATAGAAGAATAAATAGCTAAGTAAGAGGTGTTAGGAAACCCAGGTACACAGGACTGCGGCCCAGTATTATGAATGCTGTATATCCTGTTTGAATTCTATTGTCTTTCCATTCTAAATTGACTGCTCACGTAAGGCACACTCAGAGAACGCTGTGAATATTCAGGATCATAGGTCAGAGGAAGTAGAAATGGTACTAGGGATTGGTCCACGTTGCTGATGTGCCAGGCTCTATGTATTGTGCAGTATGGAAGGTCTGTGCAGTGTGGAACGTCTGTGTAATGTGGAAGGTCTGTGCAGTATGGAAGGTCTGTGCAGTATGGAAGGTCTGTGCAGTGTGGGAAGCCTATGTAGTGTGAGCGGGTCCTGTGCAGTGAGGGAGGCCTGTGCAATGTGTGAGGGAGGCCCGTAGAGTGTGCGAGTCCTGTGCGGAGTGGGGGGCCTGTGTAGTGTGGGAGGGTGGGAGGCCTGTCCATTGTGTTAGGCTTGTGTAGTGAGGGAGGTGTGTGTAGTGTGGAAGGTGTGTGTAGTGTGGAAGGTGTGTGTAGTGTGGAAGGTGTGTGTAGTGTGGAAGGTGTGTGTAGTGTGGAAGGTCTGTGTAGTGTGGAAGGTCTTCGTATTATGGAAGGTGTGTGTAGTGTGGAAGGTCTGTGTTGTGTGGAAGGTCTGTGTAGTGTGCAAGGTCTGTGTAGTGTGCAAGGTCAGTGCAGTGTGGGGGGTCTGTGTAGTGTGGAAGGTCAGTGTAGTGTGGAAGGTCACTGTAGTGTGGGGGGTCTGTGTGGTGTGGAAGGTCAGTGTAGTGTGGAGGGTTTGTGTAGTGTGGGAGGTCTGTGCAATTCAGGAGGGGAGACTGTGCAGGGTGGTAGGGACTGCACTGTGGGAGAGAGACCAGTGCGCTGGAGGAGGGTAGTGTGGTGTGGTGGTGCTCGTGGCCTGGCGTGGTCGTGGTGTAGTGGTTGTGTATATGATGTGGACCCGTGGAGTTGCTATCAGGATCTCGGTTAATCTTGGCAAAACTACGTCTTCCCCGCTGGATGGTTTTTTGATGGGGCTTAGATGTTACCCCCTCAGAGTGTAGCTATTCTCTGACCTCATACAATCTTCTAAGCTAGAGCTAGAGAGTACGAGTAGGTGTTCAGTGTCACCTTCAACCTGTGTACAGAAAGAATCTGTTGTTGCCAGGCCTGACTCGCAGATGGGTCACCGGCACCGCGAAACGTCCGGTTGCTTACTCCCACTTAGGTAGGTAGGTCGGTAGGTAAGTAGGTAGGTGGGTAGGTAAGTAAGTAGGTGGGTAGGTAAGTAAGTAGGTGGGTACGGTAAATAGGTAAGCAGGTAGATAAATAGGCAGGTGGGTAGGTAAGTTGCATATTCTTTCATGTGGCAGTCCTAGCAGTGTGGTGGTGGTCGAGGTTTTGAATGATATTAGTGTGGTGGTGTGGTGGTGGTGGTGGCGTGATGGTGCTCATGGCGTGGTATGATGATGGTGGTGGTCGTGGCGTGGTATGATGGCGTTGTGTGATAGTAGTATGGTGGTGGTTGTGCCTTTCTGTGGTAGTAGTTGGGTGGTTGGCGTGGTACGATGCTAGTATTGGTCATTGCGTGGAAGTGGTGATGATGGTGTGATGGTTGCTGTGGTGGTCGTGATGTGGCAGTGGTGGGGACAGTCTGCTATGGCCTTCAGCGCGCCTCTGTACACAAGTAAAATCAATTAATCCTCTGTGTAACACCAAACTAAACTCTCCTACCATTTTCCTCGTACCAGCTACTCGCAACAGTTCCACCATCACGTTCATTTCCAGGTTCACACTTCGTTAGGCGAGGCCGAGTTGGGCTGGGTTTGGTTGGGATTAGTTGAGTTGGGTTGGGTTGGTTTGGTTGAGGGTGGTCTGAATTAGGCTAGGTTAAGTTGAGTTGGGTTAAGGTAGGTTATGATAGATTATGTTGGGTTGGGATGCGTTATATCTACGGTACTAGGTTAGATTGGGTTGGGCCAGGTTGGGATGTGTTATGTTAGGCTGGACTGGGTTGGGTTGGGTTGGGAAGCCTTATGTTAAATTAGATTTGGTTGAGTCTCATTAGATTAAGTTAGAGTACGGTAAGGGATATGCACGGAATAATTATTAAAGATTTTATTCATAATGATATCCCCGTGCATTGCGCCACAAAGCTCTAGACTAGACATACCCATTGTGTTGCGTGAAGGGTTGTGAGGATGAAGGAGTCGGACATTTTATTGTTTTAGCAACTGTGGTGGTTTGGTGGCAGATGACTGGAGGTGGTACAGTAGTAGGTCTGGTGTGGGTTCAATCTTGGGCAGTGTGTAGTGTGGATGGTATACTAAGCACGAAGCATAGCTGAGGCATGATCATACTTAGTCCCCTACAATCATTGCTGACACTTGTCCTGTGAACGGCGTGATATTATAGATATAAGTAAAAGTAATAAAAATAAAATGGGGAAATGCCTCACCTCGCCTGGATCTAACAGTTCTATCTATCTATCTATTGCCAGACGCCTCAATCCCGTTTGGGGTGGCCACAAACAAATCGCCTCCAAGTCGCCCTGTCCCCCGCCATTTCACTCCCCTGCTCCCAACTCACACCCCCTCTCTCATATACCTCTCCACCCCATCTCTCCATCTCATCCTCGGCCTCCCCTCCCTCTTTCCCCCTCCACCTCACTCACATACACTCTCTTCGTCAGTCTTTCACCCTCCATCCTCTCCACATGGCCAAACCACCTCAGTGTGTTCCTCATAACGCTTCCTATCACATCCACATCAACACCACAACGCTCCTTTATATCCTCATTCGTCAGCCTGTCTCTCCATGGGACTCCACAGGCTCCTCTTAAATAACTCATTTCCACGGCTCTCACTCTTGACTTGTGTCCTTCCAACAACGTCCAAGCTTCACTTCCGTACGTTAGAGTTGGTATCACAATACTGTCATGTAGTAACTTTTTCACTTCCATGCTCACTTCCCTGTTTCTTATCACTGCTTTCAAAGAACCATCAACCTTTCTTCCCTGCTGTACCCTTTCAAGCACTTCACCCTCCAAACCTCCATCCTTACTCATCACACTACCGAAGTACTTAAACGTACTCACATTTTCCAATTCCTCACCATCCAACCTCGCTGTACATTCACTGACTTCACCTCTCTCAAAGACCATCACTTTACTCTTCCCTACATTCACCTTTAGATTCCGTTTCTTACACACTCTCTCAAACTCATCCACCAAACCTTGCAGCTCCCCTTCGTCTTCACTCAACAACACAGTATCATCTGCAAACAACAGTACAGGGAGTTTCCAAACACTATCCTGTCTCACCAGGGCCACTCCAACATCCACTACCCCACCTTGTACCTCTTTTATTACCCCATCCATGTACAGATTGAACAACCATGGAGACATGACACATCCCTGTTTCAACCCAACTTTCAAAGAGAAAAATTCACTTAGTTCACCATCCACACGCACTGCAGCCTTCACACCATCGTACATACTCTTCACAGCATTCAACAACTTCCCATCTACTCCATATATTCTTAACACTTTCCACAATCCTAGTCTATCCACCCTGTCATATGCTTTCTCCAAATCCATGAAAGCCTCATACAACTTCTTTCCCTTCTCTAGAAACTTTTCCACTAAAGATCTAAGAATGAATATCTGATCTACACAACCTCTTCCCTTCCTAAAGCCTCCCTGTTCTTCTCCAACTAATTTCTCTGTTCTTTCTCTAACTCTGTCAATAAGTATCCTACCATACACTTTTCCTATTATACTAAGAAGACAAATGCCCCTATGATTACCACACACTTCTTTTTCCCCTTTTCCTTTGTACAAGGGAATAATTATACCTGACTTCCAATCCTCCGGGACTCTACCTTCCTCCCAGGCCAATCTGCACATCTTCCACATCCATTCTACTACTATCTGTCCCCCATGCTTCAGCATTTCACCACACACTCCATCAATTCCTGGGGCTTTCCCTGATTTAACTTTCTTCATTGCTTTCACAACTTCTATCCTACTGATTTCTTCCTGTATTCTCACCTCCCTCCTTCTCCCAGCCATTCCCCAGCCACTTATACTCGCATTACCTCCATCCTCCACGTTCAACAATTCCTTAAAGTGTTCTCTCCATCTGCTCACTTTTCTCCCTTCTCCACTAGTAAGCTACCATTTTTATCTTTCACTCCCCTGCTAACTTCACTTCCACCCTGTCTTACTCTTTTCACCTCTTTCCAGAACATTTTCTTACAGTCCCTCCACTTTACACTCAAATTCCTTCCAAATTCCTCATCCACTCTCTTCTTACTCTCTCTTACTAATCTTTTCACCTCTCTCTTTCTTTCTACATATAACTCTCTCTTCCGCCTCTCAACTTCTTCCACGCCCCTATTTCTCATCCATTCATTGTATGCTTTCTTCTTTTGTGCCACAGCCCGTTTCACCTCTTCAGTCCACCACGCTGTTCCTTGCACCCCCCTCCGTCTTCTCTTCCTTCCAAACACCACATCACATGCTGCACATATTTCTTCTGTAAATATTCTACACACACCTTCCACGTCCCCCATCTCCTCCAATTCATATTTGCCCAATCGTTCCTCCACTTCTCTCTTATACTCTGCCTTTTTCTCATCCTCTTGTAACCTTTCCACTCTCCTTGCAACTATTCCTTCCTCTCGTCTTTCCCTTCTTTTATTCCTCCATCTTACTTGAACTTTAATTCTGGCCACCACCAAGTAGTGGTCAGAAAGTCCACTCCCCCAACCTCTGTAAACTCTTGCATCCAATATACATCTTCGCATCTTTTCATCCACACACACATAATCAATCATTGCCTTCCTTTCACTCAGTTCACCACCCACCCTTCTCATCACTCGCCGTGTATACCTGTGATCATTTTATGCCTGAAGAGGGTATTAGCTATCACCAACCCCCTCCCAGCACAAATGTCCACTAACGCACTCCCATTCTCATCTACCTCAGCAGGCACACCCCACTCACCAACTATTCCATCCACCTTCACATTCCCAACTTTACCATTCATATCACCAATCAAAAACACTCTCTCATTCCTTCCAAACTTTTCCATGCACACTTCTACATCTGTCCAGAACTCTTTTCTCACTCTTCTAGCACGATCTTGCGTTGGCGCATACACACACACACAATCGCCCACATTTGTATTCCATCTTTCAACTTTACCCACACAATCCTTGATCCAACTGATCCATACTGTCTTATGCTCCTCTTCCATCTTTAACTCACAACTATACATACTCCTTCCTTTGCCCTCTCATTCTCACCTACTCCTGCACATATACCCCATCCATACTTCCATTCTAACAGTTCCCATAGGTAATATTATCAGACTAACATCAGACGGTTTTCAACAACTAAGAGATAAGTTAATGTCGAAAATTCTCTCAGTATCATTTACGGTAAGTCTCGAATGTCGTTTTAATCCTTTGTACACTTTCAGACTGTTTAATTGATCAGTTAGAGGGAGATATAGCCAATGTTCACCCCTTCACTTCAAAAGACCCTAAACTGAATTGAAATAGTCTAATCATCTATCTATCTATCTATATACGTAGGCTGCTTCCCCCAAGGAAAGGGAGGTAGCCGAGACAGGACGACACACTCCCCATTTACTCATCCATTCAAACACATTCATTCGCATCTTAGCCCCAAGGGGAGAACGGACAGATCCTCACCGCACCACACCGCACAAGGGTCAACTGCGCAATGCAATCAGTGACATCAGTCTAATCGTAGCCCAGTTAAAATCAGAAAAACGTCACATCGAACGAGTCTCACAAAAAAGCTAGCAGTCCCAGTGTTCTAAATATAATGTTCCAATATAATGTACCTCTCGAATGCCGTTTCAACAATGATCAAACGTGAATCGAGTCAGGCCATGGACGAGCCGGGGATAATCTGTGTTTTGAGTGTGGCATGAAACCGGGAGTTACGGGTTTAAGGGCCATAAGAGGAAAAATGTTACTGATATTTGAGCCGAGTAGGTCACTGAACTGGCGGGGATGGCTGGGTGAGTGGGGGGGTGTTTGTTTGCCTGGTGGTTGGTTGGATGGATGGATAGACAGATAAACAGATAGAGAGAGGGATGTGGGGATGGCTGGTAAGTAGATGGATAGATGGATACATTGATTGATGAGGGGATTGATGGTAGGGAGTGTTCACATGCCGAACGATATTTACAGGTAGATAGGTTGAGAGTTAGACTGGCGGATAGGTAAATAATGCAGATGAACAAATAGACTGGCAAATATTGATAGAAAATAGATAAGTAGATAGATAAACAAACAGACAGGTAGACAGACAGGCTTTGATAAGACAGAGAGGCTTTGATATTCATCCCCGTTCTAGTTGAAGTTAAAAAGATACAGCAGTGTTTTACTCATGTATTGTGTTACTGTCAGACTGGGGGCAACAACCATACAGATATTTCGTTTTACTGATAATGTTAAGTTCAGATTATATATATATATATATATATATATATATATATATATATATATATATATATATATATATATATATATATATATATATATATATATATATATATATATGGAGCCTCTGTGGTACAGTGGTAGAGTGTGCGTTTCGTACACGGGTGAACCAGGGTTCGCGCCCCGCCAGGGTAATAAACTTTGGAAGTGTTCACCCGGCCACGTACTGGATTGGCGGACACAAGGGATGCTGTGGTTGAACCATTGTTGCTTACTATAAAATATGCTTGCACCCAATCGGCTTGCGCGGGCCGATTACACTTGGTTCACAGACTACACACATCCAAAGCCATTCCAACACTACAATTACATTACAAGCATTTCTCACCCTACATGCAATCTCTACCAGACAGCCTAAGCCACTTGGTAGGGGTACATTGGCTGTATCGTCCCGACTTCGGTCGGGATAGGCCGGTCCTGCAGTGGATACTCAAACGGCTGATGATGATGATGATGATATCTATGTCTATCTATCTGTATATATATAAGAGAGAGAGAGACTGGGGAGCAACAGAGATCATTTCGTTTTATTGATAATGTTTTATATATATATATACAGAGAGAGAGAGAGAGAGAGAGAGAGAGAGAGAGAGAGAGAGAGAGAGAGAGAGAGGAGAGAGAGAGAGAGAGAGAGAGAAAGCGTCAGTTGTAGCAAGAATACGCATAGGTGAACCGTGGTCATCGTACTGAAACTGCTAATAAAATGAAATTGTGAGTAAAATGATATAATCTCATTCTCTCTGGCTTGTGACCCCTGTTTGGCTGCGGCACAATACACACGTAAAACACTGCTGGATCTTAATAACTTGCACTGATAGAGGGATGGATATATTAGCCCATCAGTCTATCTTTGTATCTTCAGTATGTGCTGTCTGTCTGTTTGTTTGTCTGTTTAAATAAAGCAAAGCACTACCTCAGACGAAACTAGTCGAGAATACAGTAATACTAAACACATTTCACCCGTTTTCTTACACCTCCTCCTTCCCATACTTGTCAAAATCTCGCTACAATTATGTCTTATTCTTTCCACCGCCAAACGAGTATATTCAGCCTTCACTTGTTTGAAAATGGTATTGCATTGCTGCGTGCGTGTTGTGTTGCTTTCAGGCTGGGGGTGTTACATATTTCACTCGCACTGCGCGTGTTATAGGCCATTGTGCGACGTGGTGATTTTCTGTTATATTTTTGCCACCGAGAGACGATGATTAGCCACTTGCGAGATTGGGCAACAAGGAAGTTGAAAATATCGACATTGATCGTTTTCGTTATATTAGCCAAAATCGTGTTTATAATTGGTAAACATTGGGTTCACAAAGCTTTTACAACATATCAAACACTTACTGAACAATGTTATGCTTCGATTTAACCGTAAATATAGAAAATATTCAGCAGTTTCTCAAATACTGTGAACTAGTGGACGGTCTTCGATATTGTACCTTCCCTTTTTACGGGTAAATCGAAGCATAATCTATTTTCAGATTATATTTTTTCTTTCTTTAAGGCGATTTGTGCTAATAATACGAAAATTGTCATTGCCGGTAATTTTTACTTTTCTGGTTGGTAATTTCAACTTCCTTATTCTCAAGTGGCCAATTTTTAACTTGGGAACATCAATCGTGATGATGTAGATGATCCAACACAACATGTGGAAATGCTGGATGGGAGAGAGACACAGGTTAGAGCTTTATCTAATATACTACTGTGTAGCACTATCCGTGTGTGTGTGTGTGTGTGTGTGTATTTTGGGCAGCCGAAACTACACATTAAAATCGCACCAAAATTGGCACAAAAATCGCAAAAAATTCGCTGATGTGAAAAAACTTGGTCCATCACGATTGAAAAACTTTTACTATATTTAATGAGCGATCACATTTTGACCAAAAAACGCCGCTCCAGGCGCCCGGCATAGGACCTCCGTAGAATTTCTTGCCCATAGGTACAACTGAAATAAACTATAGCAGCGCGAAAGCCCTCCACAGGAGCAAGTGCGAGGGGCCCAAAGGGCCCACGAGCACTTGTTATTTTCTAGAGACACGGGTTAGAGCTTTATTTCTTTATTTTCTACAGACACAGGCTAGAGCTTGACTTCTTTATTTTCTAGAGACACAGGTTAGAGCTTGACTGTTTTATTTTAGAGACGCGGGTTAGAGGTTCTTTATTTTCTAGAGACACAGGTTAGAGCTTGACTTTTTTATTTTCTAGAGACGCGGGTTAGAGCTTGACTTTTTTATTTTCTAGAGACGCGGGTTAGAGGTTCTTTATTTTCTAGAGACACAGGCTAGAGCTTGACTTCTTTATTTTCTAGAGACACAGGCTAGAGCTTGACTTCTTTATTTTCTAGAGACACGGGTTAGAGGTTCTTTATTTTCTAGAGACACAGGCTAGAGCTTGACTTCTTTATTTTCTAGAGACACAGGCTAGAGCTTGACTTCTTTATTTTCTAGAGACACAGGCTAGAGCTTGAATTCTTTTCCTAGACGCATAGGTTAGAGCTTGACTTCTTTGTTTCTAGTGAGACAGATTAGAGCTTGACTTCTTTATTTTCTCTAACGTTAAAGAAAATAAAGAATTCAGTCTCTAAGCTTTGTCTTTCTCCCACCCAACTTTTCCACCTCTCGTAATGAAGTCACACCTTTGTGCCCGGGGGCGTCATTTCCCCATTTATTATTGCCAACTCCTGACGATTATATTCAGCTTAGGATAAATTTTTTGAACTGGTGTTACTAATACTAAATATTACTTTATTACTTATTACTATTACTAAATATTTATTACTTATTACTAATACTGAATATTTATTATTACTATTTCCTGTACACCAGGAAACGATTTACTACGCTGGGTGGTAACCATATAACCAAATTATGGCGCCTGGTGGTTTAGTGGGTAACTACGGCGCTTCAGTTGGATTGAGCCGGTGAAGGTTTATATCCAGGAGGTAGTTGAGGTTTATTGCTCATGTAATGCCACTCGGGGATGAGTGAGGCTGGTCACTCTCATCTTAAATGTCAGGACTAATCTGCTTAGCCCCGGGCTCCCACGCTTCTCATGGGGAAACGTAGGATTGGATGGTGGATGAATGGATGGACTAAACATTATTACTTATTACTATTACTATAGATTACTTTATTATTTTTTACTGCTATTAAATATTATATTATTACCCATTACTACTACTAAATTTAACTATTACTTATTACTATTGCTACATATTACTTGCTACAGTTATTAGATTTTACTTTATTAGTATTACTAAATATTACTTTATTACCTATTACTATTATTAAACATTATTTTATTACCTATTACTATTACTACCGTACGTATCACTTTATTACTTATTAACATTACTAAATATTACTTTGTTGTTTAATACTATTACTAAATATTACTTTATTATTACCGTATTATTATCGGTACTAAATATTAATTCATTACCAAACCTCTCCTGCACTTTATTTCTTATTAGTATTACTAAATATTACTTTATTATATATCTATCCTTATATCTACTGTAGGCAGCTTCCCCCGAGGAAAGGGAGGTAGCCGAGACAGGACTACACACTCCCAATTTATTCATTCACTCAGACACATTCAATTGCATCTTAGCCCCAAAGGGGAGAAGGGACAGATCCTCACCGCACCACACCGCACGAGGGTCAACTGCGCAGTGCAATCAGTGACATCTGCAGCAGGGCCTGACAGCAGAGCTGGTTTACCCCTGCCACATCATACTAGACCCATGCCTTTACCAGCATTTGACCTGATCAGCTGATCAGACCAAATGCGGGAGAATATCCCCTCAGGGCTGCGTCATCATTTATTCACAATTTCTCTCCATTTATTTCTGTCACGCACAGCCACTCTTCCTTGCTCAACAGACATCCCTCTCGCATCCAACGCCCTCTTCACACTGTCCATCCATCCTATTCGTGGTCTCCCTCTCAGCCTTACACCTCTGACATCAGATCTAGTTATCTTTTTCACCAGTCGTTCATCATCCATTCTGTCCATATGCCCAAACCAACACCCTCTGCTCAACTCGATTAGCCGTCTCCCGAACGACTCCAGTTCTCCTTCGCACTTCATTTCTTGCTCGATCCATACGGGTCATTCCACACATACTCCTCAGACACCTCATCTCCATTACATTCAAACTTTTCCTCTCTGCTACACCCGTATTCCATGTTTCAGCCCCATATAACGCAGTCGGTACCACAACACCCTCATAGAGCCTTTTCTTTACATCCATTCTAAGTGAACGACATCTAAACACCTTTTTCATTCCTCCCAGCACGTTACCTACTTCATTCATTCTAAACTTCACTTCTGCATCTATTCTTCCATCCACAGCAACATGTGACCCTAAATATTTAAAACACTCTACCTCCTCAAGCAACTCACCATTCAAAACTATATTCATCCTCCTACAATCTATCGACCTCGTTCACTTCATCACTTTACTCTTATTCTCATTTACTTTCAATTTCCTCCTTCCACATACCCTTCCAAACTCCTCTATCGACTGTCTCAATCTCTCCTCTGAATCAGCCACCAGTGCAGTATCATCTGCAAACAGCAGCTGCTTCAGATTCCACTCTCTACCATCAACATTCACCAGACTCAGACCTCCACCTAAAACTCTTGCATTCACCCCCCTTACAACACCATCATATAAATATTAAACAACCAAGGCGACATCATACATCCCTGCTGCAGCCCCACTCTCACTGGACACCAATCACTCACAATACTTCTCACTCTTACATACGCACTACTATTTGCATAAAAGCTTTTCACCCCTTTTAGTAACCTGCCATCAAGTCCATACAGTCTTAAAAGTCCACAAAGCCTCCCTATCAATTCTATCATACGCTTTCTCTAAATCCATGAATGCCCAAAACACATCCTTGCCCTTTGCTAAATACTTTTCACACACTTGTCTCACAGCAAACACCTGATCATGCATCCGCTCCCTTTCCTAAAGCCACACTGCTCATCACCAATCACTCCCTCTGTACCCTCTCTAACTCGCTTAATTAACACTCTACCATACACCTTACCTACAACACCCAACAGACATATACCCCTAAAGCTAGTACATTCATACTTATCATCTTGCCTTTATACAACGGGACCACACAAGCACTTGCCCAATCAATTGGCACCATACCATTCACAAAGCACACATTCTACAATCTTACTAACCAGTCAACAATAGTCGCTCCACCACCCTTCAGGCATTCCACAGCACACCCATCCGTACCTGCAGCTTTCCCTGTTTTCATCTCCTTTACTGCCTTCTCCACTTCCTCCTTCGTGATCAAAGAATCATTCAACTCTCCCAACACATTTATTCCTTGCACCCTTCCATCTGCCACAATCTCATCCACCTTTCTTCCTCTACATTTAACAATCTTTCAAAATACTCTGCCCATCTCTTCCTTACTGCATCCATCTCAATTAACATCCTTCCATCCTCTGCTTTTACTCGCTCTTCCTTCCCAGATTCTCCCTTTCGCACTCTTTTCACCTCCTTCCGGAACATTTTCTTATTCTGTTGAAAATTCTCAGTCAGCCGCCTACCCCACGTGTCATCTGCTGCCACTTTGGCATCACGCACAGCCCTTCTCGCCCTATTCCTCTTTTCCTTATACCTCTCATATGACACCTCATCCTTCCTCTGCAGCCACACTTCATATGCACGTCTGTTCTCAGCCACAGCCATACTTACTTCCTCACACCACTATTCACTTCCTTTTTTTACACCACCACCCACACATCTCACACCACACACCTCTTCTGCATGCCCCACCACAGCACTCTTAAACAACTGCCATTCCTCCTCCACACTGCCATTTTCTTGATCTTTCACTGCATTCCACTCATCTTTCAGTTTCTCTTGATACTCTATCATTTCTCTCTTTTATCCAACTCACTCACTTTCAAAACCTCCCTGCCACACCTAACTCTCCTAGTTCTCACCCATCTCTTACCTGCTCTTAACTTTCCCTCCACCAGGTAGTGGTCAGACATACCTCCACCCTCCCCTCTCAGAACTCTCACATCCAACAATCTTCCTATTACATTCCTGGACACAACCACATAGTCTATCAAAGCTCTATCAACAACCCCTCCACCATCCTGTCTCACCCATGTATACTTATAAATATCTGTCTTCTCAAAAAGGGTATTTCCAATCACCATCTCTCGCTCATCGCACATCCCTTATCATTCGTTCCCCATTTTCATTTCTTCCAGGCACACCATGCATACCAACTACACCTTCAAATGCTACATTTCCCACTCTAGTATTCAGATCTCCCATCATTACCACATTCTCATTCGCTCCTAAACTCTGCAGACACTCATCAACATCATTCCAGAAAGACTCCCTCTCTTCATCCCTTTCACTACCAGGTCCATATACACTCACTAACACCCACAACTCACATTCAGATTTCGCTTTCACCCACATCAGTCTCGATGACACCTCCATCCATTCAGTCACACACTGCTGTACTTTCGGACTCACTAACAAGGCC
Organism: Coenobita brevimanus; assembly: GCF_032717465.1. Taxonomy (NCBI): domain Eukaryota; kingdom Metazoa; phylum Arthropoda; class Malacostraca; order Decapoda; family Coenobitidae; genus Coenobita; species Coenobita brevimanus. The sequence continues at coordinate 10,091,334 of NC_136999.1, read as the reverse complement.
ACAGCTTCTCTTGCCCTTCCTCTATCAACACCTGACAATCTTCCATTCACACTTCCAAACATAGATTCACCCTTCCCTTTCATCTTCGTTTCACTCAAAGCTAACACATCCAACTTTCTTCTCACAAACATTCTCCCAATCTCCTACCTTTTAGCCTCAATCGTACTACATCCACGTACATTCATAGACCCAGTCTTACGGGGATAACTCCATCCCCCATCCCTTTCTCTGGCCTGTCTCTTTTAAGGAACTAAAGAACAGAGGAGGGGGTCCCTAGTCCCCTCACCCCGCCCCTTATAGTCGCCTTTTACGACACGCAGGGAATACGGTGGCAGTATTCTTCCTAACACAACCTGGCTGCAGAGTAGTAGTACCACCCCATAGTGCGGCCAGATTGTCCCCCCCGCCACAGGGGGGACGTTATCATATACTTATTAACATTACTAAATATAACGTTATTGCATCTTACTGACTAAATATTACTTTATTACCAAACCTCTCCAGCACTTTATAATTTGTTAGTTACTAAATATTTACAGTAAAAATCCTTAGGTATCAGCAGTACTAAAGCAACGCGAAAACTTTTATATATGACGTCACCGGGTTTCAGTGAGTTTATGCAGTCTCTTAACCCCGTCGGTAAAAAAAAGAAAAAGAAAGAGTACAGAAAGAAAGAGATAAAAGAATGTCTCGTCCAAAAGTAAATGTAAAGTTTTTTGTGTGGAAGAGAGAGAGAAAAGAGAGTAAGAGAGAGAGAAGGAAAACGGATACGTCTGTTTCCTCCCCCCCCCCTAAAAAAAATGCATGTATTCCAAAACTCGATATGGAGTGTATTGTTTGGACGGAGAAAGATAGATAGATATATAGAGGGGTAGATAGATGGTTGGATAGATGTATAGATTGATGTATTGGTAGATAGATAGGCAGATGGAATGACAGGTAGAGACAGATAGATAGAAAGGAAGGAAGGAAAAACGTGCGTGTCCTCCAAGCACTCAGATTATATAGTTTAGTGTGTAATTGGCTCAGTAAAATAGGAAATAAAAATACAAAGGAAAATGTAAAGAAAAGGAGGAAGAAAAGACAGACAGACAGACAGACAGACTCCAGATGAAACCAAAACAAGTGTCTCAAAAAAAATGTGCATGTTGTCTAAAACCAGGGTATAGAGTTTGTTGTTTGGATGAAATAAAGGAAAAACAAACACAAAAAGAGACAGGGGAAAAAAAGGAAGATAGAATGTAAAAAAAAATGTCTCCACCCCATATTAAGGATGTGCATGTTTTTCAATAAACAGACTAGCGTATAGACTTCTGAGTGTGTGTGTGTGTGTGTGTGTGTGTGTGTGTGTGTGTGTGTGTGTGTGTGTGTGTGTGTGGTCTAAAAAAACGATTATGGACTGTGTGTGTGTGTGTGTGTGTGTGTGGTCTAAAAAAACGATTATGGACTGTGTGTGTGTGTGTGTGTGTGGTCTAAAAAAACGATTATGGACTGTGTGTGTGTGTGTGTGTGTGTGTGTGTGTGTGTGTGTGTGTGTGTGGTCCAAAAAAAATATAGACGTTCTATGTGTGTGTGTGTGTGTGTGTGTGTGTGTGTGTGAGAGAGAGAGAGAGAGAGAGAGAGAGAGAGAGAAACTGTCTGTTGTACCCAAATAAAAGATGCACATGTTTTCCCTAAAACTGGGTATAGAGAACTGCGTGGAGGGGAGAGGTAGATAGATGGATAGATAGATAGATAGATGGACAGAAAGACATATATAACTAGCTTGATAGATAAATAGATGAACACAGACACATACGGTATAACTAGCTTGATAGATAGATAGGTGGACAGAAAGACATATAACTAGCTTGATAGATAGACAGCTAGACTGAAAGGCAAATAACTAGCTTGATAGATCGATAGATGCACAGAAAGACATATAACTAGCTTGACAGATAGATAGATAGGTAGATAATAAATGTGCTGAAGACAGGAAAAAGAAAAATTAGACAAGGAAGTAAAAGCTTCGTCTGTTCTCCCCCAATAGAGATGTACATGTTCTGCGAAAACTGGCCATAAGGTTAATTGTGGGAGGAGTGAGATAGATGCGGCAGATAGATAGATAGACAGTCTGACAGATGGACGGAAAAGGAATTAAGAAAGAAAGGAAGAAGTGTGTCTGTTCTCCCCAAACAAAAAGATGTGCCGGTGCTTGTTCTTCAAAAACTGGCAGGAGCTTTTTGTGGCTGAAGGAAGACGAAGGAAAAAAAAAAAAAGTCCGTCCATCATCCAATCCATCTTCTTCTTCATCATCTTTTTTTCTTCTTTTTTTCCGTCTTTCTTTTCTTCTCCTTTCGTCCCATCAGGAGCGTAAGGGCCCGGGGCTAGGATATTCAGTCTCGATATTTTAAGGCCAGGGTTGACCAGCTTCACGTTCCCTTATGTGATAATTTGTGAGCAGTTAATTTCAACCACTTTTTGGCTCAGTCCGATTCAAGTCACTCAGCTCACTAAACCACCAGGTGTCATTTGGTTATGGTTACCACCCAGCGTAGTAAATGGTTTCCCGGTTTTACAGGATTGGGTTTGTCACGCAGTGTAGAGTCACCCGAAAACAGCATTGCATCGAGTGAGCGGATGGTGGGCAGCCTCACCTGCCACAAAGAAAAAATAAAGCGAGGAAAAAAAATGTTACATCTATTCAGTACTGTTAAAGATACGCATGTTCTAAAAAAATGGCCATCGAGAGAGAGAGAGAGAGAGAGCGAGAGCAGGGAGGAGTATGCAGTACATTTATTTACACCCACACCACCCGCCCGCCCACCCACCCACCCACCCACACACACACACGTTCTGGCAAAAACCCAGCTATCGAGTTTATTGTGTGGGCGGAGCGAGAACGGTGCGCTAAAAGATGTGAATTGGAAAGCATTGGGAAGGGCCGCAGAGCCGGAAAATATTTGGCATTAACAGCAGCGAACACAGTAAGGATGGAAATTGAGCTTGGCAGGGAGGAGAGGAAGGAAGGAAGTAACGGAGGGTGGGTAGGGGTAACGGAAGAAGGAGGTAACGGGAAAGGAAGAGGAATGAGGAAGGTAGTGAGTAACGAGGGGGGAAGTAACGGTGGAGGAAGAGTAACGGGGATAAGGGAGAGAGTAACGGGATGGATGAGCAACAGGTGGAAGGTAACGAGTAACGGGAGCAGGAAGAAATTAACGGAGGGAGAAAAAGTAACGGGGGAAAGAAGGCAGTAACGGTGGTAAGGGAGAGAGTAACGGGGAGGAAAACAGCGGGTGGAAGGAGGAGAGCAACGGGGGTAATGGAGAGAGTAACAGGGGAGGAAAAGTATAAGGGAAGGAAGAGAGTAACGGAGCAGAATTTCTCTCTCTCTCTCTCTCTCTCTCTCTCTCTCTCTCTCTCTCTCACTGAAGTAAGATAATATTCCCCGCTTCTGTTGCCTCTGTATTCCTCCGTCCCTCCTCCACATGCTCTCACTCATCGCCATTGAGAAGTCACATGCAGACGTAAACCTAGTGGATGACGAGTAGCATTAAAGTTACACGGAGCTGTCGACGGCTACAAGAACGATTGCCACGTAAAATAAACTACAAAGGAAAATCTGGGCCAGGTTAAAGTGAAAGGAGTGCAGTATCACATGTTACCTCAGAGTATTATGATTAGGGAAAAAATTTCTTCAAACATTATTTTCTTCTTTAGCATGACTTAAATTTTGCCTTTTCGCAGCTTATTTCACGTCGCTCAGCGGCGGAAAATGATGATGCTACGGCACTGTACCTTTTCCGTATTACTTGTACATACCCAGCACCATAATCCTAAAAAGAGTACAGTAGTATGAACATCTTTGCGTCTTTAGTTAAAAAATGTAAAGTGATGGGCGTAGAAGTGAAGTTGTTATTGGACGGTGAGGGATGAATTCTGAATCACCATCAGCATATATTATTCTGATGCTGAAGCCTTCCGTAAATTAACAGTAAATTGAGGTCATTATAAGTTGTTTATTCTTTTGTCGATTATTTCATTCACATTACCCCTATCTGAGGTTAAAAAAAATCTCGTGTTAAATGACAGTCCTTTCATCATCTCTAAAATGTGTGTGTGTGTGTGTGTGTGTGTGTGTGTGTGTGTGTGTGTGTGTGTGTGTGTGTCCCGAAGCTAAGAATGAAGTATACTAATTTTTTTTTTTTTCCATCCTAAACCCAGTGCCATTGCAATTTTCGGATGCAAAGTATAATCAGCAAATGTAAAAGTGCGCTAAAATAACTTCGATATTGAAATAAGATGCATTTTCTCAATATATTACGATCAGACACTCGAAGGGCTTGGGGTGATGATGATGATGATGATGATGATGATGATGATACTAGTACGATTATTTAATCAGTATATTTCCATGTGTTATGAAGCTAAAGATAAAACATAACCACACTGGAAATGGGTTAGGATAATAATAATAATAATAATAATAATAATAATAATCTCACCTTACACCCCATCTCTCTTTTATTTCCACGCCTGCCGAAGCTAAGAATAAATAAAACACACGGCGGTATCTTAATCCCAAAAGCAATGCCATTACTATTTTGGGATACAGAGCTGGACCGAACAGAATTACTCCAATTATTAATATTAGTATTCCCCCCCAAATCGGATTCTCCATTTTAATATTACCACGGCTGCGATGCGGGGAGTAATGCGTTCAATATTGTTTCTCGGTTTTTGTATTTAGAATATTGCAATGGATCTTTTAAGTCTCTTGTAGTTGCGTTTTCTCGTACCTGTATTCCACCTAACGCCTGACGATTTTGCTAAGCTGAGAGTGAGTCATAAGAGTTGAGTAACTGGAGCATCCAGAGTGAGTCATAGGAGCCCCAGAGCGTGTTTAGCAATCTGAGCATCCCGTCCCCGCTATCGGCAGTGACGCTGGCTATCTATTGAAGCGTTTATCAATACTTAGCAAGGCGGGAGGCAGCGGATATGGTTGCGTCACTCTTTACGTCACTCATTATGTCACTTACCGTATTGAAGCGCCATTATTATTATGAATTCCACGATGGCAAACCAGGGGGGAACGTAAGTGCCTAAAACTGCACCTACATTCGATCATTTGCTATTCTTGTGAAAATTTGCTGTATTTACGATTGTTTGAGATTTTACAGTTATTGCTATACTTACGATGATTTGTTATATTTTCGATAATTTGCCATGCTAATGATACTTTGCTATACTTACAATCACTTGCTATATTTACGATTCTTTGTTATATTTACGATCGTTTGCTACTGTCATTCTAATTTGGACTAAAATTGACATCTTTCTATCTCGAATGCATGGTTGGAGCAATGTATTAGCACTAAAATATGATGACAGTCACGAAGAAGTGCTGTGGAAAGGACATAGAGTTGTATTAACACTAGAATATGATGTTAGTCACGAAAAAAAACTATTAGCACTGGAATATGATGCTAGTTACGAATTATTAGCACTAGAATATGATGCTGGTCACGAAGAGGTAGTAGCGCTGGAATATGATGCTGTTCACGAAGAAGTATTGGCACTAGAATATGATGCTGGTCACGAAGAAGTATTGGCACTAGAATATGATGCTGGTCACGAAGAAGTATTGGCACTACAGTAGAATATGATGCTGGTCACGAAGAAGTGTTGGCACTAGAATATGATGATGGTCACGTAGAAAAGCTATGGAAAGGACGCAGAACTAAAGTATTGTCATATTCTGTTCTCGAGCTGTGTGAAATAATCCCCAAAAGGACGAAAATCTGTACAAAATAAGGGTAAAGTGGGTATATTTCCTGTGATTTCCTCATATTTGTCAAGAATCTTAACCATCTGTTGGGTCCACCTGTTTCTTCACATATACTGTATATATATTTTTGTCTATGGTTTTCAGGTGAGAGTGAGTCGTAGTACCCTGAGCGTTATTACAGGTACCATTAACATTTGCATGGTTGGGGCAGCTCTAGCATTCCGTTTAACTTAGTCATAGGAGCCTGAGTTAATAATCCCCTCTAGTTTGTACGGGGTATGTGAAATGTATGGAAGTTATATAAGTGAAGGGAAGAGTTATGAACAAGCTTTTTAATACACAGCTTAAGCTTAATAAAGTTTGTAAATAAGAAATCACTTCACTGTCTATAACTCAGCAGAGGAAGACATGATAAGCTGAAGAAGGTCTGTAAATACGAAGCCAATGTACTCATATCAGTGTCTATAACTCCTCACAGGAACAGATTAGCCTAAAAAGTTTGTTAAATAAGCCAGTTCACTATTATATCAGTCTGTATAATTCGTCAGAGGAATAGATGATAAGCTTAAAAAATTTGTAAATACGAAGTCAGTTCATTCAATATCAGTATCTATAATTCATCAGCAGAATTTTTTTTTTTTTTTTTTTTTTTTTTTTTTTAGTGCAAGGAAGAAGGAACCAAAGGCCAGAAGCCCAGGTGACTGTTCCCTCTAAGAAAAAAATAAAAAAATAACAGAGTCAAATTGAAGATGATATCATTCTTCCTGTAAGTCCTACACCTTAGCCAGGTATTTCCGTCCAATACCTATCATTAACCCCTATAATCAGGTGACGTCTATTGTGGATGTATTTGTGCTACTCCAGAAGAAGAGAGAGAGAGAGAGAGAGAGAGAGAGAGAGATTTGTCGTACTGAAGGGGCTTAAGGAAGGCTCAGTCAAATTTCTCCAGTTCATAATAAGTCTCTCCTAAACTGAAGGAAATCGTCTGAATATAGCGAGAATAATCTGGTGGACTATATCAATGCCTATAGCTAATTCCACTTCCTATAATTTCTCCACCTCATATAATTCCTTCACCTCCTATATTTCCTCCATCTCCTATCATTCCTCCACCTCCCATAACCCCTCCACCTCTGATTCCTCCACGTCTTACAATCCCACCACTTCCTATAATTCTTCCACCTCTTATGATTCCTCCACCTCCTGTAATTCCTCCACTTTGTATAATTCCACCACTTCCTATAACCCCTTCACCTCCAGTAACTTTTCCACCTCCTATAACTCCTCCACGTCGTACAACTCCTCCACCTCCTATAATTACTCCACCTCCGATAACTCCACCTTCTATTATTTCTCCACCTCTTATAATTACTCCACCTCCTATAACTCCTCCACCTCCTATAACTCCTCCACCTCCTATAATTCCTCCACCTCCTATAACTCCTCCACCTCCTATAATTCCCCCACCTCCTATAACTCCTCCACCTCTTACAATTCCTCCACCTCCTATAACTCCTCCACCTCCTATAATTCCTCCACCTCCTATAACTCCTCCACCTCCTATAATTCCTCTACCTCCTATAACTCCTCCACCTCCTATAATTCCTCCACCTCCTATAACTCCCCCACCTCCTATAATTCCTCCACCCCAGCCTATATTTTTTCCCCTAATACCCTTCATTATTCCGCCACCACAACAATTTAGCAAAAACATCAAAGGGGCAAACAGAATTTAAAATATTAATTCAATTTTGCACTTGGCTTCCTGATAATCTAATTAAAGAGTGTAATCAGGAATGTAACTTTTGACTTTTGATCTCCCGGCTGGTGGAAAAAAAAAATGGGAGTGGAATTAATTTTATGAATATGTTGGCTTGGAACAGGTGGATTGAATACACTGGTTGAGTCCCCCCTTTCTCCCCCTCCTCCCTCTGCCTAATCCCTGTCTGCCTCACCCCTGCCTTACCCCTGCCGCTTCCACACTCTTCCTTCCTCCTCTCCTGTCCCTCCCTCTTGTCTCCTTCTCCCCCTATCCTTTTCTTCCCCCCTGTCTTGCTCCTCCCTCCTTTGCCTCCCCCCTCCACCCACCCTTCCTCTTCTTTGCCTTACTTTTAGTCCTCTTTTACTCGCTTCTTACCCGTCTCTCTCTCTCTCTCTCTCTCTCTCTCATAGTCCCTGCTGCTCTCGCCCTTTCTCACCCATCTACTTCGTCTTCCTTGCCTCTGCACCCCTCCTACCTCATCCGACCCTTCTTAGCCATTTCTGCCTCTTTCATTGTGCCTCACCACCCCTGCCTCACCTTGCTTGCTTCACCACCACTGCGTCAACTCTCTCTGCCTCACCATTCCTGCCTCATCCTGGCTTCCTTTGCTGATACTGTCTCACTACTACTTTGCCTCACCATCCCTGCCTCACCACCGCTACTTCATCTGCCTTATCACCATCCTTCCTAACCTCTTCTGCATCTCACGACCCTTCCTCGCCACTCACTTGCCTCATTCCTTCTCGTACCCCACCACTCCTGCTTCACCTCCTTTTCTTGAAGTCCACCCCCCTGCCTAACCTTCTGTGCTTCATCATCACCGCTTCACCTTCCCCCCTAACCCCCCCTCCCCTGCCTCACTTTCTCTGCTTGAAGCTTCTCTGCCTCACTCCCTCTGCTTGAAGCCCCCCTACCTCACCCCCTCTGCTTGAAGCCCCCCCTGCTCACCCTCTCTGCTTGAAGTCCCCCTGCCTCACCCCTTCTGCTTGAAGCCTTCCTGCCTCACCCCCTCTGCTTGAAGGCCCCCTGCCTCATCCCCTCTACTTGAAGCCCCCCTGCCTCACCCCCTCTATTTGAAGCCCCCCTGCCTCAAACCTTTTGCTTGAAGTCCCCCTGCCTCACCCCCTCTGCTTGAAGCCCCCGTGCCTCACCCTCTCTACTTGAAGCATCCCTGCCTCACCCTCTCTACTTGAAGCATCCCTGCCTCATCCCCTCTGCTTGAAGTTCCCCTGCCTCACCCCCTCTACTCGAAGCCCCCCTGCCTCACCTTCTCTGCTTCATCACTCCCTCTTCACCTCCCCCTAACCTCCCTCCCGCAGCTCACGCTGTGTCTAGTAAAATCTGTTGATGGCCTACACGAGACGGGCAAAAATAACGCTTCCTATGCATACATAAATAAGGAAACAGATAAATAATTGATTAAATAAAATTGCTAGGGCAGGGAAAGGGGAAGCAAAGTTTTTTATTTATCATTTGGAAGCGGAGTTTTTTTTTTTTTCTTTTTTTTTCGCGGAGGCACTGTATGAGCTTTCTGGTAATGAAATTGGGTAGTATGTACGGTAAACAGACAGACAGACAGATAGACAGGCAAACAGATTGATAAATAGATGGATGAGTGGATAAATGGATGGACAGACAGACACACAAGTAGATAAATTTATAAATAAAGTGATAAATTAATGGAGGAAAGGTTGTAAGCCACTTAAAAAAAAAAAAAATAGTCACAATACCTCACTGACACAGACGTAATATTAACGGTGAAGAAAACCAGTGGGACGACCACATAGGGACGGTTGTTTCCCTGCGGTCGACGGGTCCGTTAAGAAAGGTATGACAACAATAAAACACTTTGCTTTATTACATCTCTCCATCTTCTTGTTAGCCTACCACGCCCCCTCCTACCTTCAGAATTACCTCCATACATCCTTTTCACCACTCTTTGTAGCTGGTGTCCTGTACGTCCTTTCTCTCAATAAAACTATGCATTAAGACTTTCATGTACTGTCCATGTCATCCTTGAGCCACTCTACTCCCTAGTTTCTTTAGACATTCACCTTTTTTGCCGTAAATAGATTCATAAAGATAATTGGATAAACAGATCACTATAAACGTTGATATAGCACTACATAGCCGATCAGTCAAAAGAGGGATATCATTAAACATTAACACTCTCAGGTTCCATCACTCACGTAGCTGAATAAATCGCCTGAGAGAGAGAGAGAGAGAGAGAGAGAGAGAATAAATAGGTCAGTGAATATAGGTAGATAGATAATTAGATAATAATGCATACACCCATCCATCATCCACTTCTTTTTAGCACCATCAGGAGCGTAGGGGCCCGGGGCTAGGCTACTTCGTACATTGAAGGCGACGGTGACTAGCCTGGCTCTTCCCGGAGTGGCATTATGTGAGCAGTTAACTCCAACCGTCCCCCAAACATAAACCCAAGGCTCAATCCAGTTGGAGTGCTCTAACCCACTAAACATTCAGATGTCAATTAGTTATATGGTTACCACCCAACGTATTATTTTTTAGGGGGGTTACATGAACACTTTGGCTTGTGACTAAGTGTACAATCACCCGAAGGCAGCACTGCATAGAGTGAGTGGATGGTGGGCACCCCTATTACGATACAGATAATAATTCCCAATAAACGAACTACAGAGCAGGGCAGTCCCAATGGAAGGGAGGGGGGAATCATGACTCTCACAGCCAGCAATTAAGACAACATTTTCAAAAAGTCAGAACTGAAAAAAAAGACACGATTAATTTTCTGCCCCAGCGTCTGATCACGGTACAGCCCTCGCAGCTCGCAAATTAATTGGATGAAAAATGAAGAGATGACACTCGTATTACTGACTGTTTTACTGTTGGCCATGATTCTGAAAAGGGAGGAAAATTAATAGCGGACGGCGTATCAGAGTGTTAAGTATGCCGTTAGTTTTTGTGGTACGTGGTAGTTAGCTGTACACACCATCCACTCTCCCAATGTAGTGGTACCTTAATATGACTGTACATTGAGTGATTCCAGTTTGTTTATTTGAATCTGGCAGACACCACAACCTCTTTCCCCTCAGATGATTCCAGGATGCATTCAGATTGGAGGGTTGTTTGACTAGTAACCAAGGCGATTCAGTCCTGCTTCGTAACTAGGGCTCAGTGATTTTCATCCCACCACGATGTCAAGTTATGAGGGTGACCCAGTTCTGTCTGATGAAAACAAATTGACTCCAGCCATATAATCATCTCTAATCCTTGAAGTCCATTAGTGCGATGGATGGTACCTGTTTAATGGACGAATAATTGCCTGGTGGTCATGTAGGTTCAGATGCTCCAGCCAATTGTGACCTACAAATGGTATAAGGCTAAAGGATGGCTGGGGTTTAATGCCCCCATAATGCCATTATAATGCCTTTCAGGTAAGAGCGACTGGTTCCTCTTCACTTAAATATCTGAAGTGAATAACCTGACCCTGAGCAGCCACCCACCTGATGGGACGGTATGGATTCAGGTTTCTCTCTCTCTCTCTTTCTTTTTTTTTTTTTTTTTCTCTCTCTCTCTCTCTCTCTCTCTCTCTCTCTCTCTCTCTCTCTCTCTCTCTCACAGCCAGACGATTTTATGCAGCTGATGGTAGACCCTCGTTGGTGAAGGTGTTGTGAGGTAATTTTTTTTATATATTCTTGTAACCGTCAGACGATTTTATTGAGTTGAAGAGAAAATTCCATTGGTGAAGGGAACTTTCCATTCACCTGTTGGGTACTATAGCATTATTTTTCTTGTATTCTTGCCACTCTAAGACGATTTTATGCAGCTGAAGAATGAACTCCCTCGGTGACGATGTCGGAAACAGTACCAGTTAAATTTTTTTTAGTATAGTGATGCCTTATTTGTTTTGATTTTGCAAGTATAGTGACACCTTTATTTGTTTTATTAATGTTAGTATAATGACACTCTTGGGTTTTATTTACTATAATGACACTTTTGGGTTTTATTCTTCCTAGTACAGTGACACTTCTTTTTTTTTTATGCCAGTGCAGACACTTTTTTCTTTTTTTCTTTTTTTTTTTTTTGCTGGTACAATAACGCTTTTTTTGTTTTATTTATGGTAGTATAATGACAGTTTTTGGTTTTATTTTTGGTAGCACAGTGACACATTTTTTTTCTTTGTTTTTGCCAGTACAATGACACCTTTTTCCTTTATTTTTCCCAGTACAATGACACCTTTTTTGTTTTATTTTTTTTTTTTTTCCAGTACAATGACACCTTTTTTGTTTTATTTTTGTTAGTTCAGTGACACCAATTTCTGGTTCAACTTTATCTTGTACAGTGACGCCATTCTTTTTTTATTTTGCCACCGTCAGACGATTTTATTCATCTTGAGGGAAACCCCATCAAACTTGAACGATTTACAAGCAGTCTCCAAAAATCTCTTCAGTGCGGTTGTGTCAGTCAGCATGAAGGAAGAGATACGTGGGAAACTAGCCACAGTTTTATCCTTCAGTCAAATTTTTTTCCCCCCATATTCTTGCATTCTTTAGACGATTTTTGTTCAGAGATTTTTCGAACTGGAGGGGTTGGATGTAGCCTTCAGTTACTTCTTTACCCTTATGAAGTTTTCCTAAGCTGAACAGTTCTCCGGAATTAGCATGAATAAAAAAACTTGTCATTCTGATTCAAGAGATGAGATGTAAATGATAGACAGGGGAATGTTCAGGTTACATAGGCATAGTAAATCGCTCAGGTGCACGTGTAACGAGGCCGATGAGATTGTGGCCTTGTATGTAGCCATGTGGTGAGAGTGGAGAGTGGGAGGTTGACTAGGAGAGTGTATGTGAGTGAGGCGCAGGGGGGGAGAAGCAAGGGGAGACAGAGGACGAGATAGAGGTGTGGAGTGCAGGGGAGTATGAGTAAGAAACTAGGTGTTGGAGATGGGGAAGCCTGATGGCAGAGGATTGAATGACATGGAGGCGGTTCGTCTGTGGCCATCTCTGCCGAGATTAATGCACCTGGCTTTAGATAGACAGACAGACAGATAGATAGATAGATAGATAGACAGATAGACAACGAAGCCTCCTATCCGACCCAGAATACGGCTCAACGTATCTGACGTATTTGTTGATATTGCAGCGAATGCGTGAGAAAAGTGTAGGTCGTTATGGATTTACGTAAAAAACCATCGTCCATGGCAAGTAAAAATGCTATAAGTTCAGGAATTTTTCTTCAAATTCTGGGTTATTCTCAACATTTCCACTCAAAACTTTCGCTCTGCAAATCCCTTGGATATTCGTGCCTAAACGTACCTGCAATAATTGCTGCACACCGGCCACTGGGTACGGACCGAAGAAACACACACGCACACTACCACACATACATACACGCGCAGACATGGAAAAACATTATATATATATATATATATATATATATATATATATATATATATATATATATATATATATATATATATATATATATATATATATATATATATATATATATATATATATATATATATATATATATATATATATATATATATATATATATATAAAGATAAACACCAACGTAATCAGGAACATCTTTAATAAATTGGTGACGTTTCGACAACTCGTTTGTCATTTTCAAACCTATAGAAAATACAATAAAATCAAAGTAAACACTATGTCTATGATAAAAATACGAAAACTAAAGTAAAAAACCAAAGTAAAACACCATGTCTAATAAAATACAAGTGAAGAATTATTATGATAAGATGAGGAAATGCTACTAAGTAGCATCCCATCAACGTTAGCTATGTATAATTCATTTCCTCATCTTATCATAATAATTCTTCACTTGTATTTTATTAGACATGGTGTTTTACTTTGGTTTTTTTCTTTAGTTTTCGTATTTTTATCATAAACATAGTGTTTACTTTGATTTTATTGTATTTTCTATAGGTTTGAAAATGACAAACGAGTTGTCGAAACGTCACCAATTTATTAAAGATGTTCCTGATTACGTTGGTGTTTATCTTCATATTGAGACTACGCTTCCCCCATGGTGAATCTATTGCATCTGTATATATATATATATATATATATATATATATATATATATATATATATATATATATATATATATATATATGTGTGTGTGTGTGTGTGTGTGTGTGTGTGTGTGTGTGTGTGATTTTTTTTTAATGGTTATTTATGAATACTGTAAATCATGCAGATTGTTTCACTCATCAGGCTTGATGTACTTACGGGCACACCAAATGTGTTTTTGAAGCTAGTCTGTTGGAAGTGTATGAGATTGTTTTTATTGTAGGCCTACTGGTCCGTAAAGTTAAAGGATGTAAATTCAGGTGTTACAGACACAAGTGGTCGTAGCTTTAGGTCAACCAGTACAGAGAGAGAGAGAGAGAGAGAGAGAGAGAGAGAGAGAGAGAGAGAGAGAGAGAGGAGGGGGAGGGGGAGGTTATCTAGTCAGGCGGGCATCTCTGTGGTCAGTTCGAGTTCTCAGACTGTCAGTGAGTTTGTGGGATGGACGTTTACCAGACAACGCCTGTCCGCAGCAGCCAAATAACCCAGCTTGAACCATTCCACCGTCTACTGCCTTTAGCGCCCTTGTCACTACCGTGCCTGCTGTCTGTTCTACCGTCTTCCTGACTTACACCATATTATTGTGTACTGTCACTGTCATCCCTTTCGCCGTCTGCACCTAGTGTGTGTCTTACCCTCCTCCCAACCAATACTGCTGCTGCTGCTGCTGTCGTCTTTCTGTGTATTGTATTTGCTCCATCCTTCTAATCACTGTCTACTACCACCATCATCTCTTTCAGCGTCTGTGACTCGTATCTCACCTACTTTCCTCTTAACGTACACCATACCACTGTCTACCACCACTATCATTTCTTTCACCGTCTAGGCTTATGCCTTGTATCTCTCCCAGCCTCCTAACCTACACCATACCACTGTTAACTACCACTATCATCTGTTTCAACGTCTGTGCCATGTATCCATCCCACTCTCCTCACTTATACCATACCACTGTCCTACACCATCATCTCCTTGACCGTCTATGCCTTGTATTTCACCTACCCTCTTCCTAATCCCTTAAGAGTTTACCCTCAGACAAGCCGACAAGAATAGTCAGACATGGGATTGTATGCTAAGCGGCTCTGGGGATTCTGCAACACCTCTTTCATGGATTGAAGTCGTATAGACAAAAATCGCTAAGGAAGAGGTGCTACGGATAACCGAGAGAGCGTAGAGGAACCGTACTGAACCAAAGCCCAGGCAAATCAACCTACCTCGTGCCGCGGGGTCGTAAACCTAAGGGAATTACCGGCCAGGGCTCGTCACCACAGCCGCCATAAACAGCGCCGATCAGCACAGTTAGGCAAAATACGCACTGGCCGGCCCCGTTCCACCCGGCGCGTTACGTCAGCACGCTCTGTTTGCCGGGCGCGATAAGTCCGGTTTATTGGACTCTCAAATTTTAGGGATCTATACGTCGAGCCTATTTCTGTGTGTGTTTATTATGGAATATTTTGGACACGTTGATTACCCATAATTTGTCCTGTGGGTGAGAGAGACAGGGAGGGGGGATGGATGGAGGGGTGGAGGGAGGAGGAGATAGGGAGGATGGAGGGGTAGAGGGGAGAGGAGAGAGGGGGGATGGAGGGGTGGAGGGAAGAGGAGAGAGGGAGGATGGAGGGAAAACGGACAACAATAAACATTTTGATCCGTTCGAAGCAGTTTGTTATAGAGTTGGTTATAAGTGAAGTATGTAATCTATCTGTTAAAGACAAGGATATAAATGTGTGAGGACTCCTTCCCTCCACTAAACCCACCGGATGAATAATGGAGTGAATACTGAAGAAGGACTAGCTTGTAGGATGGTAAAGATATGAAAATTTTGTAGGAAAGAAGGGATAGAAGTCATATTCCACACTATCTTTGCCTGAAAGGGAAAGCAACATTAAATCAACACCATGTCAGTATCGATGTTCATTGCCAGCGGTCTGTCCGAAGTTGAAGAAAATCGTCTGGTAATATCAAGAGTCAAGCAAAACCGCCATGATATTGAAAGGATGAAAAGCGCAGTGGCTGGATGCTGGTGGGGGTGGGAGGGGTTAACTCTGTATACAATAATTATAATCCTTTTTGACACGGGCGCTGTTCATACAATACCTGGATCGTATACCGTGTTACATGGTTACCTGTGTGATATTGTAATGGATATTCAAAAATGCCCACAGCTTTATGCATCGGTTGTGAAATTGGGTTAATGTGAACGGTATTTCGCCCTGTCAGTAGTCAGTATGTCGGCTTTCCTGTTTGCTCTGAAACTGACTGATAAAAGGAAAAGCGTTTGAAATATGTAAGAGAAAAACATCCGAATACCAAATCATGACCGTCATTAAGAGTGTCCGCTGGTAATGTGTTAGGGAATAAACAAAATAAATCGTTTAGGGAAAGATGTTAGGGAATACACAGAATTAATCGTTTAGGAAAAGTTGTTCGTGAGCCTCCTCAATTGACGGGAACACAGACCTTTATCCCCCTTCATGACCACCAGGCACTCCTTAGCTCTAGAAAATCGTGTGAAGATAGCGAGAAGTAAATACTGAAAATGCATTCTCTCTTTCAGGGGCTATTTATTATCCAGATCATGTCACTTTATGGTGGAATATCCACGCTTGCAAGTTAATATCGTTCAGCATAGTGGTTTTTTTTCTGTCTCCAGACGATTTCAGTCAGCCTAGGAGAGTGTTAGGAAATATGAGGGTTAAATACCGCCTTCATTGACGCCATAAGTACGAGAGGTCTTTCCCAAGCTTAAAAAAATAAGGTCGGGATAGCAAGATACTACTACTGCTACTACTACTACTACTACTACTACTACTGCTTCTGCTGCTGCCGCTGCTGCTGCCGCCGTCGCCGCCGCCGCCGCCGCCGCTGCTGAAGTTCTGGAAATGAAGAGATACACTTCAGGGCCTGTCACTTTACGGGGGACCATAAGAGCTTAAGTGGGAAGTTAATATCCTTGAATACCGTGACGTCTTTGGTAGTTTATTCCTGCTGTGTTCAGACGATTGTTTTTAGATTGGGGAAGACTTTTTACAGTGAATGGGTGAGTAATAATAATAATAATAATAATAATAATAAAAATAATAATAATAATAGTAAAGTTTCTTCTACCTCTCAGTTCGGAAAAGTATGTCCTGTGAATAAAATCATCTGGAGCAAGCAAGAATAAAAAATCGTTCTCGTTTTGAAGAAGTGGCTATAACAAGAGTTTTCATACCCTGCCGCTTTACCAGGAAATATCCAGACTCATACGAGAGCTAATAACCCTTTGCTCAATGGAAAAAAAATGCCTTTACGTTTAGGACACGCAACACGTGCGAAAGATGAATGTGAGTTTAGCATCCGAGGGTAATAACGGGCAACTTGGCACGACTTTTTCGCGAGTCAGGCTGAACTTTAAGTGCACACCACCGTTAACGCCAGCCCTCGGCCACCAGGGGTTGGTTGGGGGCAGCGAGGAAGGGGCAGCTGAGGGACAGGTTCAGTCTACAGGGGGACACTTTTTTATTTTTTATGTGTTTGGATGTAGACTTGATAGTCCGTTCCCTGAGGTCCCGCAGTCATTATACGTGCCAAACACCTAAATGCGCGCACGAACACACACACACACACACACACACACACACACACACACACACACACACACACACACACACACACACACACACACATCTATCTATCTATGTCTATGACAGGTTTGTGAAAGGTGAGTAAAATCTGTTTTAACGAAATTAAAATCATAAGACTTCCCTATCCTAGCCTCCGATTGATCTCTCATCCATTAAGACAGTAGACCACTTCTCAAATCATCAGACCACCACGTCCACGGTCCTGCTCTGCGGGGGAATATTGTGCCTTAACCGTATATCTCTCCAGCTTACGAAAGATCAATGGTATTCAGAGGGTAGGGAAAGTAGTTTGGTTATTTTTATTTTGTTTATCGCTTTTTATTATGCTTATCAGTTTTAACATGACAGTAACATAATAATTATAATTTACTACAATTTCACTCACGAGGCTTAGCTAAGTTGTAAATCCATTACTGCTGTCACATAAATTTGATAAACTCGGCTCCTTTCAGTATACGTTTAGATTAGCAGATGGGTATTGGAAAAATTACTGCATTAACAAACACTGTCACGCTTTATCACACTTTACAGTATCATATTATCACACTACCACACTTCACGCTGCCACGCTGCACAGTACAAACATTATTACCAACCCTCAGTGTCACAGGTCACACAGCCATATCGTACACCACTGCCATACTTCACATTGCCATTCCTCATACCACCACACTTCACACTGCTGTACTTTACCGCACCTCACACTACTGTAATTCACACTGCCACACCTTACACTGACAAGATGTTGGAGAGAGATGCCATCGTGCGGTGGCACTGATATAGCCGGGCGGTTCGGTTGCCCTTTACATATACGTCTCTCAAGTCTCTCCCCATCCCCGTTAGGGAAAATGGGGAACTGCACGGAAAGTGCAGTTTCAGCCTGCAATCCACTGGGTTCACGTTCAGATGAGCGTGAGGCCACCTGTAATCTGGTGTATGGATGATTTTTTTTATTTGAGTTTCCTTCCTCTCTTCTTCTAAAAAAAATAAAAAATAAAACTGGCACATCTCACAGCATCATCTCACTGATACATCGCACTCTGCCACAACACACACACCTCCATACGTCTTACTGCCACACCACACACTACTACTCCTCACAACCACCCGACACACTTCAAAGCCACACACTGCCACCCACACCACAGTCTACCACACCACACAGTACAACACCTTCAGTCTCTTACTACATAGAGACTTTTCTGATACCTTGTAGTTAGTAAGTCTCTCTCCTTGTTTAACTTTTCTCCTTTATACACTCGAGAGACTAAAAACATCGTATTATCTGTGTCTTGTAGGATGAAGTTCGTGTGCACTTTTGAGTGATTATGGACTTAGAGAGAGAGAGTGAGAAAGAGAGAGAGAGAGAGACTAACCTCACGTAACTTCTCGTACGCTGTTATGAATAGGTCGAAGCACAAGTTTATGACAAATCTAGTGCAAGAAAGTCGATTACACCGGCACGCACATTGTCAGTAGCAGTGTGCTCTTACCTACGGCGTGAGGAGGCTTCGTTACACCTCTTCCTTAGCGACTTACTTTACACATCACACCTGAATATCATCTGGTATGTTATTGATGTAAACTATTTCCATATTAAAACAGTATAAATATAATTCAAGAAGATTTTAACGGATAATACGGGAAATAAATCGCCAAGGAAGGAGTGCCACGGAGCCCCATAAGTCACCTAGGACACAGCACCTTTCTCAACCACTTCAACACGATGACGTCTTATTGCAGTTTATTTTTCTTGCTGACTTTTTTTTTTTTCAGCACAGGAGAGCCCCTGGTGGTAAAAAGGTTATTTGTGAAGGCAATCTATCCCCTCCCTAGCAGTATGGAAGCTTAAAATAAATTCATCGTATTACACAAGTTGTAGCCAATGGAATATGGTCACTGGTATAACTCTGAACCTACTCCCTTCCCATATGCTGTCTTGTTTTCGTGTTTTATCCATCTCTTGTTTCTGCAGTTCTTCCATTCGCACAGCTTAACTCATTTTATAATCATGTTTTTTCTAGTAAATGTTGCAACCACTAACTTAACATTGAAAATTCAACAACACAAACTTGTATTTTTGCACGCGGGGGTAGATGCATACATGAAAATATGTTTGATATATACAGTATATTTTTGTGTGTATTAATTTATTGCTTCCGGATACATATACCACCTGTTAACGGGAATCATGTTTGGTATTGTCACTACGCTTCACTCCTGAAACGTGAGAAAACTGAAAACAGAATATGTGACTGGCACAGAGACGAATACAAAGCCAGGCAGAAAAAAGTATTGGTAGGGATGAGTGTAGATGAGGTAAGATTGGTGTGGGATGGAGTATCGTGTTATTCACGTATTATGCGAGAATTTCATTTCCATTTTTTTCTGCTCAGATTTGATTAGAGTTAGATTATCTGTTTATTTATTTACTACTCCTACTACTACTACTACTACTACTACTAGTTATTTATTACTATTACTATTATTATTATTAATATTATTATTATTATTATTATTAATATTATTATTATATTACTTTGCAGATTGTGCATTGGTCGCTGTTCAGTCCAGCTCGTCATAGCTTCGTACATGATCAGTCGCTACAGTATAGTACAATTTCCAGTAACCAGGTGAGTAATTTTGCTTGTGTGCAATGCATGATGTTAATCAGGCACAAGTCTCTATTTGTGTCTTTTAAACGCCAAATGAAGCAGCGAGTCGAATCCCTTTGCGGCTGTATGTTTTGTTTGGTTTGGTTTGACAGCTTGATTTCTCGCTTAATATTACATCACAGCAGAAAACATATGATGCACCTCTTATCAAGCTTGCATTTTAGAAATTGACTTGTGTATGGTATGGAAATTTCGATGAACGCAAGAGTATACATTTGGATATTTTTAGGTTGCACAGTAACTGTGCAGTTGTCGATTGGTACATTATCTACCGTAATTTGCATCAGTATTGTACGGGGAGCGCGGTAGCTCGGTGGTAGGGTGTCGGGCTCGTAATCGTGAGGTTGCGAGTTCGCGCCCCGCCCGGTGGCTGCTGTGCTCTCCTGTAACCCTAGCAGGGCTATATGATCTGATGAGGTCTAGCTCGGGGATATAAATAATAATCAGTATTGTATGATATATAATGGTGTCAACAGGAATACATTTTCATTATACGTCATCTGAATCACAGGGTTAATCATACAGCTGTCAGTATATGTGTCTCCGAAGCGCTGAGTGAAGCAACCGAATCGAATCCTTTGCTGGCTGTGTTGTGTAGAGTGCTGAATGAGCGTTTAGGAAGGGCCTCTGGCAGTGAAGGGGTTAATGAAGGCTTTGTCTAACTCCTCCAGTTTGTAAAGTCTGTCGCTAATAGATCGTACGGAGTTACCAAGGATGTGTTAAAAAGGATGTACTTTGATGAAAAGGGCCTGTAACTTAGTCTCAGAAATTGGAGCTTTGCTTGTGCTTTGGAAGATTCAGGTTTAATTATACGGGTGCGTGTCTTCGAAGCACCCGGAATAAGCACCAAGAGTCAAATCCCTCGGTTGAGCGCCATGTTATATTCGGATTCTTTAAGGCTTTGTATGTCTTCGAAGCACCCGAAATGAAGCTCCAAGAGTCGAACCCCGCGGCCGCTGAGCGCTAGTCTACATTCGGATGCTCTATGACTTCGTAATCTTCAAGCAGGTGTGACACAGACGGTGACTTACGTGGGTTGTTCGTATGCGTAACTAAAAAAAAAAAGTAAAGTAAAAAAAAAAAAATAAACATGCATTGTTGGAGTCGTATTTACGTGGAATCTTAACCAGTTTACAGGTTACACAGGCTTACAGTATACGTGTGTGTGTGTGTGTGTGTGTGTGTGTGTGTGTGTGTGTATTTACTGGCTCTGTGTGTGTTTATATTTGTGTGATTGTACGTACGAGTTTGAGGCAGGGTTGGCATAGCGTTTGTGTGACTACTGGCGGGAAAAGTAAGGATAAGGTCGAGCCAGGATGTGTCGGTGGAGGAGGAAAAGGAGGATATGTAAATGTGTGTGTGTGTGTGTGTGTGTGTATACGAGGCAGTGTGGGCATGGAAAGCGTGTGGCTACTCTGGAGACAGTGAGGTTTGGCGGGGGTGGAGGGGGAGGAGGCTATGAATGTGTGGGTGCTTGTATGAGACAGGGTGTGTGCATATGCTTGTATGTGTGTATGAGGCAGGGCGGGCATGTACGGCGTGTGGCTACTACGGGGACAGTGAGGGTGGACGGGGGCGTGGTGGTGGTGGTGGCGGCGGTGGCAGGGAGGTCGGGCCGGGTGGAGTGAGCCTCGAGACTTCAGTGTTCACCTGGCAGCCGTTGTGGCTGCTGGTGGAAAGGGTGAGCGGGAGTATATAGAACAGAGGACAGGGACGCAACTACCCTCGCTCTCTTCTCGCTCACTCTCACGCCGGAATCAAAGTGCGGGAATTATATGTGTAAATTATTTTTCTTAAATGCGGTGCCAGACAAGGTGATAACTACTGGAAGAAATTCTTCTGTAAATCTGAATTATAACTATTTCCAAACATACATAGTCGAACATAGTATAATTGGAACATCTTATTTTGTGCTGTCCGAATCATCAATGTCTGTAGTGTGTGATGCCAGTCATGTTGATAATCAGTGGAACGTATTATCCCATTACTATGAATCTTAACACATGTATTTCCGGACATGTGAGTAGACTGGTAGAGTGGAACATAAATTATGTCTGTAAATCGTATCTGTAATTTGTGGTGCCAGACGTGTGGATCATCAGTGGAACATATCATTGTATAAATCTACATCGGAACTGTATAGATACGGACTTGTGAACAGATTTTCTTATAGAGGGACATCATGTTTTGTAAGTCCAAATCATCAGTCTGCATCGTACTTGTGTAAATATGGACATGTGCATAAAGTCATATACAGTAGTAGAACGTCTTTTGTAATCCTGAATCCTGAAATCAAAATGCAGCGTCTACAGAAAATGCTTCATGTAAGACACATATTGCTTTAGTGTATTATCGAATGTATTGCTGATTACCGGAGCACTGTATTTTGTGTATTAAATTACAGTAATGAAAGTAATGTAACAGGTTTTAAGAACAGTATTTACTGCACATAAAGCACCTATTAATTTGAGTAAATAGTAGTGAGCAAAGGTGATGTCAATGAAAAACGTATTGTGCGTGTGACCAGGCAAGGTGTGACGGAAGAGCAGGTGACGCATGTGTTCGTGTGTATGTCAGCAACAGCCCACCCACACCTATCACACCAATCCCAACGTAACACATCATTTCTGAACTAAGTCATGGAAAACAAGGTGGAGATGTGACGGAGGGCAGGTGACGTGTTTGCGTGTGTGTGTGTGTTTGTGTATGTATATGTGCCGACAACAGTACATCCACACCTCCTACCTCACCACGTAACAGTGCACCGTAACACATCATACCAGAACTAAATTGTGGAAAACAGATAAATGTGACGGAGAGGTGACGTGTTTGTGTTTTCGTATGTCAGTAACAGCACGCTTTTTACCACTCCAAATGTAACACAGCTCCGTAACACCATCATGGAAAAAACACGAGATCAATAACCACATTGCTGTGTTAGATTTTACAGTAAGCCCTCTCTCTTGCGACTGACCCCACCAAAGTTCGACGAGGTATGGGAAAATTACACCCACAGATGGAAAAGGTTGTTTATAGGGGAGACAGAACAGATTCGGCCCTACTTGGACCCTCTTCAAGTGTACTAAACATGTACGGAGTGTGGCGTTGGTGGTGCGGTGCGTGAAGGGGCAGGATGTGGTTGGCTGTGGTGGTCGTGGTGGTGATGGTGGTGATGCAAGGAGTCAACACTGCACTTGCACAGGAGGAAGAGGAAGGTAGGTACGCGTTTAATTTATCTTACATTTTCCCTTGAATTTATCCAACATTTTCCCTGTAATACACCTTATATTTTCCCTTTAATTTACCTACCATTTTCCCTAATTTACCTACCATTTTCCCTTCAATTTACCTGCCATTATTCCCATAATATACCTTACATTCTCCCTTTAATTTACCTTGCATTTTCCCTCTAATTTAGCCTGCATTTTCCCTTTAATTTACCTTACATTTTCCCTTTAATTTACCTGACATTTGCCCTTTACTTTACCTTACATTTTTCCTTTATCCTACATTTTCCTTTTAACAAACCTTATCTTTTACCCTGTAATTTACCTACCATTTTCCCTTTAATTTACCTACCATTTTCCCTTTAATTTACCTGCCATTTTCCCTTTAATATGCCTACCATTTTACCTTTCATTTTCCTACTCACATTAAGCTACCTGCTACATACTCGCTGATTGAATTTTTCGTACGTTTTCCCATTCATTTCCATTCGCTCATAGAACTAACTTGGAAACACTAACAAGGTGTACATGACTCTTTACATGAAGTTCTCTTACTATTTCCTCTTTAGGATGAAATTGTAAAGACTGACAGGGATTTATGTCTTTGCCTGAATCAGTCTTACACTTTTCCACATACCTTTAGGATTAAACTGGAAAGATTAACTTGGTATATATATCAAGTTAAATGAATTTCTCTTACCCTGTCCTCTTGAGTATTAAATTGGAATGACACGGCTATATATATATATCTTTGCGTGAATTTATCCAATCGTATTCTCAATTCACCTGCAAGACTAAATTGGAGAGACTGACAAGGATCGCAGCACGAATTTCTCTTAGCGTTTTCTCATTCGCATATATGACGAAATTGAAAGAACTGACATAGGTTGATATCTGCGTGAATTTCTCCCACTTTTCGCCTTTCACCGTTTGGATGAAGCTGGAAAGACTAATTAGGTATACTGTATATCTCAATCGTATATTTCTGTTACATTTTCCTATCTATCTTTAAAGAAAAGTATGTTCTCTACCTGTGATTATTTTACGATTTCACCTTCAGAACGTGATTGGAAAAGCAAGATGTATCCTCGTAAACTTCTGCCATGTTTTAATTTTGGTTTTTCTTATTTTTATCTTGAAGATGAGATAGGAAATACTGCGAGGTTTATATCAGGTACCAATGTGTTTCTTTACTTTTTTTTTTTTTTTTTTTTTTACGATCTCATCTTTAGAAAAAAATGGAAATACCAGTGTGTACTCATAACTTCGTACATGATTTATTATTCATATGTTTTATTCTCGTTAACCCCCCATCTCTCTCTCTCTCTCTCTCTCTCTTTCTTTCTCACACACACACACACACACACACACACACACACACACACACACACACACACACACACACTTTTTCGAGAGTAACCATTAAGAGGAATCAGATTAACAGACAACCTGCAATATAATCACTTTCTCTTACATTATGCTTTTTACCTTTACCACGAAATATTCAAGACTAACAAGCTTTTTACTCAGTACAAGGAAAGTCTTTTACGTTTTATCACCTTTATGATTACACCTTTAGGATGAAACTGAAAAGGAGAGACTCTTGCCTTCTTGCTTGTTTTTGGCTGTGTTTTATTCTCGTTAACTCTCTCTCTCTCTCTCTCTCTCTCTCTCTCTCTCTCTCTCAGCTGAAAAGGTGACACTTAACTTTTCGCGTTTTTTTTTTGTCTTATTCTCGTTAACACACACACACACACACACACACACACACACACACACACACACACACACACACACACACACACACACACACACACACACACACACACACACACACACACACACACTCTCTCTCTCTCTCTCTCTCTCTCTCTCTCAGCTGGAAAAATGACACTGTTAACTTGTCGCGTGATTTTTTTGTCTTATATTCTCGTTAACTCTCTCTCTCTCTCTCTCTCTCTCTCTCTCTACGGACAAATTTCTTCAGCCTCTCAGTGACCTCGTACTGAAAGGGTTAATTTAGGCTCTGACTCCATCACTACCAGGTGCCTTAGACTGAACAAAGCTGGACTGTTTTCATCTGACGGAACTGGTCTACTCTGAAGAATATTAAGCTGTGATGACATGATATTCGACGATCATTAGTTATATGGGAGACTTGCAGCTCCTTGATTACTAGTGAAAATGATCGACCAGCCTGACTACACCTGGCCATCAACTGAGCTGAAAGGGGTTACGGAGCTTTGTTAGGTGAGAGAGAGAGAGACAGACAGACAGACAGAGAGGGAGAGGGAGAGAGAGAGAGAGAGAGAGAGAGAGAGACCAACCTGATTACACCTGACCATCAACTGAGCTGAAAGGGGTTACGGGTCTTTGTTAGGTGAGAGAGAGAGAGAGAGAGAGAGAGAGAGAGAGAGAGAGAGAGAGAGAGAGAGAGCAGCCTGACCTTACCATCAACTGAGTTAAAAAGGGTTACGGATCATTGTTAGGTGAGAGAGAGAGAGAGAGAGAGACAGACAGACAGACAGACAGACCACAGCAGCCAGAATAAAAATTGAATCAGTACCGTGACACTGTTCTGAAGTGGTTAATATTATGGTAAATTGGAAAAGACATCCTGCTATTTATTAGACAGTTTAGGTTCTTCGTATTATACTGTTAAACCTTTGAGACAAAATAGAAATGGCTGCTATACTCCATTCACTTTAACTTGGCCTAAAATTGTAATCTGTCGACCTTGAATGCTGAGTCATAGCAAGAGATTAACACTAAATTTTGATGCTAGTCACGAAAAAGTGCTATGGAAAGGATGTAGAGTTGCAACATTGTATTTTTTTTTTCTGCCGT
>NC_136999.1:10030353-10060353 GCF_032717465.1 Coenobita brevimanus | reverse complement strand
CCCTCTTTATTTTTTTTATGGGGGTATACTAAGGATAAAGTGTATAGTACACCAGTATCTGATATTGAAACCTTGAAGGCAAGGATAACGGATGCTTTAGCGACGGTGACTGAGATGTTGGAGAATATGTGGCGTGAAATTGAGTATCGCTTAGACGTACTCCAGGCAACAAATGGAGCACATGTTGAAGTTCATGAATAATGTAAGAAAAACTTTGGGAAGTAAGGTTAAATTTTCAGAAAACCATATGTCTGTACTTAGCATAGATTTTGTGAAAAAAAGGTTTGTAATCAGTTAAAGACTTTATGGACACCCTGTAGATAGACAGACAGACAGACACAGATATATAGGGAGGTAGACAGACGGACATAGATATATAGGTAGACAGACAGAAAGACAGACAAATCAGACACAGATTTATAGGTA
Source organism: Coenobita brevimanus (assembly GCF_032717465.1). Taxonomy (NCBI): domain Eukaryota; kingdom Metazoa; phylum Arthropoda; class Malacostraca; order Decapoda; family Coenobitidae; genus Coenobita; species Coenobita brevimanus. The sequence goes on along the minus strand of NC_136999.1, from coordinate 10,059,927 downwards.
GAAAGACAGACAGACAGATATATAGGTAGGTAGACAGACGGACACATATATAGACAGACAGACAGACACAGATATATAGGTAGGTAGACAGACGGACACAGATATATAGGTAGGTAGACAGACAGACACCGATATGTAGGTTGACAGACAGACAAGCACAGATATATAGATAGACAGACAGACACAAATATATAGGTAGACAGACAGACACAGATATATAGGTAGACAGACAGAGACAGATATATAGGTAGACAGACAGATAGACACTCAGATATGTTGATAGACAGACACACAGATGTATACGATAGGTAGATAGATAGACAGACAGACACATGTTTACGGTAGGTAGACAGACAGACAGACAGACAGACAGACAGAGATACAGATATATAGATAGGTAGACAGACAGACAGACACAGATATAATGGTGGAAAGCAGACAGACGAACAGACACAGATATATTGGGAGACAGACTGACAGAGATATGTAGGTAGACAGACAGACAGAAAGATAATTGTATAGGTAGACAGACAAGCAGACACATATATAGGTAGATAGACAGACACAGATAAATAGGTAGACAGAGACAGACAAATATATAAGAATGTAGACAGACAGACACAGATTTATAGGTAGACAGACAGACAGAAAGACGGATATACAGGTAGACTGACAGACATATATTGGTAGGCAGACAGACAGACATAAATATATAGGTAGACAGACAGACAGACAAATACGTAAATGGAGGGAGTAGTGTCCTTACCTGTCTGTTATGAGAGAACTTTCCCGTCCTTCCGTGAGCAGCGTGAATTATACCTGCGCTACCGTCACCGCACAGACAGACAGATAAATAGACAGTGGGAACAATGACCTTTCCAATGCCTCGTGAATGGCATGTATTAGTTAGTATCTACGCTGCCGCCACCACAGACAGGTAGATAGATAGATAATGGGGGCAGTGACCTTACCTGTATACTTGCTCACCTCTTGCCTACCTTTCCGGCCTTTCGTAAGCATCATATTATTACACCAATGTACCCGCCATCTGGTCCCATTGAGCCCAACTTTTCATCGCTAATCTTACAGTCTCACTGGAGTTTATCACTACAATTACCTCCACCAACGAAGTTAGGCGGAGGTTATGTATTCACCCATGTCTGTTTGTCTGTTTGTATACAAGATATGCCAAAACATTGTAATCGGATTTCAGTGAAATCTGGTGGATAGGTGGGCAGTAGGTCAAGGAAGAGTTGATTAGATTTTGAGACGGATCCGGAACTGGATGTAGGGAATCAAATTTTATTGGCGTTGACAAAGGTACGCGCTGTCTAACATTGTATAACAGGGCATACTAAGTCCGTAGAATTAATTGACTGTGCGATCATAAAAGTATTTGTCTGGTAGGAAAGAAGAGTTACAGCAGTAAATAAAATATAATTGGTGTTCACGGAGTTATGCGCACTCTGGATACTGTGAGTGCCTCATAAGTGTTGCTATAAAGATATTAATCACCATCCATTACTTCAAAGTGTAGAAAGATATTAATCACCATCCATTAAAGTGTAGAAAGATATTAATCACCAACCATTACTTCAAAGTGTAGAAAGATATTAATCACCAACCATTACTTTAAAGTGTAGGGAGTCTGGGAATATTACATGATAACAAAATTTCCTGGTCAAACCGAAAAGTACGTCCGGGTGACTATTCCGTATTCTAAGTGGCATTTTCACAGCACCTCTTCCTAAGAGTTTTGTTTTGCGTATTACACCTGAATATTCGTGTGTTAGCTCTTCACACACACACACACACACACACACACACACACACACACACACACACACACACATATATATATATATATATATATATATATATATATATATATATATATATATATAGTTTTCACTGTCGACATAGTTTGCGTTAGCACCATACAAGACGAAATGGAGGTGTAGGCTAAGGTGCAGAATAAGTCGCCGAGGAAAAGATGCCACGAAATCACCTAAGCCACCTAGGATAACCCATAAATTCACTGAGAATGGTGCCATTAACATTTTGTCAAACGTAACGAATTCAGTGTGGTTATTTGGTGGTAGAAAAAAAGAAAAAGGGAAAAAAGAGGGGCAAGGAGTACCTGTAACCTTTATTTCACTTTGTTTTTGTTACCTTCAGACGATTTAATTCAGCTTAGGGAAGACTATTATGAAGGTTAAGTATATCTTCGAGTCTAAAAAGTTAAGAGTGACACCTTCAGACATGATCTTTATGCTCCTTTGACATTAGCATCAAAATTGTGTCATATGGGAGCATTTCTGTTTGCTTGAGAGAGAGAGAGAGAGAGAGAGATGGAATACGGCGCAGCATAGGCTATATAATTTAATGAATGGAGCATAAAATGAAGATTCGTTGGAGTAAATAGCCTTCTCTGCAAGACCCGATATTTGCAGTTATATTCTATCTATCTGTTTGTCTTCGTGTCTGTCTATCTGTCTTTATATAGGTAGGTCGATAGATAGATGTTAGATGTGTTTATCTCTGCCTGTCTGTCTATCTGTCTACAGTAGGCTGTCTGTCTGTCTATGTCTGCTAATGATAAGTAATTAATCAGTCACTCAGTCTTCCTGTCTGTCTGTCTATCTGTCTGTCTGTATCAATGTCTGTCTGCCTGCTTGTCTGTCTGTCCATATCGCTGATCTGTCTATGTATCTATCTTTCTGTCTGTATATATTCTTGTCTACCTGTCAGTCACACTACCCGTCTATCTATTTATCTATCTGTCTGTCTGTCAGTAGCGGAGGACAAGCGAGTTGGAGGTTGGTGCCATATGTGTGTGTGTGTGTGTGTGTGTGTGTGTGAGAGAGAGAGAGAGAGAGAGAGAGAGAGAGAGAGAGAGATTAAAGAATGGACTGACTGGTGAATGAAGATAGATGGGCAGATAAGAGAGAGAGAGAGAGAGAGAGAGAGAGAGAGAGAGAGAGAGAGAGAGAGAGAGAGAGAGAGAGAGAGAGAGAGAGAGAGAGAGATACTAGTAGATAGACAGACTGACGAAGATAGATGGGAAAGCATTTAAACAGATAGACATATAGCTAGATAAAAAGGACTACCAAAAATAGATGGAAAACAGATGCAGATAGATAGAACAGGCTGAAGAAGATGGACAGCCAGAGAGAGAGAGAGAGAGAGGAAGAAAATAGGCAGCTAAAACAGATATGAAGATAGCATGATAGATAGAGAGATAGATAGATAAATACAGAATACGAAGATAGCTTGACATAGAGACAAAGAGATAGATAGTAGACATTTGAAGATAGATGGGCAGATAGATAGAGGCATAGAAATAAATACATACATACGAAGGTAGCTTGAGAGACAAAGAGATAGAAAAATAGAGACATATGTAACGACAGATAGATAGAGAGAAAGAGAGAGACAGATAGATAAGCAGACATATGAAGATAGCTTGACAGATAGACACAGAGTTAAGTACAGACATATGAAGATAACTTGACAGATAGACACATAGATAGATACAGACATATGAAGATAGCTTGACAGATAGACAGAGATAGATAAATAGACATATGAAGAGAGCTTGACGGATAGACAGAGAGAGAGAGAGAGAGAGACAGGATAGATAAATAGATATATGAGGAGAGCTTGACAGGTAGATGGAGAGACAGAGCTAGACTAGAAAGCATCCAGACAGCGCATACTTCCACCAATGCCACTGCAGGATCAGGATCAGGATCTGCCCCCAAATTTAATCAATTCTTTCTTAGTCCGTGGCCCACCCTTCCACAAAATTTCATTGAAAATCATTAAGCTTTTGGAGATATCGTGTGAACAAACAAACAGGTGAATACATAACCTTCACCAGCTTCGTTGACGGAGGTAATAGAGTCCTTTTGGCAGAATGTGTCTTTATTAAATTTAGAAATGTGAGGAAGAGTAACAGGTTGGTCATCCCACGCTTCATTACTCGGGTCCTCTTCCCACTTCCTCTTACCTTCCTCTTCCTCATATCTTCTTCCTCTTCCTCTTACTATCCATTCGTCCTTCTGTTCTTCCCCCTCTTCCTCTTCCCCCTTGTCTTCCCATCCTTACTCGCTCCTCCGCCCCTCTCTTGTCTCGTCTCCATCCCCTCTTCTTGTCTCCTTTCTTGTCCTCTCTTCTCTCCTCTCCTCTACTCCTATCCCTTCTTTCCTCCTGTGTCTGTCTGTCTCTGTCTGTCTCTGTCTCTCTCTCTCTCTCTCTCTCTCTCTCTCTCTCTCTCTCTCTCTCTCTCTCTCTCTCTCTCTCTCTCTCGACCGCCTCATCTTAATTAACTTCCTTCTTCTCCTCCCGACCACTCCACTTGTTTCCTCCTCTGCCCCTCCACCTCCTCCTTCTTCGTCTTCTCAGTTTCTTCCCTTACGTCTTGATCTTTTGTTTTTCTTCTTTTTGTATCTCCTCATCTCTTACCTTTTTCTTCTGTTTGGTTCTTCTACTTCTCATTGTCTTTTTTTTCTCTTCCACATTCCCCCTCCCTCCTCCTCCTCATCCAGTTCTGCTCAGGTCAGTTCAGGTCTTTTCTTGTGCTTCTAGATCGTCTTCTTCAAAACCCAAGATCATTTCAGGACTGCATCATTCAGTTTAAATCCTTTTGAGTTAGGATTTTGTCCATCAGATCGATTTTGGACAATAGAGATCAATTTAAGTCATGCCAGTCAAATGTCAGCCCTGTCAGTGCAATTTTGTGTGTGTGTGTGTGTGTGTGTGTGTGTGTGTGTGTGTTTAGATTTGACAGATATTTAGGGTAGTTCTTTGTCCTTTTTCAGTCAGTTACATCGATTCATATTACGGTAGATCGTCGCAGGTCATGCATATGCAGGCGTGAAGCTACTAAAATGAGAACCATCAGTCCAGTGGGTTCTGAGGTGCGTCCAGTCTTTTCTCAGGACTGGGTGGGATGGACGGAGACAAGGGAGCTGGATGGGCTGGAATGAAGGAGGGTGATAAGGCAGGATCGGGGAAGTGTACTCACTGTGGTCACTGTTGGTCGGCAGATGGTCGAGGCAGTCACTGTAAGGATAGTCACCACATTCGAGCATAGTTGGGTGGGTGAGGTGGATGGACAGGAGTTGACGGGATGGTTTAGAAGCTTGGTGGGCGGTGGGGCATGCTGGGGGAAGTACAGTACCATGTATGTAATGGAGATGGGTGCCGTGTAAGCCACGTATGGAAATAAAAAGATTGTGGCCTAGATGGGTGAGGATGGTGGTGGTGCTGGTTGGTGAGCAGGGCGGGACGGGCACACCCTGTGAAGACTGGCATTGTGGCTACTGTATGAGGAGAGACGTTGGCGGTGGGAACAGATTTACCTTAAAAGGTGGATGTGGGTTTGTAGAAATAGCGCGAGGTAAGAGAGAGGGGTGGATGGGGATGGCGTTGAGTGGAGGATAAAAGGGGAGTGGTTGCACCCAGTGAAAATAGGCGTTGTGGGTTGGCTGTGGTTGGTTTATTTTCACCTGACTGAACGGGGTCACTCCCACAACCAAGTCATGGTTAGATGAAATTTCGATGAGCCTTAGCTATCGAAAAGAACTGAGTGTCCATTCTTGCTGTACCTCTTTTACTCTAACTTGGCCTAAAATCACCATCATCTGTCTTGAATGCCGACTTGTCATAATTGGTTAAGGCTAGATTTCGATGCTAGTCATGAAGAAGTGCTCTGGAAAGGATGTAGAGCCATAGTATTGTGTTATTCTTCCACTGAGCTACGCGAAACGAGCTGCAAAAGGGAAAAAATTGGGCCAAGTAAAGGTAAAAGGAATATAGTATGTATCGTCAACCATACTGAAAGGGATACAGATCTTCGTCCCAACACACATGCTATAGTATGGACGTAGCGATGGTGAAATTCAGAACTCTATCCAGGCTGAAAGGTAAGGAGAAGCAATCACTGGCCTCTCTTGTGTGCTTGACCTCTCACGACCCCGAGTAAAAAGGCGTCATCATAGTGAAGGACTTAAATGACTTCCCCTGACCCCTCTTGTCTTTCGCCTTTCAAGTTTACCTCTGCCTCCCACTCCCCCCCCCTCGGCTTCACCTCCTCTTCCCTCTTCCCTCCTTCTCCGCTTCATCTCCTCCTTCCCATCCTCCTCCTGGCTGTAATTCTCCCTCCCACCTACTCCACTAACTCACATCAACTCTTTCTCCATCCCTCTTCCTCTCTCTCTCTCCTCTTCCTCCTTCCCTCTTCCTCCCCCTCTCCTCTTCCTCCTCCCCTCCTCCTCGCCTTAATTCCCCTCCCCCTCCAGTCAGCTCTTGCCTTTAATCACTCCTCGCGCCTAAATATCAAACGCCTCCACCCTCCTCCAACTACTACATCTCTCAGGCCTCTTTGCTCCCGCCTGCCTGTTAAATGCGTGCGCGGCGTGTGTGTGTGTGTGTGTGTGTGTGTGTGTGTGTGTGTGTGTGTGTGTGTGTGTGTGAGTGAGGAATGAATGCAGCCTACCCCTTCACTACGATGACGTCTTTGTGTATCTTATTCATGATATCTTCACACGATTTTACTCAGCGTTTGATGGCAGTTTGAAAAAAAGAATACAAATGCAAAATTATCCTAAGTCATTCATTATAACTTGGCTTGCATTTTCGTTCCTATGCAACCTCTTCCCGTGGCTCAGTGTCAGAGTAGGCCAGTACCTCGATTCTGCATCTTTTCCATTGCACTTCTTTGTGACTAGCACCATATTCCACTGGGAGGCAGACCACTTAATGTTGATGGAGAGATGGGAATTTCACGACTAATTTAAGTGAACAGGGTATAGATGCAAGAGCACAGAACAAGTATGGGGCTCTGCAAAAGTCTGCTGAAGTGGAGCACCGCGTTTCCGAAAATCCTTAGCGAGTGACTGACGGACCGACTCGCTTTTACATCTAAGAATACATCATTGTCTTGAAGGAAATACTACATCGTTCACAGAGCTCTTTTATTTGTGTGTGTGTGTGTGTGTGTGTGTGTGTGTGTGTGTGTGTGTGTGTGTGTGCGCGCGCGATTCCTGTGTGCGTGCGTGCGTGAGGGTAGGAACGAATGCAGCTGATGTGGTGTGCGTGTAGGAGTAGGTGAGTTATGTATTTAATATTGCATAACTTTGGTAATAATAGAGGAGGTGTTGGAATAAGTGCACATGAGAAAAGTTACAATATTTTTCTATCCTCTCTCTTCCCCTGCTGTTACCAATTTCTCTCTCTCTCTCTCTCTCTCTCTCTCTCTCTCTCTCTCTCTCTCTCTCTCTCACCGAATTCGCCTGGGTCGAATGTTGGGTGGAGGCTGCCATGCTTCACTCTCCTTTTCCTGTACTCAAAGAAAAGACACCGTAGTAATAATTTTCTCTCTAATGAATCATGTGGTTAGAAAAATTATCTGCTGTCTAAAAAAACCCGAGTTCGATCCTACGCTGGCAGGGAAGTGTGTAATGATTTGAATTTCGTAAAAACAAAAACTTTACTGATCTTCGAAATGATACCACTACCCATGCAAATATTATTACGCTTGTCCAAAATGTGACGTACCCGGCATGTACAGTACTTTATTCCTTATGGACAGTTGGTATTAGCTCCAGTTGGGTGATATAATGAAAGTGTGTGGTGGTATGCAGGAGTGTTGGGCCCGTGCTTAGACATGAACAAACAAAAGAAAATAGACAGATAGGTAGATAGATAGAGAGATAGACAGATAGATGGATAGATAGACAGAGGGATAGATAGATAGACAGATAGATATAGATACAGGCACGTAAAAAGAGAGAATCAGGTAAGAGAGAGAAATAAAGAGGTAAAAAAGACAGACTAGTAGGCAGACATATAGACAGGTAAACAGGCACAGACAGACAGACAGCAGAGGAGACAGTTACATTACTATGGAGGTAGGGAGATCGATAGATGAATAGATAGATAGACAGACAGATGTAGAACTAGAAGTACTTATAGAAAAAGATCTATATATAGCCGTATGTGTCTTTATTGTGATTCTTCCATTGGCTATATTGGCCTGCAGAGAGAGAGAGAGAGAGAGAGAGAGGTTTACAAGACGGGTAGGTAGAGGCGATGGATAAACATAATTTAGAAGATAGATAGATTGGTAGATAGATAGATAAACATAGACTGATATAAATAGGTACGTAAACGGAGAATGATGTGATTTATAGATAGATAAATTAGATAAATAGATGCATAGGTAGAGATGAATGAATGGATGGATAGATAGATAGATAGATAGATACTTAGAAATGAATGGATGGGTAGATAGATAGAGATAGATAGATAGACTTACCTAGACAGATGAATGGATGGATAGATTAATAGATAGAGTTATACAGATAGACAGATACATAGAGATGAATGGATTGATAGATAAATAGACATAGATAGATGGATTCATAGATAGAGGTGAATGGATGGATAGATAAATAGATAGATAATGCTAGAACGACAGACAGATAGAGAAACACAAAACCAGATAGATAGAAGGATAGATACAGATAAAGATCAATAAGTTAACAGAAAATCAGGGGATAGATAGTTAGATAGATAAAATAGATAGCTGGATAGATAGACATGCGTTATCAAGCAGACAGGCAAATCACTAGACGGACAAAGTTACAAATTCATTGTGACATTTGGACAGATAGACAGATAGATATAGATAGATAGATAAGTAGATAGACAGAAGAGAAGGTTGATGCACAGTGGAGAGCGAGTGATAGTTAAACAGAACGATTGAGTAGATAGACAGCAAGAGATAGACAGAGACAGATAGATAGAATATAACAATATCTATCTCAGCTGTGGTTCTCCCTAGGCAGTCTTGTCTATCTAAGGGAAAGTTCAAGGCAGCCCCACACACTGGCCAGATAGATAGAAGTAGATAAATCGTGGTAAGTGGGTAGATAGATAGATAGATAGATGGGTGGGGTGGATTGGTAGGCAGACATTGATAGATAGTTATATGGATGGATGGATGGAGGTAGATTGGTAGACAGATAGATAGATAAATAGATAGATAGATAGGCAGATGGTTATACACGGGTAGATATAGATTGAGGTAGATGGATAGACAGACGGGCGGATGGATAGACAGATGGACAGATGGCGATAGACTGGTAGATAGATAGATAGATAGACAGATGGAGGTAAATTGGTAGACAGACAGATAGATTGAGGGAGATGGATAAAACAGACGGACAGATAGATAGATAGATGGTGATAGACTGTTAGATAGATAGTTAGATATAGAATGATAGACAGACAGACAGATAGATAGATAGATAGATGGAGGTAAATTGGTAGACAGACAGTTGAACAGACAGATAGATGAAAATAGATAGACAGATAGATAGATAGATAGATAAGGGCACAACTAGATGAGGAGAGAGATAGATACACCAGCCGAAAGACAGGAAGGAAAGTAGATAGACAGATAGATAGATAGAAAGGTAAACGGACAGGAAAAAATAAGACGGACAAATAAAGAAATAGATAGATACATAGAAACTAGATAGATAGCCAGAGATAGATAGATAGATAGATAGATAGAAAGGCAAACTGACGAAAAAAAATAAAAACGGTCAAGTAAAGAGTTAGATAGATAGATAGAAACTAGATAGATAAATGGACATAGATAGATAGAGAAGTAGACAGATAGATGCAAAAACAACTATATCTTTCTTTTTCAGCTGTTGTTCTCCCTTGGGCAATCTTGTTCATGTAAAGGTCAAGCCAGCCCTGTACACTAGACGGAGAGACAGATGGATAAATGGACAGAGAGACAGAGAAAGATAGATAAAGACGTACATACAGATAGGTAAGCAGATAGATAAACAGATAGACGGATAGATAGAGATAGGTGAATGGTCAGATGAGGGGTAGATAGAAAAAAAAATACGTAGATAGGTTGATAAATAAAAATACATAATGAAGTAGATAGATTAATTATATAGATAAGTTACAACAGATAAGGCAGATTAACAAGCTTAGTCAGACAGAGAGGGATGTGGGTAGATATTTAGAAAAAAATACATATAAACAGGCAGAGTCAAAGAGCGCTGGGTAAATGTATAGAAAAAGAAAGATCAACAGGCAGAGTCAGATAGAGGAACTAGCCAATGTCACACAGAAAGAGCTAAGCATATCATAGAAAAAAGGCATATCAACAGGTAGAGTTAGAGAGAGAGCTAGGTGAGTCACACAGAAGGAGCTAGGTAAATACACAGAAAAAGTCAGATTCGGAACAAAACTAACGATATCCAAGCTGTAACTCCCCCAAAGGCAATTATGTGACAGTAAAAAGAGAGTTCAGTGCAGCCTCTTGTCCAGCAGCCATTGACATTCAGCGTATCAACTAAGGAATTCCAAGGCGACAGTCTCACAAACATTTAGGAAAGGTCTGAGGTGGCCGTGGTCGTGGTGGTGGTGGTGGACGAAATAGTTGTTGGTGTTGGTAGTAGTTCAGGATGGTGGTAGCTGTGGTGGTGGTGGGCAGGAGGGTCGGTGTTGTTGTTAGTGGTGGTGGTGGTGGATATAATGGGTTTTGTGGATTGATGTGCTAGTGATTGTTGCGGTTGTGGGTGACGATAAGGGGTAGATTGACTGGTTGTGGTTGTAGACAGGATGGTTGTTTTGGTGGATAGAATGGTTCGTAGGGTTTGTGATTTTGTTGAGGTGCTGTGGTTGTGGATGTGGGTGTTGGTGGTGGGAAGATGGAATGGCTATTTGTGATGATCATGGTGGTGCAGTTGATGTCGGTGGAGAGAATGGCTTGTTGATTTCTGGGTGAGGCTGTGAGAGTATTGGTGTCTGTGGGTGTGATCGTGGCTGTAGGTGAGATTATGGATGTGGATATGGTTGTCAGTGTTGAATGTGGAGTTGGTGATAGTTGCTGTGGTGGTCATGGCTAGTGTGGCTGGTGATGTAGATGTGTTTAAATGCTGGTGTTAGTGGCAGGTATGAGAGTCGACAGTGAGAATGGGTGAGGCTGTGGTAGATACTGATGCTTTTGGGGGCACTGTTGTGGTTAGGCTACTTTGGTGGTCATGGTTAGACTGGCTGGTGATGTAGGTGTGTAAAAATGGTAGTGTTGGTGGCATGTGTGAGTGGCGTGTGTGATAATGAGTCTGCATGGGTGTTGGCAGTTTGGAATATTATCATGGCGGTTTTGTGCAACGTTGGTGGTGGTAGTGTTAGTGGTAGAGAGGATGGGTAGTGACTGGGATATGAGCAACAGTCAGGGTGAGGAGCATGTGAGCTAGATAGATGGATAGATATGTAGATAGATACCCGAATATATATATATATATATATATATATATATATATATATATATATATATATATATATATATAGTACACACACACACACCCACACACACACACATATAATCATCATCATCATCATCATCATCATCATCCGGACCTCCTTTCCTACCCAAGGGAAGGGTGAGATATATATATATATATATATATATATATATATATATATATATATATATATATATATATATATCCATTGGCTCCCAGTGTCCTCAATATAGGACGGAACTGGGCTTTTTCAAAATTCAATGAAGAAGGGAACCCTGGGGTAAGGACCTATGAGCTTCGCGACTATGAGTAGACAGGCGGAGGGCGGTACACCTAGCACCCTTTCAGCAAAGTCCCTCACACAGGAATTCCGGGACCCAATGAGTTTTATATATATATATTGTGTGTGTGTGTGTGTGTGTGTGTGTGTGTGTGTATTTATACAAAGAGAGAGAGAGAGAGAGAGAGAGAGAGAGAGGCAGTAGGTGGTAGTGGCGGAAGTGGTGAGCAGAATAGGTGGTGACAGGGACAGGGACAGCATTGGGTAGTGGTGGAAAATGGGTGGTGAGTGGTGATGGTGGTGGTGCAAGTGGTGAGCAGAACGAGGGGTGACAGGAACAGAAATTACAGTGGGTGGTAGGGGAAAAAATGTGAGGGTTGAAAGAGGTAGTGGTGGTGATGGGAGTGTTAGTGGTAGTGTTTGTGGTGGTTGTGGTGCTTGCGGTGGTGGTAGTGCTTGTGGTGGTGGTAGTGCTTGCGGTGGTGGTAGTGCTTGTGATGGTGGTGGTGCTTGTGGTGGTGGTGCTTGTGGTGGTGGTGCTTGAGGTGGTGGTGTTTGTTGTGATGGTAGTGGTGGTGGTGGTGGTGCTTGTGGTGGTGGTGGTGGTGCTTGTGGTGGTGGTGGTGGTGCTTGTGGTGGTGGTGGTGATGCTTGTGATGGTGGTGGTGGTGGTGGTGCTTGTGGTGGTGATGGTAGTGGTGATGTTGATGGTGTTAGTGGTGGTGCTTATGCCGGGGATGACATTATTAGTGGTGAGGAGAACGATTAGTTACAGATGCAGGGATAAATAGCAGTGGGTAGTGGGATTGTAAGGTTAATGGTGGTAGTGGTAGCGTCAGTGTTGGTGTTCGTGGTGGGTAGGGGGTTAATGGTGGGCAGAATCGGTGGTGACAGGAAGCAGAAATAGCAGTAGTAATGATGGTCAGCAGAACTAGCGGTGACAGGTGCAGGCACAGATAGCATTGAGCACTAGGGTAAAAACGTGTGTGTGTGGGGGATGAGAGTGGTAGTGGTGGTGCGACAGGGATGGAAAAGTTTGAACCACTCTGGCTGGCAATCGAAGGGACATCTGATCCCCACCGTCGTTTTTTAACCAGTCGTCTCTTGAACTCCCGGTGAAGCATACATGCTGGATAGAAAAGTGTCCACCCCTTCCTCTCCAGCTGAGCATAACACACTGGGGGACGTATTCTCGTGGGGATGGGAGACTCCCTACCACTTCCTCCCTGCAGCTTTGCTTCTGCATATGACACAGCAATATTGACTTGTATGGCGCTTGTATTTTAACTCACTTCCCTTTTCCATGCTCCTTAAAGTGGATGAAGCACAGTATTTCTCCAAGCTGGAGGAGGAGGAGGAGGAGAAGAAGGAGTGGTTCTTAAGAGGACGCTACGCCTGGCAACTGGGAGCGTATTGGAAAATAAAATGTTCACAGTGGCAGACCATGGGTTTCAGTCAGCACCGATATGCACGGTCATAGTTGTGCACCCAGGAACGCGACATACTGCACAGTGGTAACCTTCACCAGGAAAAAGTTTTAGGCAGCTGGTAACTCCGAGGGCTGCTCCCCACGGGGGTGGTAGGTGGCGGCTCCAGGGGTCCAGGGCAATACCAGTATGCACAGCCATATTTTTTTCTTAACATAGGAAAGTGAAATTTAGCAGAGTGATGGACCTCCATCTAGATCAGGATTTAGTCGGGGTGGGGCTGGGAGGATAACGCCAGATTTGACCCAGGAACTTTTAATTTAGTACAGTTTTAGACCTCCAGCTGAACTAGCGTTTAGACAGAGTGGGACCCCACAAATCCACTTCTCACTAGAGGGGGTTAGGAATCCCGAGCAGCACCAGTACGTACACCCTCCTCCAAAAATATCGGCACTCTTACAGCAGTTATCAATCTGAAACATGGATGAAATATTGTGGTATATGCGGCATCCTGTAATTATAAGGGCAGATATTATCTTTTGTAATTATTAGAACTCATAATTGCAAGAAGAAGCACGTACTGGATGGTATATGTTTTGAGACACCACTTTATAGACTCATGTGTGTCTGCGGAAGTTGCTCATTTTCACAACCATCGCACCTCAAGGGGCCGATACTTTTTTGGGGGGGTGTACACACACACACACACACACACACACACACACACACACACACACACACACACACACACACACACACACACACACACACATATATATATATATATATATATATATATATATATATATATATATATATATATATATATATATACCCTTTTTTTTACCTTTAAAAAAAACGAAATTTAGCGCAGTGGTTGACCTCTTCATGGGCCGGGTTTTAGGCAGGGTTGAATTTCCCTGCTGCAAGGTTCTGCACGAGCCCCCACCCCCCCTTTATTTTTTTTAACCTCCACCCGTACAAGGTCTTAGCCAGGGTGGGACCCCCCGGGGATCACCCTCCCTGTTAATGATTATTCCTTTTCCCTCATAATACTGTAAGTGTGACTGCGGCCATCAAGAGTGTCCCTTTTCTTATTAGGGCTAACTATGGTATTTTCTGCGTTTACTATGAGCCTCTTCGTTTCATTGTCTCCTGCTGTGGAATGCGTCGTGACAAATTTGCTGTACTTGTTACTGGGGAACAGAGTTAGGATGCTTGTGGTTTGGCGATGGCCAGATTAAAATGAAATAGACGTCATCGGATTGAAGGGGCTATCAGAGGTGTCAGGGAGCCTCCTAAGCCGACGGGACTACGATGCCAGGTGGTGGTGTCCTGTCATTACCCTTTCATGACGCATCCCACTTCACTGACAAAAATGACTCCTGGATTACCTGCTGGCTCGCCCTCCTTTGTTTAACAGTGAAGGATTTTTCTTCTGAAAATGCAAAATGTCGTCATTATGGTGAAAGACATGATGGAAATTATGCCAAAATCTTTCAATATACTGTATGTGCAAGTTCATAATATATATTCTCAAAGGGTTAAAATACTAAGGATGAAGTAGATGTGTAAGCTATTATTGTCCTCAAAGTGTTAATGCTGCGTCTAACCCCTTCACCTTGAGAGATTTCTACGCTGAATAATATCATGAGGTGGCAGCAACAAAAATTATGACTGTCGATTGTTATGAAAGCCAGATCACTTCATCTTTGCCTGACCTTTAACCCTTCGGCATCAAGTCTGGTCCAAAGCGGATCAAAATTGTACTAGTTTCCCCTACCCTGTGACCCTAACCTTTGATCAGTTGCTTTCAGCATTGAATTTTCATCCATGCTGACAGTCAGCCTTTGCACCAAGTTTGGTCCCGAGCAAAAGATCCTTAACCCCTTTCAGTTTAGTTGTTGGCCAAGTTTAGCCAGCCTAGAGTGTTGATTTGACCGTTAACAAAGTAGACTAATTCCTGCCTTATAACTAAATTTCATCAAGTCTTCATGTAACCACGACGTGTTATTTGAAGTTGTAGAATCGGCCCAGTTCATTTGTGTGAAAGCAAACTGACTTTAGCCTGACCATCCCAAGAATTGATTTCAGATTCTTCTAGTTCTGACGTGAAAATCCTAACCAGTGCTCCACCGGCTTCCCCGTAACAAGAATACTCGTAAAATAAAGATGTCATCGTTAGGAAGTGGTTTAATAGAACTGGATCCAGAAAGAATTGTAAACCATGACTTGGAGAATTGACGATTTTTTGTATTATTATCTGAGCAGACCACAAAGGGTATGTATTATAAGATCCTTATTATCGTCAGTACCTTATTACAGTAGTTTTATTTCTGTGGTCAGGACGTTGATATTCTCTTGCTACACTAATGCAATCAGTACCTATATTTAAATATCATTAATAAGATGTAAGAGAAACAGTACGTGGTATAATGCAAAAGAAAGAGCTAAGGAAGAGATGATAGACAGCCTCCTTACAATGCGACCCCAAGTGTTCATATGAATACCGGCCAGTGAGATCTCATACGAACAACAGGCTTCGAAATGTCAGTGAATGCAGATGCGATGTTGTGTGTGTGTGTGTGTGTGTGTGTGTGTGTGTGTGTGTGTGTGTGTTTTAATGGGACAGACAACGAGTGATATGCGATTGCTCTTACCAACAAATGCGTGAGTGCGACATCCTACGAACAAGTTGCCAAGTAGAACCTTCCTCTCCCCCCTCCCCTACAGTCCTGAATACGCCCTTCCCGTGCCAATATTTGCTGCTTAGTGTGTGGCATTGCATTTTAGGGTAATGAGACAGAAGAGAAATGAACCAGGTAGTAGTGGAGTCGGTTTTACTGTGCGCAGCCGAATTATGTAAAGTTAATTTGCAAAGGTTCCTGCTTTTACATCTCTTTAGTCACTCAAGCGCTTGTAACTCACTCTCAGCTCAATAAAACCGTCTGGCATTAGCTAAAACAGAATAACAGAGTTGTCCCGACCTTGAGAGGGTTATCCTACAAGTCACCCAGCTGAATCAAATCGTCTAGAGTTCGCTGGAATAAACAAAATACCGTACCCTTCATGAATTATTGCACTGAAAATTTTAAAAGTCTGTTTGCTCACTCCCCTGTTTTATTTCCTTTTTAGAATGTTGCATTAAACGAGTGCCGGGATGAAAATGGCTTGTGCAATTATATCTGTTTTGATGAGGACGCGCACTCTTGCATGCACGTTTTGTTCAGAGTATAGCAATCTCAGCCAAATTGTTTTCCAGTACCGTTCCGTGCATTTTGTGTTGGATGTGGTTGACGGCGCGCGGTTGTGGGGAGTGGTGGTGGTGGTTGTGGTGGCTGTATATGGTTTTGGTGGTATAGTCGCGGCGCACGACTCTGAGGTTGTTATTATCGTGCCCTGGCAACCTACCATTGAAAAGTGCGTATGATTTCGTGTATAATATGATACGCATTGATTTGTGCGTAATATGTTCGTGTATAATATTATTCGTGTATAATATATTCGTGCATAATAATATGATTCGCGTATAGAATGATGCGAAATCGGACGCACTTTTGAATGATAGGTTGCCAGTGTACGATAATGACAACCTCAGAGTCGTGTGCCGCGATTATAGTGGTGGTTGTGGGTGTGGTTGTGTATGGTTGTAGCGGTACTGGTTTCTGTGTGGTGGACAGAGCTGTTTGTTGATAGTCTTGGTGGTTGTGGTTGTGTGGTAGTGGTTGTTGTGGCTGTTGTATGGTGGTGGTAGTGGTTGCTGTGTGAGGGACAGGGCTGGTTGTGGGTAGTCTGGGTGGTAGTGGTGGTGAATGGAAGTGGTGCTAAGGATGGTAGTTGTTGTGTGATGATGGTGGTAATTGTGGTTGTGTGGTAGTGCGTAATTGTTGTACGTTTTCTGCTGGGTGCGTGGACAGGGGTGGAGGTTGTTAGTGTGTAGTAGGTGTTGTGTGGTAGCGGTACGTATTCTTTGGATGTGGTGGACAGAGGTGGTTGTCGGCAGTCTGGGTGACGGTTGTAGTTGTACTTGTGTGGGTGTGGTGGTTGTGTGGTGGAAGTGTAGTGGAGTGAATTCCCCGCCCATCTTTGTCATTCATTTGGCTCCCCTGTCCCTCTCTCCCCAACTCCTTTGTCCCTTACTCCCCTCTCCACTACCCCTGTTTCTCCTACCTCCCACTCCCCACCTCCTCTCTCTTCTCTACCTCCCATTCCCCAACCCCTTTCTCCCCCTACCTTCCTCTCCCTTTCTTTTCTTTCGAGGGATGGAGTGGGGTCTAAAAAGTGAAATGGGAGTTAGCTGGTCCGTAGAATTTAGGAGTTAGCTGGACCGTAGAATGCAGGAGTTAGGTGGTCCGTTGAATTTAGGAGTTAGCTGGACCGTAGAATGCAGGAGTTAGCTGGACCATATCACTGAGGATGTGGCTGGAGTGTAGAAAGTAGGAGGTAGCTTGAGCATGTAATTTAGAGGTTACGTGGACTAGAATTTAGAAATTAGCTGCCCTGTAGAATGTGTGAGTTATGTGGATAGTAGAATTTTTTGCAGTGTATATCAGGGAATTAATCATGTAATCCAGGGATCAAGGACGGCATTAAAGGTCAACCTCATCGTTTCATAATGCCGATCAGTTTGACCTGTCGGTGTGCATTTTTTTTTTTTTTTTTAAGCCATAGGATGGATTTTTTTTTTTCAGCCTAGAGGGATTTGTCGATCTGGAGGCGGTAGGTATCAGTCCTCATTAACCACCGTACTACTAGGGTGCTCTGTAATACTGATTAAACCTTTCAGCCCGATGACCTACTTTTCATTTTATTGTGTGCAGCCTGAGGACTTGAATTAGCCTGGGAGAAAAGCCTGTTAATGAAGGGGTAGGCGAAGAATATATTTAATCTCTTTTCATGGAAGCAAACGTAAAAAAAAATCTTTGTAGTAAGGAAGGGGTTAAAAATCGTCTATTATGAGCAAGGAAAAAATATCGCAGTGAAAGAGATAATTGCTGCAGTTTGTCTGTGTTCCGTGGATAGACAAACGGACGGATACACACACACAGACACGCCAGGTTTTATTTATTTATATAGAGAGTGTCGCTGTGTTAGGCTGGATCAGTTGCAAGCCTTTTCACTTTGTTTTCAGCGTAGCCAGCGAAAACGGGCATTCCAAACGCCTGTATGCTTGTATCTCTCTCTCTCTCTCTCTCTCTCTCTCTCTCGCTCGCTCGCTCGCTCGCCAACCTCACAGTTCTTTTTCCTTTACCCCTCAAGTTTCTTCTCGTCATTTCATTACTTATGCATTTACTCCCACTTCCACTTCATTATTTTCTTGTTTGTATATCTCTTTTATTTTCTACTTTCTCTTCGTTCCTATTCTCTCCCCCTTCTAACCTCTCCTTCCTCAATTCCATCCACCCCTCACCCTCAACTCTCAAACTCACCCTGTCAATTCTACTCCACCCTTACGATCCAAACCTTCCTTTAACTTCCTTCACCCCTTCTACCACTCCATTTCAACGCCACTCCAATTTCCCTCCTCATCAATCTTCTTTCTCACGTCCACCCTCTCCCCCCTTCTCATCAGCCCTCCCTCTCAACCCCTCTCCTTCAACTCCGCTCCATCCCTCTTAACCTCTTCTTCCCCATCAACCCCTAGCCCACCCGATCCCAGCCACCTCTCCATAACATCAAGACCACCCATTACAACACACGTTAATAATGGCGCCACCCTCTCCCTCTCAACCCACCCCCTTCAACCCCTCACAGCCCCACCAACCACCCTTTTCATCCACCTACAGCCCCTCCCAACCACCCCTCCAACCCAAACCCAACCCCATCCCTCTCTCCATAACACGAGGAGCAGTCATTACAGCACACTTTAAAAACGACGTTGACTCCCCAGAAAAACTCGGGCATAACGAAGTCTCCCCGCCTGTCTTGTCCTGCCTCGTTATTCCCCTCCTGCCCAACTTTTTACAAACTTCGTATTTATGTCACTTGCTTGTTAGTCCGGAAAACTTGGCCTGGCGAGATGACGGACGCACATTTTGAGAGCCGAGGTGGGGGGAGGGAGCGGTGGCGGTAGGTGTGTACGAGAGACGTATTCTAGGTGGTACAAGCTTCGTTGCCCTTATTCCTTGGCGATTAATGGAGCATTTATACTTGAACAATCTCTTGGATACAGTTTTTATTGTTTTAATATAGACGTAATTTGCATCGCTAGCATACAAGAGGATATAGGGGTGTAATATGCAGGATGAACTGCTAACGAGGAGGCGCTACGTAACCAAATACGCAAATTACAGTACTGCCTAGAATTTGATTACAGTATTACCTGTTTACTCACTTATTCAGTCACTCACTTTGCACACACTCCCCCCCTTCTCTCTCTCTCTCTCTCTGTCTCTCTCTCTCTCTCTCTCTCTCTCTCTCTCAGACCAGTTTCTTTGAAGACGTTCGTTTATACCAAGGTGTTTTCGAGCTATATTCTAAAATTTTTGTGACATCTGACGGCTGCTCATAAGGGGCGAGGTAGATTTTTTTTTTAAAGACGTTTTTTTGAGTCATTTTGGAGATGATTTTTGAGTAATTTATAGAACACTTGTCAGGTTTCAAAGGATTTTTTTTTTTAAACAATAAAGTCTGTTTGTATTTTCGTTTATTCCTCTGTAATTTTGAGTTGCCTATTTTTATTTTCTGCAATTGGTATATATGGTATCTAATAATTTTATATGTAATTTTGTATAGACTAACACGACAATTTTTTTTTTAATTGGTCCAGCCTAGCCGTCAAAGTGATAATGTCAGTTTTGTTACGCGTGTGTACTTTCAAAGGACATTATATTTTTAAGGGATGTATCGTTGCGTGTGTGTGTGTGCGTGTGTGTGTGTGTGTGTGTGTGTTTGTGTGTGTGTGTGTGTGTGTGTGTGTGTGTGTGTGTGTGTAGTGAGTATTAATCGGTTACCTAAACATCGGTAACCATTTTTCTTTAAAGATGCATGCGCCTGATTCATCTAGGTTGGATCTCCTATGGCACACAGCAAGGAGAATTGTACGTAGGGTTTCCTCTGATTCATGTCCCCAAATTAACCAGGGAATCTCGTTCTGGATCTACTTATGATGATGATAAAGATGATGATGATGATGATCTTGGTGATAGTGGCGTTGATAGTAATTGTGGTGATGATGATCCTGGTGATAGTGGAGTTGATAGTAATTGTGATGATGATGATGATGGTCATGATTTGGTGACAGTGGCGTTGAGAGTAATGGTGATGACGATAACGATGATGTTGATGCTACTGCTGATGATTGTAAAGATGTTGATGACGATGATTACGGTAATAATAATAATAATAATAATAATAATAGTAATAATAATAATAATAATGAATAACAACTGAACACCACCAAAATATCAAGGAAAGGCAAAATATACATAAACTTACCCTAGCTCTCCAAAAATACGTCTTCATGTTCACTACTTATTCACGAGGAGAAAAGAATCAGATTAGAACTGAAAACTGCGTGTGTAAATACTGTCTCCATTCCGCCAGATTTTTTTTCTCTGCATATATATTTTTTTTATTTTTCGATTTTTTTGTCATTGTTATGCCCGGTAATGCAAAGGTCACGGGTCAGAAAAAATAGGTCGCTTGTTGAAAATGGTTGAGGTGGTGTAATAACAGGGCTTGCTTTATTAAAATTCTCTCTCTCTCTCTCTCTCTCTCTCTCTCTCTCTCTCTCTCACACACACACACACACACACACACACACACACACACACACACACACACACACACACACACACACACACACACACACACACACACACACACCCTCTCTCTCTCACACACACACACACACACACACACACACACACACACACACACACACACACACACACACACACACACACACACACACACACAAACTTTCTGATAGCCTGCGGTGGTCGGGTCTCACACACACACACACACACACACACACACACACACACACACACACACAAACTTTCTGATAGCCTGCGGTGGTCGGGTCGTTCAAGCGTGAGTCTACTAGTCCTCCTGATCTACATTAGGGTCAGTCCCACCCGGGGGCGTGCATTTAAGAGGGTGTGATAGTATGTCCTTTCATGTGTTGTTTCTCTCGTTCTCTCTCTCTCTCTCTCTCTCTCTCTCTCTCTCTCTCTCTCTCTCCCTTGTCTCCAGCTAACTTTACGGAATGACTCCCTCTCTCCAAGTTTCTTATAAAATTTTCATGGGTCTTTATTCGTCGGTGTTTCTCTTTCCTCCCTTGTTTGACAAAAAAAAAAAAAAAAAAAAAAAAAAAAAAGTGTTTTTTGGGCGTGTTAGCTAGTTAGTGTGAGTTCCTGTTTCTCTCTCTCTCTCTCTCTCTCTCTCTCTCTCTCTCTCTACTTTATGTATCTCGCAGTTCGTATCAGGTATTATCTCTATCACAAGCACCACCAGATTTACAAAAGGCATGGTCAGTGTCCTTTCCTCTCAGTGTGGCGCGATGAATTATGCACTCGTAATTGCTTGTGTCTCGAACGAAGCCTTTGAGCATTTGTGTTGTCAGCGGTTTTGGCCCTTACTCCGTGACAGTAAGCAATTTAGTAAGTAAGCAAGTAAGTAAACAAGCAAGTGAGTAAGAAAGTAAATAAGTAAGCAAGCTGCCATGTTACCCTTAGTTTTAGAGGTATGTAGCCTGTGTACAATACCCTTTTTACTCCAGCATTGCCCAAAATTCTCATCTCTTCACCATGAATGCTGAGTTGTAGCATTAGATAAAAACTAGAATATGATGCTGGTCATGAAGTGCTATGAGAGAAGGTAGAGCTACAGTATCGTCTTTTTCCGCCACTGAGTCACGTGAAATGAGCTGCAAAGGGACGAAAATTTAGGCCAGGTTGAAATGAAACACGTATTGTAATATGTATGTTTATGTGTACCGGTATATGTAATTCATCCTCATAATCCTGCCACTATATATGCGCAGATAGAACGTGACATTATTGCTTTGGTTTATTAGCTTGTATCCTGTACCTAAGGGTGTATCGAAATGTGATGTTCGAGGTGGGATATTAGTTACACATTTAGCCAGACGTGGGGTAATGGATGGGGGCGTTGTTTTGTCTGCCTGTCTCTGTCCGTCTCTGTCTCTCTTTGTCTGATGGTAAATTGGTGAGGTTGATGATGACAGTTAGTTCTGTCTCTGTCTTTGTCTCTGTTTGTCTGTCCGTCTCTGGTTCTGTCTGTGTGTTTGTCTGTCCGTCTTTGTATCTGTGTGTCTGTCCGTCTTTGTGTGTGTGTGTGTGTGTGTGTGTGTCTGTGTCTGTCTGTCTGTCTGTCTGTGTCTGTCTCATGCTCATCTTTCGGTTTGCCTGTGTCTGTTTAACGTTCTCTTTGTCTCATTCACACAAATATTTCTGTGTACTCTCTCTCTCTCTCTCTCTCTCTCTCTCTCTCTCTCTCATCTATACTCATGTCAGTTTCAGTTTGTCAGTGGGTCTATCTGTCAATCTGTCAGTCATGTAGGATCAATATCACAAACTCCTAGACACCGAAAAAAATATTTCGAAATTGCATATTCCAAAACTAGCCTGATAAATTATTCATTCATCAAGAGTTACGACATACAGGATGCATTTGAGTGTTATTGGTGTCAGCGGTTTTGGCCCTTACACCTCGGTTATATACAGTAAGCATAATTAAGTTGTTATGTTATCCTGATGGTTTATTGGCATGTGGGAGGTGTAGTAAGTGTTTGTATGTGGGCGTGTATTGGTGTATGTGAAACGTAATGATCATCGTTATCCTTGTTATCATCATTATTATTATCAAAATCGTCATCATCATCACCATCATCAGTGCCACACTCCTTTTCCTCCTCCATATCATCATCATCATCATCATCATCATCATCATCATCATCATACTTCTACACCTCCTCTTCCGCATCATCATTATCGTCATCCTTATCATTATCATCATCGTCATCATCAATATCTCCTCGTCATCATCATCATCATCATCATCCAGTCAGTACACTAGTAAATTATCTCGTCTCTTCTTATCGTCAGTAATACATACAAGTTATTGATATACTAAAAACCTACAGGTATTATGATTAAAATTCAAGAGAGATTGTGGTTTTTAGATGAGCGAGATACTAATAAACATGGGTGGGGTTTGGATGAATTAGTTCTTAACCTATATTACTCCAGCCTAACCTAACCACAGCTTGAATTAACCTAACCGTAATTAACCCATCCTAACTTAAACTCATTTCACGAATTCCCTAGGGATTTCATGTGATCACTTGTTACACAAATACCCCGTAATATATATACACAATACACATTCTGGCCGCACAATGGAGTGCTACTACTACTACTCTGCGGCCAGGTTGTGTTAGGAAGAATACTGCCACCGTATTCCCTGCGTGTCGTAAAAGGCGACTAGAAGGGGCGGGGTGAGGGGACTAGGGACCCCTTCCTTTGTTTTTTAGTTCCTAAAAAGATACAGGCCTGAGAAAGGGTTGGGGGACTGAGTTATCCCCGTACCCTGAAGATTGGGTCTATGAATGTGCGTGGATGTAGTACGATTGAGGCTAAAAGGGAGGAGATTGGGAGAATGTTTGTGAGAAGAAAGTTGGATGTGTTAGCTTTGAGTGAAACGAAGATGAAAGGGAAGGGTGAATCTATGTTGGAAGTGTGAATGGAGGATTGTCTTGTGTTGACAGAGGAAGGGCAAGAGAAGGTGTGGCCTTGTTAGTGAGTCCGGAAGTACAGCAGTGTGTGATTGAATGGATGGAGGTGTCATCGAGACTGATGTGGGTGAAAGCGAAATCTGAATGTGAGTTGTGGGTGTTTGTGAGTGCACATGGGCCTGATAGTGAAAGGGATGTAGAAGAGAGGGAGTCTTTCTGGAATGATGTTGAGTGTCTGCAGAGTTTTGGAGCGAATGTGAATGTGGTAATGATGGGAGATCTGAATGCTAGAGTGGGAAATGTAGCAGTTGAAGGTGTAGTTGGTATGCATGGTGTGCCTGGAAGAAATGAAAATGGGGAACGAATGATAGGGATGTGCGTTGAGCCAGAGATGGTGATTGGAAATACCCTTTTTGAGAAGACAGATATTTATAAGTATACATGGGTGAGACAGGAGGGTGGAAGGGTTGTTGACAGAGCATTGATGGACTATGTGGTTGTGTCCAGGAATGTAATAGGAAGATTGTTGGATGTGAGAGTTCAGAGAGGGGAGGGTGGAGGTATGTCTGACCACTACCTGGTGGAGGGAAAGTTAAGAGTAGGTAAGAGATGGGTGAGAGCTAGGAGGGTTAGGTGTGGCAGGGAGGTTTTGAAAGTGGGTGAGTTGGATAAAAGAGAGAAAATGATAGAGTATCAGGAGAAACTGAAAGATGAGTGGAACGCAGTGAAAGAGCAAGAAAATGGCAGTGTGGAGGAGGAATGGCAGTTGTTTAAGAGTGCTGTGGTGGGGCATGCAGAAGAGGTGTGTGGTGTGAGATGTGTGGGTGGTGGTGTAAAAAAAGGAGGTGAATGGTGGTGCGAGGAACTAAGTATGGCTGTGGCTGAGAAGAGACGTGCATATGAAGTGTGGCTGCAGAGGAAGGATGAGGTGTCATATGAGAGGTATAAGAAAAAGAAGAATAGGGCGAGAAGGGCTGTGCGTGATGCTAAAGTGGCAGCAGATGAGAGGTAGGGTAGGCAGCTGACAGAGAATTTTCAACAGAATAAGAAAATGTTTTTTAAGGAGGTGAAAAGGGTACGAAAGGGAGAGTCTGGGAAGGAAGAGCGAGTAAAAGCAGAGGATGGAAGGATGTTAATTGAGATGGATGCAGTAAGGAAGAGATGGGCAGAGTATTTTGAAAGATTGTTAAATGTAGAGGAGGAAAGGGTGGCTGAGATTGTGGCGGATGGAAGGGTGCAAGGAATAAATGTGCTTGGAGAGTTGAATGATTCTTTGATCACGAAGGAGGAAGTGGAGAGGCAATAAAGGAGATGAAAACAGGGAAAGCTGCAGGTATGGATGGGTGTCTGTGGAATGCCTGAAGGGTGGTGGAGTGACTATTGTTGACTGGTTAGTAAGATTGTTGAGTGTGTGCTTTGTGAAAGGTATGGTGCCAATTGACTGGGCAAGTGCTTGTGTGGTCCCGTTGTATAAAGGCAAGGGTGATAGTATGAATGTACTAGCTCTAGGGATATAAGTCTCTTGAGTGTTGTAGGTAAGGTGTATGGTAAAGTGTTAATTATGAGAGTTAGAGAGGGTACAGAGGGAGTGATTGGTGATGAGCAGTGTGACTTTAGGAAAGGGAGAGGATGCATGCATCAGGTGTTTGCTGTGAGACAAGTGTATGAAAAATATTTAGCGAAAGGCAAGGATTTGTTTTGGGCATTCATGGATTTAGAGAAAGCGTATGATAGAATTGATAGGGAGGCTTTGTGGACTGTTTTAAGATTGTATGGACTTGATGGTAGGTTACTGAAAGGGGTGAAGAGTTTTTATGTAAGTAGTAGAGCGTGTGTAAGAGTGGGAAATGCTGTGAGTGATTGGTTTCCTGTGAGAGTGGGGCTGCGACAGGGATATGTGATGTTGCCTTGGTTGTTTAATATTTATATGGATGGTGTTGTAAGGGAGGTGAATGCAAGAGTTTTAGGTGGAGATCTGAGTCTGGTGAATGTTGATGGTGGAGAGTGGAATCTGAAGCAGCTGCTGTTTGCAGATGATGCTGCACTGGTGGCTGATTCAGAGGAGAGATTGAGACAGTTGGTAGAGGAGTGTGGAAGGGTGTGTGAAAGGAGGAAAATGAAAGTAAATGAGAATAAGAGTAAAGTGATGAAGTGTACGAGGTTGGTAGATGGTAGAGGAATGAATATAGTTTTGAATGGTGAGTTGTTTGAGAAGGTAGAGTGTTTTAAATATTTAGGGTCATGTTGCTATGGATGGAAGAATAGACGCAGAAATGAAGTTTAGAATGAATGAAGTAGGAAAGGTGCTGGGAGGAATGAAAAAGGTGTTTAGATGTCGTTCACTTAGAATGGATGTAAAGAGAAGGCTGTATGAGGGTGTTGTGGTACCGACTGCGTTATATGGGGCTGAAACATGGAATATGGGTGTAGCAGAGAGGAAGAGTTTGAATGTAATGGAGATAAGGTGTCTGAGGAGTATGTGTGGAGTGACGCTTATGGATCGAGTGCGAAATGATGAAGTGCGAAGGAGAACTGGAGTTGTTCAGGAGATGGCTGATAGAGTTGAGCAGAGGGTGTTGCGATGGTTTGGGCATATGGAGAGAATAGATAATGAGCGATTGGTGAAAAAAGATAACTAGATCTGATGTGAGAGGTGTAAGGCTGAGAGGGAGACCACGAATAGGATGGATGGACAGTGTGAAGAGAGCGCTGGATGCGAGAGGGATGTCTGTTGTGCACGGAAGAGTGGCTGTGCGTGACAGAAATAAATGGAGAGAAATTGTGAATAAATGATGACGCAGCACTGAGGGTATATTGTCCCGCATTTGGTCTGATCAGCTGATCATGTCAGGTGCGGGTAAGGGGATAGGTCTATTATGATGTGGCAGGGGTAAACCAGCTCTGCTGTCGGGCCCTGCTGGGGATGTCACTGATTGCACTGCGCAGTTGACCCATGTGCGGTGTGGTGCGGTGAGGATCTGTCCCTTTTCCCCTTTGGGGCTAAGATGCGAATGTTTGTGTTTGAATGGATGAGTAAGTGGGGAGTGTGTCGTCCTGTCTCGGCTACCTCCTTTTCCTTGGGGGAAGCAGCCTAGGTATATATATATATATATATAATCTCGGTACCCTAATAAATGCATGAATTAGTTGTCACGTTATTCATATGTTTTAATATCTGCCATAGCATACGCGTAGCCTTGATTAATGTTCGAGTGAGGATATTGGTTATACGATTATACAGACATGGAGTAAAATGCCCGAGGGACGTGTGACATGACAATTAGTTAACTCTGTCTCTCGGACTCTCAGTCTGTCTGTATGTCTATCAATCTATCTATCTATCTATCTGTCCATCTATCTGTATGTTTATCTGTCTGTCTGTGTCTGCCTGTCTGTCTGTCTGTCAGTCTATTTATTCATCTGTCTGTCTATCTATCTCAGTCTGTCACCTCTAATTTTACGTCGTGACCTTCACTTTCAGTAATTTCATACCCTACAGATTAAAATTGTTATTGCGTAAAAAATCCCTTTGATAACGATGTGTTTTAATGGCGGGGCAGGAAAAGAAAAAGGGTGAGGTGAGAAAAATGGCGAGGGAGTGAGAGTGAGAACAAAGAATATGAAAGAGTAAATATTGGAGGAGAGAGAGAGAGAGTGAGAGAGAGAGAGAGAGAGAGAGAGAGAGAGAGAGAGAGAGCAAAGAATATGAAAGTGAATGAGTAAATATTAAAGACGGGAGAAAGACTTATTAGGAGGGTGAGGAAGTTTGAGAGATCGGGCTGGGAGATGAGAGAGAGAGAGAGAGAGGTGGGTTCAGAACTGGTGTAGTTTCAATCAATAGTTCAGTTATCTCTAAAACATATCAAAGGCTACGGAAGTCCTGCTAAAATCCTTCCATTACAGTGACATCATCTTAGTTTCAGTCTTGCCATCTCCAGACGATTTTATTCAGCTCAGGAGACACATTTCGAACTGGAGGGGTTTGCTGTAGCCGTCCTTAAACCCCCCGCTGCCAGGGTGCTCTCCAAAGCTGAATAAAATCGTCTCTTAGTGGCAGGAGTTTAGTAAAGAAAGGCTTCGTTGTGATGGTGTGGTTAAAAGTTAAGTTGTTATCATTCTTCGTGTAAGTTTGCCTCGTGAATAAGAGAGAGAGGTCAGGATTGATTTACAGTTGCAGTCAGTAGCATTCTTACAACACCCTTTGCTCACTGCCTAACCTAACCTTCTCTCTCTCTCTCTCTCTCTCTCTCTCTCTCTCTCTCTCTCTCTCTCAGGCTCCCTTTGGTTCCTTTTCCCCTGCATAAAAAAAAAAAAAAAATGGAGTTAAAGAAGCAGGGACTAAGGAAAAAAAAAACTAGAATGATAATTGTTAAAAATGTACATCAGAGTGTAAGAATAAGATGGTTTCATAGGGCACTGAATTGTAAAGTTTCAGTTCCTGTAGCCAATATTTCAGCTTGTTTGGGCTGGTAATCCAATGAAGTGTAGAAGCAGCGAGTGAGAAAATTGCTACGTTATGTGTAAGGTGTTTGAGTGTATTTGTGGCGGGGTGTGGGAATGTAATGGGGTTGTAAAGCAGTGTGTTGTGGGGTGGTGGGGATTGAATGTGCTATTGATTAGGTGCCACGAAGAATTGGGTGATATGGTTACAGGTTCTTGGAAGGAAGGAATGGTTAAATATCCGACTGGCGGAATGCAAAATAGGTAAATAGATTGATAGATGGATAAATAAATAAATAAATGATGGAGATGTGGACAGATGTTATTAGATAGATCAGTTAATAAATAAATAAACAAATAAATAAATGGTGGACAGACGTATTCCTGGCCACACCTCACAGGCATGACCAATTAACCATCCTCACATATTATTTTGCCATCATTCTTTGTAGTTGCGATTCACATTACCTGTCATATTGCGAATACATTGACTATCAGGTTAAAACAGTGCAGAGTAGGTCATTCGAGGTCAGAGGTACGAGACGCATCGTTTTCTCGGAGGGTTAACATCTACAACGTCGTCACCGCATTGCCAAAAAAAAAAAAAAAAAAAAAAAAAAAAAAAAAAACCCACCAA
Source organism: Coenobita brevimanus (assembly GCF_032717465.1). Classification (NCBI taxonomy): domain Eukaryota; kingdom Metazoa; phylum Arthropoda; class Malacostraca; order Decapoda; family Coenobitidae; genus Coenobita; species Coenobita brevimanus. Next base: position 10,031,096 of record NC_136999.1, on the reverse strand, counting down.
ATGAGGGGTAAATTTTAAAGGCTGTAACTTTAGCCACTTGACTCGTGACCTATTTCTCTCTCTCTCTCTCTCTCTCCCCGTTCAGAAGTCCTTATTCAGTTTAGGAGAGACTTTTCGAGATAGAGGAGTTAGAATTAGCCTTCAATAATCACTTCAGTACGAGAGCCCCATTCCAACTTGAAAAAAAAAAAAAGGCTTGGATGTAGTAAGGATAAATAGAGAGAGAGAGAGAGAGAGAGAGAGAGAGAGAGACGGCACTCGTTTTCAAGAGCTTAACGATCCTGCAGCTTCGTCTCCGCGTCTCCGAAAAATACCCCACCGAGCGAAGGGAAAATTTTTAGACGTCGTAACTTTAAGGAGTGGCTGGGGTGGCCGACACGTCACCGGAGTGTTGGCAAGTTTGGGATTGTTGTCGCGAGGAAATGTTGGCAAGTTAGTTCCCTCACCCAGCCCAGAACTCCAGGCCCGTCTTCTCGTAGGATTAGGGGGCCATTCTATCATCTCTTTCAGAAATGGTCGTTTTGTGCTTTATCCATCCATCATCCAGTCCTACGTTGCCCCATGAGGAGCGTAGGAGCCCGGGGCTAGGCAAGTTGGTCCTGACATTTAAGATGAGAGTGACCAACCTCACTCATCCCTGAGTGGCATTACGTGAGCAATAAACCCCAACCACCCCTTGGATATAAACCTTCACCTGCTCAATCCGATTGGAGTGCCGTAATTACCCACTAAACCACCAAGCA
>NC_136999.1:9995353-10025353 GCF_032717465.1 Coenobita brevimanus | reverse complement strand
AGAGGAGGCAGGAGGGAAGAGGAGGAGGAGGAGGCATGAGAAGGGTAGAAGGAAGAGATAGGAAAAAGGAGGGGAACAAGAGGGGAGAGAGGGAGGCAGGTAGTGGAGGAAAATAAAAATGGAGGAGGAACTGGATGAGGGAGAGAGAGAGAGAGAGAGGGAGAGGGAGGGAGGGGGGAAGGGAGAGAGAGAGTGAGAGAGAGGGGAGGGTGGAGAGGGAATCGTTTGCAGACACCCTCACGCTTCTAAATGGCTTCTGTAAAGTATTGGGAAAAACATCGCCAGCTTTCAATCCCCCCCTCTCTCCCCTCTCATATTCTCTCTCTCTCTCTCTCTCTCTCTCTCTCTCTCCTATCCTCTTCCACGCCATTCTCCCTCCTTTCCTTCCCCTATTTTCATTTTTTCCACATTCTTTCTCCTCTCCATTTCTCTTTGTCTCTCTTTCTTATCGCATCCTTCTCTCTCCTCCCCTTTACCTATATCTCCTGCTGCTTTTCCTCCTCCTCCTCTCTCTCCTTTCCTCTTCCTTTCCCCCCTTCCTCCCCTCTTCTCTCCATTCTCCCCGCCTCCTTCGTTCTTTCCATCCTCTCTTCATGGTTCTTTCAGCTCCTTCCTCCTCCTTTCCTTCCAAGCTCCACTCTCTTCTCTTCCTTCTTTCCTTCCTTTCTTTTCCTTCAGATATCTTTTCTCTTTCTCTCTCTTCGCTTTGCAATTTTCTATCTCCATTCCTTTCTTTCTTTATTATCTTATTTTTTCTCTTTCTGTCCCATCTTCTCTCATTTTCCCTCTTGTCTTTTTCACCTCTTTTATTATATATACTCTCTCTCTCTCTCTCTCTCTCTCTCTCTCTCTCTCTCTCTCTCTCTCTCTCTCTCTCTCCTTTCTAACAGCATCCATGCCTTCACCTCCTCTTCCTTCTTATTCCTTCGTCATTTCTCATTTCAGCTCTCTTTCCCCCCTCCCGTCCCCTCCCCTTCCCTCTCTCTTCCACTTCCCGCATACGAAGCTCGCACTTAAAGGATGGAGAGAGAGAGAGAGAGAGAGAGAGAGAGAGAGAGAGAGAGAGAGAGAGAGAGTCCAGAGAGAGAATGATAGGTTAGAGATTTGAAGGGGAAACAGAAGGGTCAATTAGGAGAGAGAGAGAGAGAGACTGGAGAAGGGTTACTGCCTCATATGCATAGTGGCGTCTTTCTTATTGTTTCTCGATGGCTATACGACCTTAATTACACTGGAACCATTACTCTTGCCATCTCCAGACGATTTTCTTCAGACTAGTGGGAGACGGTTCAAAGTGGATGGGTTTAGATCTTGCCGCCATCAACCCCTTCACTGCTGGGGATCCGTCTTAAATAAAATCGTCTGGTGGGAGCTTGAGAGATGGGTAATAATGTCAAGTTAAAATGGGGTTAATTTCCTTACTATTAATATGTTTCTTATTTATTTATTTTTTCAGACGATTTTTTTTAGTGGAGCGAAACCTATTATATTCTCTTCTCTTTAACTAGGCGGAAAATCACCATCTCTCTCATGAATACTGAGTTGTAATACGTGATCAGAATAAGATGGTCAAGAGGAAGTGCTATGGGGAGGATGTAGAGCTGTAGTATTGTCTTATTTCGCGACAGAGCTAGGACGAAAATCATCCCCCAAAAGGAAAATGAATGCTAGTAAGGCTATAACTAACCCCCCTAGTTCGAAAAGTCCCCAAACTGAAGAAATTTGTCTGGAAGAAGCAAGAATAAAATGAAGTTTGTGTCATGGTGGTGAGGGGGCTGAGGAGTGACATGGTACAGACATGATGAGAAGTGAGGGGATGTATTGCGAAAACTGGGAGCGCCAAGGTGTGAACGGGTGTGTATGCTCTTGGTGGTGAAGTATAAAGCATGGGGCAGTAAAAAAATATCACTATCTATCTATTGCCAGACGCCTTAATGCCGTAAGGGGTGGCCACAAGCAAATCGCCTCCATGTCGTCCTGTCCAACGCCATTTCACTGCCCTGCTTCCAGCTCACCCCCCCTCTCATATACCTCCCCATTCCATCCCTCCGCCTTCCCCTCCCTCTTTCCCCCCCTCTTCCCCCCCTCCACCTCACTCACATACTCTCCTCGTCAGTCTCTCACGCTCTACTGTCTCCTCGTCAGTCTCTCACGCTGTATTGAAATATGCTTGACCTTTATGTGTCGTTGTTGGCTGTGTTGTGATTCGAGATGCTGGGAATTAAATGCCACAGGTGTTTTACAAATCTGTTTACCTCTAGCCAGGTTTCTAAATACCGGAAGGGGTGGCCATGAATAAATCGTCTCCATGTTGCCCTGTTAACCGTTATCAGGCTGCCCTTCCTCAGTCTCACATCACATTCATTTTCCTCTCTACCTCGTCCTTATTCTGCGTTGACGTTTCCATTCATCGCTTGCCTTCATTTTATCTTTTCCCCATTTTATCCTCGTTCTCCTGTCTTTTTTTCCTTTTCTAGTTTTTCTTTCCTCCAGTTTTTCTACTTTCCTTTTTCCCTCCCTATAAATAACCTCCAAACTTTGTGATCTGGATGTACTCTCCTTTAATAATACGGACATTAGTGTTAAAAAGCAAAGTTAGTACTCGTAGAACGCACCTACCTCTTCCACCCTTGTACCTTACCTGTTGTGTCATTCTCTCTCTCTCTCTCTCTCTCTCTCTCGTTATTACGGAAATTTCAGAAACAGTCTCCCGAAACACCACTTTGATAATTTTCCCGTTATTCTTGATGCTGCCTCCAGACTGCTTTACCATGCTACTGCCAGACGATTTTATTCATGCTGATATGTTTATACTCTTTACACCCTAACTTTACCCAGATTTTCGTTCTTTTGAAGCTTTATTCACGTAGCTCAGTGACAGAAAAAGACGATACTACGGCTCTACTTCCTTTCCATGGCACTTTTTCGTGACTAGCATTATCTTCCAGTGTTAATACGGTGCCACAAATCAGCATTCAAGATGGAGAGATGGTAATTTTAGGCCAGGTTAGAGCAAAAGAAGTTTCAAGATGGAGATAGGGTAATTTTAGGCCAGTCTTCCAGTGTTAGTCCATTGCTACAAATCAGCATTCAAGATGGAGAGATGGCAATTTTAGGCCAAACTAGAGCAAAAGAAGTTTCAAGATGGAGAGATGGCAATTTTAGGCCAAGTTAGAGCAAAAGTATTATAGCTGTGATAGGGTAGGAAATATTCTCCATTAATATTAAGATCGGAATAACTGTAGCATTTTGTTCCACGTAACGCCAGACGATTTTACACAGCTGAGCATGAGTGATTGAGCCCGAGAGTGTAATTCCTTCACAGCACTGACGATTTATTTATAGTAAACTTTTTTTTTTTTTTTTTTTTTTTTTTTTTTTTTTTTGACCACCAAACTGTGATACTTTTTTGACTTCAGACTCTTGTTTCTTAATGCCATTGGTCGGTTTTAGTCGGCTCTCCTATACCTCCCTCGTTTTAACCTGACAAACATACTTACCTTTCCCCCTCCCCCCTTTTTTTTGTAGCTCAGTTGATGGCCAGGTTTAGGGAGATTGAAGAACTGTTCTATATAGTAACCAAGGAGACCCAGTCCTAGTTCATCTCCAAAACTCAGTAAATTTCAGGCAACCACGACCTAATGATCCAGTTGTGGGAGTGACCCAGTTCTGTCAAGTGAACACAAACGGAGTATAGTAAATGCAGCCTCCTATCCACCCACTGAGCCTTGGGATTCTCTCTCTCTCTCTCTCTCTCTCTCTCTCTCTCTCTCTCTCTCTCTCTCTCTCTCCTGGCGATTAATTCAGCTTAGGATAAATTTTCAAACTGGAGGGGTTAGATATACCATTGTTAAATCCCTTAATTATGAGAGGCCTTACTTCCGCTGAATGAAATCGTCTGAGAAAAAGACCGAAATGAAGAATAAGTCATTGGGTGTTGTTGATGTTATTGTTACTTAGGCCGAGCAGACCCGTCGTTCGCAGGTAAGCAACTGCCCTGATTCGTTCGTTACAGAGGTTCCTTACTCCTTTTATGTTGTGTGTGCTTCTTAGTGTGGCGTGTGCTGTGTAGTGCTCTGTTATGTGTGTTTTGTTATGTGGCGTAATGTGCGTTATGTTATGTGTGTTACGTTGCGTGTGTGTTATGTATGATGTTGCGTGTGTGTTATGGGTGTTATGTTGCGTGTTTGTCATGTGTGTTTCCTGCATGTTTGTTATGTGTGTTGTTGCGTGTGTGTTATGTTGCGCGTGTGTGTTATGTGTTATGTTGCGTGTGTGTTAGTGTTATGTGTAGTATGTTGAGTGGATGTAAATAAGGAGTGATTACAGTGAAAAATGAATCTTTATGGCATTAGTGCGTAAGTAGTGGTCATCAGTAGAGAGGCTGATGGTTTGGGGAGAGGGTCATTTAGCGAGGCATTATCATAGTGGACCCCATTTATCACGGTACCCTGGGCTTGACGATAACTGTATTATTTATGGGGAGGGAGAGGATGATTTGAGGCTCTTTGGTTATCCTGTTTTGTCACTCAGTTGTCGTATTTTGTCTGACTTATTTATTTAGTTATTTTTGGTCTAAGGAGCGATTTCTGTGTGTGGGGGAGGGCTTCAGTTATCTTACTATATTTTGCTCTTTTGTTATTGTAGTTTGTTCTTCAGTTATTGTATTTTGTCCTTCCGTGAACTTTATTAACCTCTAGTTTTATTTTGTCCGTCATTTACCGCCTTTTTCCTGGTATCGTATTTTCCTTTTATCGTATTTTGTCCTTCATTTATCGTATTTTGTCTCTTCAGTTTTCGTGTTTTGTCCTTCAGGTATTGTATTTTGCCCTTTATTTATCGCGAGTAAGTCTGTTCCAAACATTTCTCTTATGGGTTTCAGAAGTCATTTTAGAATACTCTATAACATTGCCCACCAATACGAAACATGACTGGCGAATACCGTAGACTTTTCCATAATTTCTAGCATTAAGGTATAAATCGTATTCCAGTGGCACCTTATTTACTTCATACACTGAATCTGTACATTAAGGACGTATTTAGAATTAAGCTTCTGTGATGTATTTAAAATTTTACACTTATTTCGCGTGGCTTGGTAAGATTCTATCCACGTGTCTGTGCGCGATGCTTAACGATCCGTGAGCTGGCGTCAGTTATGACACAGGGGACACTTTAGCAAACAGTTCCAACAACATCCACCACAACATTGCTTTTCTCACCTGCCGAGCTACAGTAAACACGTAGGTCATGATTTATGTGACAATACTGAGGCTTGTGGTTGTAGCATTGTTTGGACAGCCAGCGATACAAAATACAAGATCTCGCAGTGTTTACTGTGGTTCGATCAGCAGCGGGAGTACTAGTGGTGGTAGACATTGTCCTGTGCATGTTTACTTTATACTTGTATTAGGTCACTTGATGTTTTATGTGGATTTGAGGTACAGGACAAAGCTAGCCTATATGTACCAGTAACACAAAAATACAAGTTATAATCCTACCTGTACTAATGTGTGAATTGTGTCTATGTCCAGACAGTTTTACTCAGTCTTCGGAACACTCCTCATTATCAACAGATTATTACTCTTATATACTGTCTGAGCAAAAGTTTGCTTATAGTCCCATGTCAGTATTATGTCCTGCCGTCTAGATTTCTTTTTCCTTCCTGAACGTCAGAGCGTATTCTTCCTTCCCATATGTTGTTGTGTACTTCACATTGCTGTAACATAAAACATTTTATATAATACCTTTCATTGCCCCAGACGGCAAGGAAGTTCTGCAAACTTAAGTGCATGTTTGTGCATTATGCATAGTTCCCCCCTCTCCCACCCACCCACCCACTCCATGTCTGAGATTACAGAAGTTCTGGGTTTTTAACAATTCCTTCAGGTTTCTAGCAACACCTGCAAGTTTCTAGTAATACCTTCAAGTTTCTAGCAACAGCTTTAAATCCAGAATCTTTGTTTCGTAATTTCTTATTTACCTAGACACTGTAGTATGTGTCCTATAAAGAGGTAAAGACCAATTGGGTATTAACAAAAACAACGTTGCCGCATTGCTCAAATCTTTAAAGCCTATCCGTAGACGTAGAACTGAAGGGGACGGTTCATTTGTGATATCGACAGAAGTTTGCATAAATAATATAAAAAAACAATGAACGTGTCTTATATGGCAAGAAACTGGTACTGGTAGTGGTCGTGAGTGTCGAGCCCCCGAGAGCATTAACCCTCGAGAAGATTGCCCCCCAAGTCTGGCCGCTGGGGTATTGTTAGGCACCGTCAAGGGCTGCCAACATAACTTCCGCCTTCAGTATCCTTGTGGGCATCTCAGTGACTCCTTTAACCCTGCTGCACAGAGGACGTTTCTTGTATTAATTCGTGGTATTTCAAGACGATTGTGTTCGGATTAGGAAGATGCTGGACTGCAGGGGTTACATACAGGTTTCGTTGCCCATTCACGCAGATTGCTTTCCAGAGGTGGATGAAATCGTCTGGTATGCTTGTTGTACTCTTATTTGGCTTAAAATTACAATCTCTCCATCTTGAATGCAGAGTTAATAATTAAATAAGCTATCACTTAAATATGAGTCGTTAAGAAGTGCCATGAAAGAAATGCAGACCTGTTGTCCTCTTTCTGCCACTCAAGAGACACAAAATAACCTTCGAAAGGACGAAAATCTTGGCCAAGTTAAGGTAAACAGGGTATAGTAGCTGGATAAAGAAGCCATCGTAGTGAAACAATTAAACTTCTGGAGGTCCCAACCTAATGAGACCTTGCATCACTAATCACCACCGCCGAGACGGCTTGAAACTCGCTTCATTAGCTGGGACCCTTGCCATGCAAAAGAATTATTGAACGGGATTGTACCGTCAGGGACAAAAGGTCGTCTTATATTTCACCCCATCTTAGTGTTACTTTCGTCAGCTGGCTAATATTCCTAAGCAGTGGGAGGATTGGTATGTTTCTCTCCGCATGTTACTATCGTCAGCTGGCTGATGTTCCAAAGCTGTGTGAGGTTTGGTGTGTTTCCCTTCCCATAGATGATTTTCTTTGATGTGATACCGACAGACACGGAAGAAAGCGACTTACATGTCGTAAATGCGGCGCAGAGGCAGTGGAATAGTAGACTAACTTTTACCCCTTAATGTACAAGATAATATAGATGAATACTTGTATATTAAGGCATGGAAAATATACCTCTCATTAGTTATTATTAGTTGATTGATAAATGAACAGTGGTGACCGAAACTCCTGTTAGTCTGTCCTTAATTATACCTGCATACAAAGTGACTGATTAATTAAGCGATACTACACTATTTTTATTTTAACTTGGCTGTGATTTTCGTCTATTTGCAACTAATTTCAAGTAGATTAATAGTAGGAAAAGACAGTTCTATGGCGCTACATCCTTCCATAGCTATTCTTCGTGACCAGCATTGTCATCTGTCTTTAATGTCTCGGAATTTAATATGGGTAGATGGCAATTTAGGCCTGGTTAGTGTAAAAGGAGTATAGTATAAAGGAATATTTATGAGAGTGAAGAAGTACACGTTCCTTACAAATGTATTAGTTACCCTGATGTTCTTGTTTTCTAGCTCTTGAGGATGTTATTTACGACTTGGCTTGTTAATATGCTGCCTGCTCGCTTCTCTCTCTCTCTCTCTCTCTCTCTCTCTCTCTCTCTATGTATGTATATGCAGATGGATGGAACTGATTATCAGTATGTTTATGCCTGTCTATCTCTCAGTCTGCATGCATGTCTGCCTATCCTCTGTCTGTCTGCCTAACTATGTTTATCCATATTTGTATCTATCTGATGTTTGTCTGTCTATCTATCAGTCTGCCTTACTACCTAACCAACTTTCTGTCAGTCTGTCTGTCCATCTGTCTTTCTGTCTGTCTTTCCATTTATCAGTCTGTCACTTCTCTCTTGGTTTAATCTCAACAATACAATGACCTTTTATTTATCCCATTTTCTGTGCCTCAAGACCATTGCATTCAGCTCAGGGGAGGCTTTGCGAACATGAAGGGTTAGCTATAGCCTTCCTTAACCCCTTCATTACTAAAGACCATTCACTTTAACTTGGGGAGAATATCGGTCCTTTTGTAGCTTATATTCTTGAGCTCTAAATTCTCTCCATAGGACTTCTTCGTGACTAGCACCATGTTCTAGTATTAATCGAATATAGATACGCAGTAATGAGGGGGAGAGGACAATTTTTCGCCTACTTAAAGTGACCAGAGTATGCGAGCTTGTTCTAAATGAAATAAAATCGTCCAGTAGTAGCAGGCACACACACACACACACACACACACACACACACACACACACACACACACACACACACACACACACACACACACACACACACACACACACACACACACACACACAAAGATGTCCTCGGGCTGCTGATGTTTAGGTTCCTGCTCTTGTCTCTTCACGAGGACTTTTTCGCCTTGTCCAGGAAAACAGGAGATGTAGTCGTCTTTTCTTCTTTCTTTATGTTTGTCTTCGTCTTTGTGTGTGTGTGTGTGTGTGTGTGTGTGTGTGTCAGTCTGAGTGTGTGTTTCTCTTTTTCATTCATTTTTCTTTCTTTTCCATTCTTTCGTTATCTAAATATTTGTCTATCTATCTGCATCATTCTGACTCTATCTGCCTGTCTATCTATCTATCTATCTATCTGTCTGTCTATATCCATCCATCCATGTCTGTTTTTATCTATGTCAATCTGTATTTCTCTCTTTCCATAAATGTCTGTCTTTTCACTCCTTTCACCCTCTAAAACTCATTCCTGTCACTCTCACTCCACCCGCCATTTCGTTTTGTCCATCAAGCCTATCCGTCCTGTCATATCTATTTGTCTTTCTCACGTCGGTGGGTGGGGGACAGGTGTAGGTGGGTAGGGGAAAGGTAGTATAGGTAGGTGGGGGACAGATGTAGGTGGGTAGGGAACAGGTGTAGTTGGGTAGGGGACAGGCGTAGGTGGGTGGAGGGAGAGGTGTAGGTGGGTGGGGGAAAGTTACAGATGTGTTGGGGGGAGGGGATAGGAGGTGTTAGGTGTGATAGGACCGTCACTCCTTCGTGCCGGATTATCGAGGTGCTTTCGGAATTTGGTAAAAAAATTGGCAAGTTACTTTTGAGGTGGTTGTTGCACGGTTGTGTGGTGGTGTGGTGATGGTGGTGGTAGTTCTGGTGGTGGTGGTAGTTGTAGTAGTTGTAATAATGTGCCTGTGTTGTTTGTGGTGGTAGTGTTGGTGATGGTAGTGATAAGTGTGGCATTACGTCCTGTGGTGGTGATGGTGGTATTGGTTGTGACATGGTGGTTGTTGCAGTTGATGTTATTGATGTGGTGGAGAGGGTGATGATGATATTTGCTGGTCTTTGTGATGGTTGTGTAGGTGGTGGTGATGATGGGTATGATGGTGATGTGGTTTGGTAGTGCTGATGGTTGAGTAAGTTTTGGTGGTGATAGGTATGGTGGTGGTGGTGGTGATAAGTTATGGCTGATGGTGGTGGGAGTGGTGATAGTGTTGTGGTGTCATCTTTTTGTGGTGATGGTGGTGGTGATTGTTTCTGGATTGTGTGGTGATGATGGTAGTGGTAATCGGGTGGTTGTCGTGGTGGTGGAGTGGTGGCGGTAGTTGTAGTGGTGGTGATATTAGTAGTAGTGGTGGAGGGGTTGACAGTCTTTTCCCTGCCTGTCGTGCCAATATTTCTCAAGATTATAGTCTTTATCCTTTCCTGTCTAATCCCTTCCGCATTCGTAAATTTCCTACCTCTAATCCCTGCCAACTACCACTGCACTTACTTCCTTCATGGCGCTTTTTTCTTCATAGCTTTCACTTCCTTCATTGCATTTTTGCTGCCTGCTTCATTATTCTTATTTGTCTCAGTTCTTGCTCTTTTCTCTTCTGCCGTCGTTTTTTTCGATCCTCTCTTCCTTCATTATTCCCATTTCTCTCATTTCTTGCTCTGCTTCTGTCTGGTTTCATTTTTTTTGTTTCGTTTCTGTCTTGCTTCTTTATTCCCACTTCTCAGTTCTTGTTCTTTCTTTTCTCCTTTATTTTTTTTTTCGTTGCTCTCTTGTCTTCCGCTTCATATATCCTCTTGTCAGTTCCTCACAAACATATGAATAAAGATTTTTTTGTTTTATAACAAAACCGAGGAAGGAAAAATAAACGAATAAAAAGTAATAATCCATACACCAGATTACTGGTGTCCTCTGTTCATAAAATATCTGTAACAGTTTAGACTTGAACAGCTGTAGGTTGAAGTTTGGAGGAAAACAACTCTGGTTAAGCGAGTTCCAGAGAGATGCAGTTCGGGGAATGAAAGAATTCTGATAGGCAGAAGTTCTGCAATATGGCTGAGTGACATTCCAGTCATGAGCGCTACCAGATGCCCGTGTAGCACGAGGGAAAGCATGGAGAGGTGGCACCATGGACGCAACTTCGTCTGAGCATTTGCCATAAAAATATCTGTAAAATAATGCAAGGGAAGCAACATTCCTTCTTACTTGTAGGAGAGGTAGTTTATTTATAATAGCAGGGTTATTAATAATTCCAACAGCTTTGTTCTGATTTTTGTCTGGTTGTTTTAATGCAACCTCTCCACATCCATTCCACAAGGGTGAGCAATATTCAAGCTGAGAGTGCACATGACTCTTATAAATTGTAGTTAATTGCTCGTCAGTGAAGAAGTTACGGACTGTATAATAATCCAAGTTTCTTTGAAGCGGTTTTAGCAAGTGATCTGACATGCGAGGTCCAGCTGAGTGCATTGTTAAGTGAGACGCCGAGAATTTCAATACTTTTGGTGATGGGGATATTTGTACCATTGAAGGTAATATGCGAATCTGGGCATATCTGTGTAATAGTAAATTGTATATATTTAGTGTTACTAGTATCAAATGAGACAAGGTTGTTTTGTCCCCATTCATTGATCGTAGATAAGTCTTCATTTATGGAGACGGCTGTACTGAGTTGAGAGTTAGAGATATTAGACTTTGTAAATGGGTGTCTGTGTGTGAATGAACATGAAGTGTTGAGTTATCTGCATATAAATGGATGGGACTGTGGGTGACAGATAAGAGATCATTAATATGAACCAGGAACAGGGTTGGTGCCAGAACTGATCCCTGCGGCACTCTGGCGTCAGTTGAGTGGAAATTGGAATGTACATCATCTACTATTACTCTTATTTTTCTGTCGCTGAGATGTGAGGAAAGCAAAGGAACAAAGATAGCTTATAAAGAACAAAAGAACAAAGATAGCTTATAAAGAACAAAAGAACAAAGATAGCTTATAAAGAACAAAGGAACAAAGATAGCTTACAAAGAACAAAGGAACAAAGATAGCTTACATACACAAAGAAAGCTATTTTATTGTTATTACCACTGACTCCAGTATCATTAACAATTTAAGGAAAGATTGGGCCTTAGCAAAGCCCTATTGTCTGTCCTAACCCCTTTGTTCCAGTGACTCATTTACAGTTATTCTTACCCACTGCTGACATTTTTACCCAATTTTGGCGAGACTTTTCAAACGAGAGGTTAGAAATGGCGTTTAGTATACTCTTTTCACTTTAACTTGGCCTAGATCCTTCTGCAGCTTATTTCACGTAACTCATTGGCAAGGTGCTACGGCTCTACATCCTTTCAATAGAGCTTTTTCGTGACTGGTATCATATTCCAGTGTTAATCTCATGTGACAACTCTGCATTGAAGATGGAGAGAAGGCAATTTTAGTCCAAGTTAGAGTTTAAAAAAAGTATATTTCTCTCACTACTTAGAGCGCCATACTTCGAATAGCATCTTTAATTGGTAGACTAATTAACCCTTTCAGTCCGATGGCGTATTTTTCGTATTATTCTTGCTATCATCTGCCTATTTCACCACTTCATTACGATCAAGTCTTGATGTATTCTGTCCTTGCTAGGTTCAGACGATTATATTTAACTTAGAAAAACATTCCGTACAGAGTTAATGACGAATGCGGTACATTTAATCCACTGAGCTTAAAATCTCTCTCCCAAACTGAATAGAATCGTCTGGAAATAGCCTAAACTGGGTAAGGTAAGACGTGATCGTAGTGAAGGGGTTGATTTGTGATTATTATTATTTTTGTTGTTATTATTATTATTATTATTATTATTATTATTGTTGTTGTTGTTGTTATTTAGGGACAGATCTTTAATAGAAGTAGCAGTCGCAACCCAGGGCTTCATGAAATGTAAACCCTATTGGACTGCAGGCTTTTTTTTTTTTTTTAATGCAAGAAAGAAGGAACCAAAGGCCAGAATTCGGCAAGATTGTTCCCTCCAAGAAAAACGGTAAAACTGGATAACAGAGAGCCAAGTTCAAGGTCCGTTCATTTCTGGGCTGAAGCTGCCCCTATCCAGCACAGCTCCATCCTCCTTTTCGAGGGATAGGGAGGAAGTTGAAGGACGTTTGTATAACCGGGAAGCTCCACCACCCAGTTATATCGGTGCCACCACATGAACGCATCCCTCCTCCTCCTCCTCCTCCTCCTCCTTCTTTCTTCGGGGTGTGATTTATAGTGATACTTTGATTAATATTTTTGTGGCTTCTCTCATTTATTCAGCTATTTATTCATTTTTAATCTGCGAGAAGAAAGGATGTCGGTGAATCGATAGAACCTGATGTGGATAGCAGTGGTATAGACGATATATATATATATATATATATATATATATATATATATATATATATATATATATATATATATATAATGTTAGGAAGAAGGAACCAAAGGCCAGGAGTCCGCAATATTGTTCCCTCCAAGAAATAAAAACCAAGATAAGAGAGCCAAATTCACGATCCGTTGATTTCGAGATGCCTGGACACACTTACTTGGGAATTGCATAAAAACTGGTGTATTGTGAATAGGATGAAAATTTGAGAATATTGTTGGAGATTTAACCCCTTCACCACGATAACGTCTTCATGCTGCTTCTAAATGAGTGTGTTCAGCTGAGGAAGGACCGTCAGTAGGGATTAGTGAAGCCTCCATCCAAACCCTCCAGCTTATAATTTTTCTCCTAAACTAAAAATTATTATGTTAAGATTGGAAAATAATAAGGATTTCGCATGATAAGGAAAAACGTCGTCTGGAAATAGGGAAAAAAAAAAACAACATCTTGAACTAAATACAGTTGGTGGAGATAGAAAAGAAAACAAGGATGTTGTAAATGCAGTATGTCGTAAAGTAGGATGTCGTAAAATAGGGCGTAAAGTAATTGTCGTGAAATAAGGATGTCGTAAGATTAGGATGTACCGGGCATGCTAAGACAGTAAACGTGTGGAGGTAGCACGAGAAAAATAAGAAAAAATCCTGAACTAAGTACAATTGTCTCTAGAGAGGAAGGGAAAAAAAAAGGAAAATATATCATAGTTTAAGTAAATATCGTCTGGAGGTAGCAAGACTAAAATGAATGTGGCTGTATTCTTTCACTCTAACCTGGCCCACTTATTTCACATCGTTCAGTAGCAGATAGGGACAGTGGTTTGGCTGTACATCCTCCCCACAGCACTTCGTGAATAGGACCATTCTAAAGTTTTACACCACGTTACAAGTTAGCATTCAAGGTGAAAAGACCGTAATTTTAGGTCAGGTTGTAGTAAAATGGGTATAGTCTGATGCTGAACATGGTCCTGCGTCTGGAATAAAGGGTTGACCATTCTCTAGTTACTCTACGTTACAGGTCAGCATTCAAGACGGAAAAACTGCAATTTTAGGCCAAGTTAGAGTGAAACGGGTATAGTCTTTTGCTCAGCTTGGCCCTGCGCCTGGAAGAAAGGGCCTGGCGTCTAATTATCCCTTGGGCGGTTCATTTTAAGCCCCAAAGAAATTCATTACCCGATTCGCCACGCATATTGGGATGAAGGAACGTTGAGCTTCAGGCCTGACAACAGAGAAGTAATTTATTTAGTGCGATGACGGTGTGCTGTATTGAGAGTACCGCCAAACGATTTTATTTAGCTTTTTTGTTTTTTAGTTATTTTGTTATTTAGCTTTTTTATCATTTAGCTGTGTATTATTAAGCTTTTTTATCTTTTAGTGTTTTAATTATTTAGCTTTTTATCATTTAGCTTTTTATTATTTAGCCTTTCAATTTTTAGCTTATTTTTTTGGTTAACTTTTTATTTTTTTTAGCCTCTTTATTATTTAGTTTATTATTATTTAGCCTTTTTATTGTCCCTTTGTTTTCTTGTGTCCAGCTCTGTGCATAGGTTTAACAGCCCGTTCCCTGAGGCCCGTCAGTCCTCCTAGTTGCCACGCACCTTCACATGTCACCACTTCGGCACTAATAGCCACCGTTCATACTGAGTACATGCTAAGGCTAACTCATATAGAACTTGCATTGGTATCAGCGGGTTTTTTTTTTTTTTTTTTTTTTTTTTTTTTTTTTTTTTTTTAGGAAATTAATCGGTTCCCTGGTTCAGCCTGGGATCGAACTCAGGTCATTTCAAAGAACAGTCCTCTAACCCCTCGACCAGGTTCACGATGCGAGGTGGTCGGATAAACCTTCATTGCGGTGATCTTGTTTATTTTACTCAAGCTACCACAGGAGGAGTTTATTCACGTTAGGAAGGACCAGTGATAATGGAAGAGGTTAACGAAGGCTATAGCTTGCCACAGCCACTGTGAAAATTCTCTCCATGGTTAATTGTAATAATGTATAGGTAGTAAGAAGGAATTTTAAGAAGTAAGTACAGTATCTCCTTGAGCATGAGGACGTACTCTGTTATTTTAGTGTTCATCTCCAGACTAAAGAAGTAATGAGAGGAGATCTGAAATGTGTAGTGGTGAGAGGAGACAAAGGATATATCTAACTCCTCCAGGTCTCACTGTCTCCCAAACACAGAATAAAATCGCCTGGAGATGCAAGGATCAAGGGGAAAAAAACAATATCGCTGATGTACCCTTTTAGTGTATTGTTTTCTCTGTTGTTTTTGTTCATGCTACCGCCAGACGATTTTATTCAGCCCAAGAGACATGACTTGTGGTGAGGAGTTTACAAAATAGTCCTAACTCACTCCTTCAATGTGTCTGTTAAATTTTTGCTACCGGCAGATGGTTTTAAGTAAGCGTAGTGAGGTGGTTCAAGGTAAGACGACATGATGATGATGATGATGATGATAAGGAGGAGGATGAGGAGAAGAATAATGATGATGAGGATGAGCAGGAGAAGGAAAATAATGATGATGATGATGATGATTACAAGGAAGACGTGGAGAATAAGGGTGACGATGATGATGATGAATGATGATAATGAGAGAGAGAGAGAGAGAGAATCCGTCAGCCAAACTCATCTTCAAAATTCGTCGTGGGGTAATCAGCAGAGACAGTCACTGGAAATATTGACTTCTGCCTGAGAGCGATTTATATATGAGGAAAAGTTAACAGATGAAAGAAAAGTTTAGATTTATGATCCACGGTTGACAGGAGGGAAGAGAAACGTGAATATATATGAACGTTACCTGTAAAAATTAATGAGAAAAGCGTAGACAGTTACTGGAGATAATAACTTCTGCTTGGAGAGACGTATACAGTATCAATCTGTCTCTCTATCTCTGCACACACACACACACACACACACACACACACACACACACACACACACACACACACACACACACACACACACACAAAGCATAGAGAAATTAAGTGAAGGAAGTGAACTGAGAAATAGCGTATAACAAATGAACATATACTGAAGAGTGAATTAATAATGAGAGCAAAACAGCGTATAACCGAGAAAGAAAATTCCTTCTTGCTGGAAGTTTGCTCTCATTCAGCCAGTCCCAAAGAAGGGTGACCTTTCCCAACCCTCAGACTATCGTCCAATTGCTTTAACATCCTGTGCCTCAAAAATTTTCAAGTCTGTTCTTAACAGAAAAATTTTAAAGCATCTTTCCTATCATAACCTTCTTTCTGATCGTCAGTATGGGTTCCGTCAGGGACGCTCCACTGGCGATCTTCACACCTACCATTCACACTCCTGGTCATCCTCATTTCGGGACTTTGGCGAAAACTTTACCATTGCACTTGACATCTCAAAGGCTTTCGATCGAGTCTGGCATAAAATTTTAATTTCCAAACTGCCCTCTTACGATTTCTATCCTATCTGTGCCTTCATCTATAGCTTCCTTTCTGGTCGTTTTATAGCTGCTGTTGTAGACGGCTATCGTTCTTCTTCTAGATCCATCAACAGTGGTGTTCCTCAGGGCTCTGTCCTATCACCAACTCTCTTACTTTTATTCATCATTGATCTTCTAAGCTGTACATCTAATCGTATCCACTCATACGCTGATGACTCCACCCTTCACCTTTCCATTCGGTTTCCTCAATGTCCATCTCAGCAGGTACTTCAACAAACAAAGGATGAGGGTATGGCATACCTAATGTCTGACTTGGCTCGTATCTCTGACTGGGGTAAAAATTATCTGGTTGTTTTTAATGCATCAAAGACTCAGTTCTTACACCTATCAACCCGTCAAAGTCTTCCACAGGAGTACCCACTAATGTTTAATATTATCCAGCTCAATCCTGCATCATCCTTAAACATGCTTGAGGTTTCATTCACACGGGACTTATCTTGGAAAGATCATATTACATCTCTTGTAAAATCTGCTTCCAAGAGATTGGGTTTGCTAAGCCGACTCCGTGCCTTCTTTACCCCTGCACAGTTGTTGACTCTATACGCGGGTTTTATTCTCCCCTGTTTAGAGTACAACCCTCATGTGTGGGGAGGCTCCCCACTTACAGCTCTTCTCAATAGGGTGGAGTCAAAAGCTATTCGTCTCATCAACTCTCCTTCTCTTACTGGCTCCTTCAACCTCTGTCTCTTCGCCGCACTGTTGCCTCTTTATCTCTTTTCTGTCGCTACTTCAATGGTCACTGCTCCTCTGAACTGTCTGCTTGCATCCCACTACCTCTATGACGGGCGCGTAGCACCTGTCTGGCAACAAACTCTCATCCCTTTTCTGTCCAGCTCTCTAATGCAAGAGTTAACTGTTACTCCCAGTCCTTCATTTATGCAACAGGTCAACTCTGGAACTGTCTCCCTCTGTCTGTATTTCCTACTTCCTATGATCTCCAGTCTTTCAGATGCAGTGTGTCCAGGCATCTCGAAATGAATGGATCTTGAATTTGGCTCTCATTTTTGTTTGTTGTTTGTTTGTGGAGGGAACGTTTTGCGGGCTCAGCCTTTGGTACCTTCTTCCTCGCACAAAAAAAAATTCTGTGAAAGGAAGCTTTCTTCGCTGAACAATTACCATCTCTCTCTCTCTCTCTCTCTCTCTCTCTCTCTCTCTCTCTCTCTCTCTCTCTCTCTCAAGAATGAAACATATAAATCCCCACCGTACTGAAAAAGGTTAATTAAGTGAAGCACGCACTATGAATGGCTTTTGTCTGTAGGGGCGGAGGGGTGGAAGCAGGAACTTGGAAGGCTTTAGTGGTGAATGGATAGATCGACGTATGGACCATTTCACTGGGCACTCTGTTGATAGCTCTCCTCTTTTTATGTCCTCGTATTTCTGAAACATATACAGTAGACTAATCCCCTCAGTTCTCCCTTTTTGTGTGTGTGTTTTCCTGTTTTTTACCGTCCGGGGCGATAATGTAATTGTGTGTGTGTGTGTGTGTGTGTGTCCAAAATATTTCAAAATCAAGTGGGTAAATTGTATCCAACCTGTGTGGGCAGTATCCCGAGATAGGTGGCTTGAACTTAATAGATTTTAACGAGGTAAATTGCAAACATTTTATTTTAGGAAAGATTACTGATCAAGTTTTCTAGTGATTGCAGGCGATACTAGTAATAAAGGTTTATAATACATCTTTATCAGTACCGGTATCGTTATTATCGCCCGCTTAGCGAGGCGATAATGTAATCGCCTGCGTCTGTGTATGTGAGTGTCTGTCTGTTACGAAAATATCTCAGAATCAAGTGGGCTGATTGTATCCAAAATTTGTTTGGCTTGAACTGATCAGATTGTGGCAGGTATATTGCAACAGTATTATTTTAGCAAAGATTACTGATCTAGTGTTTGTGATGGCGGACGAGACCCATTCGTGGGCGAATGCTTAGCAGTCTTCGGATCGTACATATACGGTAAATTTTTATCACCTTCAGTTCAGTGGCTTTTTTTTTTTTTTTTTCTGTTATTTCCAGATGGTGTTGTTCAACTTAAGAAATATTTTTCGAGCTGAAGGCGTTTGGCATTCTCATCACTGATCTTTCATTGTGTAGTAGTAGTAGTAGTAGTTGCAGTTGCAAACCCTGGCTTATCTGGATGCGAACGTGGTGGACTGCAGATTGAAGTTGCCTTTCTCTGCCTCTCCACCATTCGTGGAAAAGGGAGGGGAGGGATGGACCTTTGTATAACCAGGCAGCACCACCGCCCAACCATGTCGATGCCACCACATGAAGAAGTCCCACACCAGCACCCACCAGAGTCGAGCAAATTTGTCTGACATCTGCAAGAATGAAATATGACGTCATCGTGTTAAAGCTGTTTATGAATGAATGGTTGGGTACAGAGGTCCATTTCTCCGTTCTGTTTCTGGATCCTACACTGTCTCTGTCTGTCTGTAGCTGTCTATCTGTCTAACTGTCTATCTATCTCTATCTGTCCATATCGCGAGGCGTCTTAATCCCGTAAGGGGTGGCCATAAATAAATCGCCTCAGTCACCTTGTCCTACATCCCATTAATTGATAAGGAATAGTTAGGATGGTTTTGGTGGTGATAATGATATGATAATGGTGATGATGAAGATGGTGATGCAGATATGTTGATAATGATGATGATGATTGTGCTTGATGTTTTTGTTTGTTTATTTTTTGTGTATTTACGCATTATAAACTTGTATGAAGCTAATATATTTCTGTTTGTGTTTATGTACTTGTTTTTTTTGTGTGAGTTTGTACTAGTAGAGTCTGTGCTTGTATGTGGTTTGCGTGTTTATTTCATTTGTGTGCACTTGTCTTTGTGCTTGTATACCTGTATAGGTTTTTGTATAGGCTATTGTTTATGGCTGAATGTTAGTGTTGCCTATGTAGTTTTTGTGCTGTGTTTATACCTTTGTATGTGTGTATGTTTGTCCTGTTTATGCACTTGAATAAGTACTTATCTGTACTTTTAAGTATATGTGTGTACTTGAATGTGCACTACGTGTGCTACGTCTGTGTATGTATGTGCGTTTGTATCGTGGGTGGTAGAAGTGTGTGTGCAGCGAAAACTTTAATCCCAGCAAAATTTATCCCAGTCGTCCATTCCAATTTTCTTCTCCTCCGTCGTGTTGGTTGCTCTGAGTGGAATATATATGTGGCCGTGGAGGGTTTAATTGTTGAGCGCCACGGGGACAAAGGGAGACGCCCCGTGGCCATAATTCCTGCAGAGTGATGGTGCTTGGTAGGGGGCTCTCAAGTGGGGGCGAAGGCATGGGCAGGGGATTGTTGTCTCGAAACGGTGGGGGGACGAAATTATGGTCGATGGTTTATTGTCTCGAAACTGTGTGGGGAGGCAAAGTTCTGTTCATTGCCTCGACTCTGTAGGGGGAGTACTCATGGCCGATGTTTCCTTCTCTCAAAATTTGGGGGGAAGGGGGCGAAGTTATAGTCAGTGGTTTATTGTCTCGAAACTGTAGGGGGCGAAGTCATGGCCAGTTGTTCAATCTCTCAAAATTTGGGGTGGGTGGGTGGGCGTAGTCGTCGTCATTGGTTCATTGTTTCGAAACTGACACGATCTAAAAGTATCTTGGGTGGGAGCTTCATAAGACTGTATTCCGTGAGTGATGGTGCTGGGTAAAGGATGATGAAGGAGGGGAGAGGGATGCAGTGATGGTCAACGATTGATTTACGTCTCGAAACTCCGTCATGTTCTAAAAATATCCTGGGGGCTTAATTATAACAGTCTCAGAGTGATGGTGCTTCGTAGGGGGCGCTGAAGTGGGGGCCTTAGTCAATGGTTTATTATCTCGAAACTGTCATAGTTTAAAAATATCCTGGATGTGGGGGGGACCTGGTCATCTTTTAGAGGAAGATTAGTCCATGGCATAAATTGAATGACTGCCATAGTGACTTTCGTGCAGTCGACGGATATTGATTACAAGTTTTCTTCGTGGCTACTTCATTAGATCGAAGCACCAGAGGCCTATTATAGTTGTTATATTATCTAAAACCTGTCAGACTTAAAGACATTTCAACAGGAGTCACTGAAGGGGGGGGGGGGCAGGTTGTTGTCAAGGCCAGTGGTTCATTTACAGTCTTGAAACTACCCCAAAATATCTGGGATTCTTCATTAGGTCACAACCACAGAAGAAAATATTTCTCTTTTACTGTTCTGAAATTTTGTCATACCCTAAAAATATCTACGGTGAATTGCTCAGTAATGATAAAGTGTTTAGCAGTTGCCATAACTTAGGGAGGTATGTGACAAGTTATTACTATATTTCCCTGCCCCCATAACTCTGTACCTTAACTCTGAACTTCAGGTATTCCCACGGTGTCTACTAAAACTGTAACTCCCACACTTTACTTTCATAACTCAGCACTCCCTTAACTCTGTACCATAACTCCGGAACAAAACTCTGTGCTTCCCTAAGAGTGTATTTTGACTCTGTACTCCCATTACCGTCCTCTGTACTCCAGTTACTCTGTACCGTAATTCTGTACCTCAGTGGCTCGACGGCACCTTCCAAGGCTAACCTATGGGGCACCGTCCTCCTCATTTGCAGTGCCGTCGTAAATTGGGTTGGCATTACGACTTGGCACTCCGACAGCGGTTCGTCAGGTGGGGTGGTGAATTATGTAAAGGAACCTGATTTTATGTTAATGGAAGCAGGCTTGTGTGTTTACTTAGCACTGTAAAAGAAGAACATCTCATAAGAGCGGTCCTGTTCCTCAGTCCCTTGTTAAGGTTTTTCGAACACTAACTGAACCCCATATACTGTAAGGGCCCTGAAGGTCCCACATATATCGAGTACCTCTGTACTCAGGATAAGAAACCACACTTATTTGTTTATTGTCGCCATTTTGGAACACCGGGACTTGGGAGAAAGCGCACTCTCCGAAGCACCAAAAACCAAACACACACATGCGCGCAAAACAAAAAGTCTTAAAACTGCTGTCGCAAAGCTTGACGTAAAGAAGATATGTGAAAAGTTGGAGAGTTTGCCAGCTGGCTAGTTAGAGAGTCATAGATAGATAGGGAGACAGATAGATAGACCGACAGATAGCTAGATAATAAATAGATCAAGAGAGAGAGAGATAAGAAGAAGAAGAGAAGAGAACACAACACTCAACTCCCTTGAACATCTCCCTCTTTAACCCTACGAGTCCTGGTGTTGCCTGGTAGTGAATAATAAATCGCGGACTCTGAAATCGCGTCAAACGGAGACAAGAAACAGGCGATCGCGAATAACGAAAAACTCCCATAAACCTCCAAATCCCCCCCCCCTAACAACAACCTAATACCCCTCTGACGATAGCCCGAAGACCCAGTACTTAAAGACGATGCACGGTGAGAAATGAGAGGTTAATCAGATAAACGGTGTCATTAGTTTATTTTTGCCACAAGGAGTTATCGAAGGGAGAGTTATGTGGTTCCCCCCCTCCCTCCTCCCGGAGACTTGAGGTGGTCTGGGTACGGTGGTGGTGGGGGGATAGGGTTTAATAGAGGGTCATTGTCGGCTTATATCTTGGTTTAGCGGGTTAGGCGTATATATGGTGGGGGTTTAATAAAAGGCCCCCCTCGGCAATTATGTATCATTAGTCTGCGATGAGAGGTGTGGCCCACTGGAGCCCCCCCTCCGTTTTTCTCCACCCACCACCCTTCTGCGAAACCTACCCTTGCCTTTTTCTTATATTTTTTCTTTCCTCCATCCCACTCACTCACCCATCCTTGTTTTCTAGTCCCCCATCTTAGTTTTCATGCTCCCGTCTAGCCTTCCTACCCACAACCTCACCCACCCTAACTTGTTACCTTGCACCCTGCCCACCCACCATTACCAACACTAACTTCTCCCCCTCCTCCTGTACCAAAACTGGATTTGCTTCCAACTTATCTCACCCGCCCTCCCACCTAGTCACCAGTCCATGCACTCTTGACCCCGTCCTACCCACCCTTGCAACCCACTTTATCACCTACACACCTACCCACCCCTTCTCCATATCTGTCATTTCAGTTCATCCATCTCATTTCACTCATCCATTTGCGTCCCCTTGACTTCACTCGCCCCAGGTACCCACTTCACCTACCAACTAACCCACTTACCCATTCACTAACCGACCTACCCACCCATTGACCCACCTATCCACCCACTCACCCACCTATCCACCCTCCTCTGATTCCCTCCACCCTACCCGCCCGTTAGAGTTTGTTCCTTGACTCCACTCACCTCTTCTACCCTCCTTATCACTCATCCCAGTTGCCCACCCACCCATCCCAGTTCCATCCTCTCTGCCTAGTTACAAAGCCGCCCACCCACCCACTCGAAACGAATCCCAGCTTTCTTTCTCCCAGCCCTCCCCTCCCACTCCTCTTCGCACCACCCGACCCACTTCCCGCCCCAATCCTCCCACCCACCCCTGCAGCCCCTCCACATCGACCACCCACTCACCCACTCATACTACTTTCCAACCCACCCTGCGACACACACACACACACACACACACACACACACACACACACACACACACACACACACACACTCTCTCTCTCTCTCTCTCTCTCTCTCTCTCTCTCTCTCTCTCTCTCTCTCTCTCTCGTCGTCACTTTAAAGCAGGAATGTTAGCAATGGCCTGGGAGGGAGAGGGAGAGAAAACAAACAGAAAAACGTATAAAAGAGAACCGAACCAACAAACGATAAAGAAGAGAGAAAAAACAAACACAAAATAGGAAAGGCAGCAGAGGAAATGCATGAAATAAAAAAATGAAAGAAAATGAAAATGAAAGAAGAGGATTATAACAAGCAAAATAAACACACACACACACACACACACACACACACACACACACACACACACACACACACACACACACACACACACACACTGATAATTGAAACAGTAAGGAAGTAATAATCATGAATAGAAATAAGACGATAAACAAATAGGAAACATCGGAAAGAAAAGAAAAAATAAAGGTTATGGTGAAAAAAGAGTGTTAGAGAATAAAAATGGAGAGAGAGAGAGAGAGAGAGAGAGAGAGAGAGAGGAAGCTAGATGGAAGAAGGAAAAAATATTGACACGGGAAAAGGAAAGTAAATTTTTGTGATGTCTCGTGGATTATAAAACACTGGCTGAAGACAGTTTTAGCTTTGGCATAATTTCTTGACATCCTTTATCTCTGTATGTAGGTAAACTGAATTAAATGAGTAAGTAAATAAATAAATAATAGACTGACTTGCTAACTAATTATTAACAAGGTAGCTAAAAAACTACTTAACGTACTAATAAAATGAATATATAACTCAGTAGCCAAATAAATGAAAAGATAAATAAGCGTATGGGAGATTCAGGTAAAGAGAGGTGTTTCAGACTCAGGAATTAAAGCCATCATTAATTCCTTCACTACTAAGCGTGTTCACCGAGGTTAATGTAATGGTCAGATGGCAACAACAGTACAATGTAAAATACGTAACTATATTGAAGAGATTAACCAGCCTTTGCTACTCTTGTCCATAGAGGTGTACCGATGTATTGGTATCGGTATCGGTGGTATCGGCCCATTTTTAGAGTATCGGTATCGGAATCGGTATCGGCTGATTTTCTGCCGATACTACCGATACTTAAAAGGAATTTAGTGCTCAGCATATCACTCACTGGAAGTCTATCTATCTATCTATTGCCAGACGCCATAATCCCGTATGGGGTGGCCATTTGACTCTGAGTTATTTGTTTTACAGGGAGGGGCACTAACCCTCCACCAACCCACTTGACACGTTATTTTGTTAAATTGAGTTTGGCTATTTTATAGGGATGAAAAATGAATTATTTGTAATATCCAATTATTTAGTATCATATTATTTTGAGTACATGGTGCGTAGTAATACAGTACATTCTTTGGTAATGAGCCACATCTGCCACCATGGACATGTACGAGACAGGTTGGCAGCCTGGCATCAGCGGCTCAGGGCCCTGCCACAGCCCTCAGACGGCAGGCACCACCCTCCCTCACTGGTATCGGTATCGGTAGTAGTATCGGTATTGGTCCAATTTTGTGGTATCGTTATTTATCGGTATCGGTCAAAATTTTGATATCGGTACATCTCTACTTGTGCATAAATGAATTCTGTCGTATTTTCGTGTTCGGTGTGTGTGTGTGTGTGTGTGTGTGTGTGTGTGTGTAGATATAGATTACTGGGTATAAAAGTTTGATCTTTTCAGATAAAAACTGTAGTGCTACTTGGTCAGTGTTATGAATACCGTTATTGTCATTTTTATTATTATTATTATTGTTGTTGTCGATGTTGATTTTATAGTTATTATGATATTGTGTTGTTGTTGTCATAAGTGATAATTAAAATAATATCTACTTATGTATTATTATTTTTTCCAGGTAAGTTGTGCTCTTTCCGCATCACGAAAACTGTAAGTATATGAGCATCTGTTGTACGGGCAGAGCCATCGGTAAAAGTTTGCTGACACGTCTTTCTTACGTGAGTTATTATTATTATTATTATTATTATTACTATTATTATTATTATTATTACTTATCATTTTTTTCATTATTATTTTGTGGAAGCAGTATGAAGCACACAAGAAAATAGTATGAGAAGGACGAATGCTTTCTCGTTTGGGGAGGAATGAGAATTGTGGCTAGCAAGACAGTGCTGGCAGAGGATTGTCAGAGAACGTTTGCTCATGGCTGTACACTTATCCCCTCAGTATTACTATTTTATCCCTTGGCTCGTGGTGAAGTATATTTCAGTTTTTCGTGCAACCTCTAGACAGTTTTATAGAGCTTAGGGAAGGACTTTCATTGTGAAGGTTTTATATCATTCCTCCAGTTTAAAAGATATCTCCTGAGTTGATTACAACTTAAAATACGAAATATATCACTGGTTTGAAGGGCTAAAAAAGAAGTTCCATAAAAAAAGTGTTCCCTCTCACCGTGCTCACTCGTACTTTCCGAAACAGAGGGCAGGTAGATCTAAAATATTGTCTTGTATTTGCCGTTTCAGTACCTCAACTTTTATCAGTCCTGTGAACGAGGTGGGGAGAGAGGTATTAGTTTAGCAAGGTAAATCTCCCTCTCCTCCTCCTCCTCCATCTTTATCGTGCCTGGAGACCCAGCACTTTTGTTGTCTGTTCGCCTGTCTGTCTGTCATTAAACTCCTCGTAAACGACTAGACAGGCCGTTAATGAAGCGTGGTGTGGCAGACTAGTTGGAAAATCCGATTGAAAGTCGAAAATTGAATTGGTCTTCCCGGTTCCTCCTTGTGTACTTGTTTCCCCACATATGACCTAAAAAAAAATCAATATATTTTTTTATTTTTTTTTTCACTATCTTGGTCTAAATTTTCGTCCATTCGCAGTTTATTCTTATTCTCTCTTTAACTTTGCCTAAATTTTCGTCCCTTGGCAGTTTACTCTTAGTCTTTCACCTTTACGTAGCCTTTGTTTTCGTCCATTGGCAGTTCATTCTTTTTCATTCACCTTAACGTGGCCTTTGTTTTCGTCCTTTGGCAGTTTATTCTTATTCTCTCACCTTAACTAGGCCTGGATTTTCGTTCCATGACAGTCTGTTCTTATCCATGCACCTTACCTTGGTCTAGATTTTCGTCTTTTTGTAGCTTTTTTCACGTAGCTCATAGTCTTCATTAACACTTCACGTTCATGTGCCTGTATTAAACTCAGTGCAGTCGTCTTAGAGTAGCAAGAATGAACTGTAAAAAAAAATCTGTAGGACTGAAAGGTCAAAAACACGGTCCCATATCACCCACTCTCACGTCCCCTTTTCGGCGACTCTACTCGTTTGGGATTAATTGGGAAAAATAAGCTTGGGATTCAGGGACGCGGCAATTGAAATGAGGGCATCGTCACTCTGATTAGCCCTTTACCGGCACGGGTTTCCCTCACAAAAAAGAGAAAAAAAAATCGGGCCACCACCATAATGTTGTTGATGTTATTTTGTTATTGTCACTTAGTTGTTGATGTCTGTCGTTGTTGTTATTGCCGTTGTTGTCGTCGTTCTTGTTATGGCCCCAGGGAATTCAGGACTCCTTGGACTGAAGCTTGCCCTCTCCTGCAGTCCACCATCCTCCTTTCGGGGTGTAGGGGGGCATGGGGAGCGATTCTTGCCACGTGTGTATACCCTAGTAGCGGAAACGGCAGGTTCTATGGGCGCCACCGCTTGAAGGCGTCACCTGGAAGTAAATAAATCAATAAATAATTAATAAAGAAAGGGTTACGGTAAATCGAGATACATAAAGGACAAGATGAGTAAGCTTGTCTGTTTGAAGCCATAATTAACTGCGGATTCCTCTCTCTCTCTCTCTCTCTCTCTCTCTCTCTCTCACTGAAGGGGTCCTCGCCCCCCCTTCCCCCCAGCTTATCCATTTTTCTATCGACTACCAATACGTTGTCTGCCGGATTCCAAGGAAGATTGAGTCGAGTCGTTCTTCCCCAATATACGTTTGATCGCTTCACTGGATAGATAGATAGATGGATGGATAGATAGTTGGTTAGGTAGATATATGGATAGTTGGGTAGCTGGATAGATAGATGGATGGTTGGATAAACTGATAGATAGATGTATAGATGGTTAGATATGTAGATAGCTGAGTAATTAGAATGCTAGATAGAATGATAGACGGATTGATAGATATAGATTGATAAATAAATATATAGATAGATTGACAGATAATAATTATAGCTTAAGGGGCTGAGTCGAGTTCTTGATAAGAGAGATAGATAAGTTCATGAATAGATAGACAGACAAATAGATAGATATTTTTAAACATTTATATTATATACGTACTGTGCCGGCATGTATTATTTATCTATATATCTATGTATCTATATCTATCTATTTATCTATCTGCATATATTCATAAGTATCCTTCCATAATAGGTCCACTGCAAGACTTGTCCTCCTCGAATGGAGAGTGATACCCAGAAAAATAATCACTTACCATGCTGGCGAAGTACAAATGAATGCCTGTCTGTAGAAAGTGAATGTGAAGTCGAGGTGTGTGTGTGTGTGTGTGTGTGTGTGTGTGTGTGTGTGTGTGTGTGTGTGTGTGTGTGTGATCGGTAGAACAGATAGGTGCGAATTATATAAGTGAACCGACATACCACCAGAGAGAGAGAGAGAGAGAGAGAGAGAGAGAGAGATGAAACAAGTAAGATAGAGAAAATAGATTTTCCAAGGGGATTGATTTTCTGAGGGGGTCATGTTGTCTGGATGTGACAGGACCAGCACACACACACACACACACACACACACACACACACACACACACACACACACACTCTCTCTCTCTCTCTCTCTCTCTCTCTCCAAATCAGACAGCCGTCCCCGCAACACACAAGACTGGAGTGCGCAGTATTCGGACTACCCTGTATATTGTGGCTACTTCTAGACGGTTTTAATCTGATAGTGGGGAAAAAATCTCTCCTACGTGATTAAAAACTCTCCATTAGATAAAACTGTAAATGATAGAAAGAGAAACAAAAAGGAAATATAAATAAAGAAAAGAAAAAAATATATAAAAGTAACAAGAAAGAAGAAAAAAGAAATAAAATGAAAAAGAAAATGGAAAGTACGTCCTGTAGCTCAAGGGGTAACGCAAGAAAATACACTTAAATCCGACCATATTTAAAGCTGTGCAGTATATTACACCTCGGACCAGTTGCTCACGACGCTAAGAGGCTATAAAGACGCCTACTGAAACGACCCTTAACTCTCAAGGACAACAACCATGCATAACAGTTGTCATTAATCCAGACTTATCACACGGTACTTAACTATACCCTGTTTTACTCCTACTTGGCCTAAAATTTGCTACCTCTCCATCTTGAATACTGAGTTGTAGTAAGAAATGAACGTTAGAATAGGATGCTAGTCATGAAGAAGCGCTGTTAAATGGATGCAGAGCAACAGTATTATCTTGTTCTCTTACTGATCTACGTGAAATAAACTGCAATAGGGCAGAAATCTGGGCCAAGTTAGGGTAAAAGGACTATACCTGAGTTTCTCTTTTGAGTTAATTCGTCTGCTGGCAGCTATATAAAAAGCTGTAATCGCGCTGAAGGGGTTAATAATTCCAAGCATCACAGTTCATTCTCCCAAATACAGGGTGGTCCATATATAACTCTCCTCTGGCACTTTGCTTGATGATTTCTTGTGTGTTGCTTTAACATCCTAGTCAACCTTATCATTGCCTGCCCTGCGTCGTTTATTTACTTTCTGCTCCGACTGTCACACTCACGCCCACACCAGCACACTGAGCCGTCCTTTACATACGGATAGCCCAGTATTTTCAGCTCTCACAATCCACTGAGCACAATTTACACAATAGATTTCAACCTTTGCAAGCCTAAACTCACATGCTTTTAACTTACAAGCATATCAGCGTTTCCAAGCCTTCCATTCCAACTCAGAACCCTTCGCTTACAAAACGTCGACACATCAAAGCATTAGACTTACACTCACATGTCAGCACATCCAAACCTCACAACCCACCTCACAAAACCACAACACATAACCTCACAAAACTACTCAGCCTCACAACCCACCTCACAAAACCTCAGCACAACCTCACAACCCACCTCACAAAACCACAACACATAACCTCACAACCCACCTCACAAAACCACACATCCTCACAACCCACCTCACAAAACCACAACACATAACCTCACAACCCACCTCACAAAACCACATAACCTCACAACCCACCTCACAAAACCACAAGACATAACCTCACAACCCACCTCACAAAACCACAACACATTACCTGACAACCCATCTCACAGAACCACAACACATAACCTCATAACCCACCTCACAAACCTAACAGCTCACACCACCACTCGCAAGCTTTCACTCAAAATTCCACGACACATCAGTGCCTCACAAAAGACCTCACAAACTTTAACCCATTTCTGGCACATCCACATTACAATATACACCTCACAAACCTCACAAACTTTCACTCGCAAAACCTTGACATATCTAAACCACACTGTCAGACTCACAGTATGGCTCACAGATCTCTCTCACAATCCTCACAACCACCCAAATATCGCATAATGATCGTAGTGCCTAATACCAGAATGCAGACTACATTAAACTTCGTAATTTGTTGAGGTTTAGGCAGTCAGTTGGTCGGTCGGTCAGGCAGAGAGGCAGGCAGGCAGGCAGAGAGGAAGGCAGGCAGAGGACGAGGCACTTTCATAATTACTCCTTTTATTACGCTGGCCTCAAAAACCATCAAAGGTGCATTTTTCTTCATTTTCTTTTTCTTTTATCCTTGTCGGCTTGAGTGGAGGTGCTTCATTGCAAGGCTTGGCTTATAAAGGATTCGTTTGGAATGCTCTCTCTCTCTCTCTCTCTCTCTCTCTCTCTCTCTCTCAAAATGGAATCCTGAACTCAATTATCCTACTAGCTGTCCGCTTTATGCTCTCACTTTCTCGATTGCTGATGCAGCTATTTCTCTCTCTCTCTCTCTCTCTCTCTCTCTCTCTCTCTCTCTCTCTCTCTCTCTCAGATCCGTCTTTATCCAGGTACTATCGTCTTCTTCATTCTCCTCAGTCCTTCTCACCCCTCAGTTTTCTCAGACACCTCTTAAGAATTTTTCCCTTCTCTCCTTCGCTCTTGACAAATGCATCTTACACGGTCTTTCACACCTCTCCCTCTCCCACTCCGGTCATTCCACATATTGCTCTTGTATTTTCTTCCTTCGTACAACTCACATTCTCCATTCCACTCTTGCTCTTTTTCTTCACACACACACACACACACACACAC
>NC_136999.1:9972853-9990353 GCF_032717465.1 Coenobita brevimanus | reverse complement strand
AAGAGCGAACTCAGGAATAGGAGACAGTGACAGGGAGAGGAACAGGGGCAGGGGAAGAGATAGAAACAGGTACTTTGATAGGGATAGCAACATGGATGGGGGCAGAGGTAGGGGTACAGAAACAGGGAGAGAGAGAGAGAGAGAGAGAGAGTGAAAGGGCAGGGAAAGTGGCAGGGACAGTTAATAGGGGAGGGGGAGACAGAGAGACAGGGACAAGCACAGGAAGAGAGAAAGGGACGAGGAAAGAATAGCAACAGCAATAGAACAGGAACAGTGGCAGGGACAAGTATAGGGATAAAGACAGCAAAAGAGACAGGTGAGGGACAGAAATGGAAGCATATAGACGGGGGCAGGGAGAAAAATAGATGGGGACAGTGAAAAGGAGAAGTGGAGACAGGGGAAGCACAGAGCCACGGACTGCCGGGAAAGGAGCAGGAGTGGCTCAGGAATAGAGCAAGGGACATCAACAAGAGCAGGAACAAGTACAGGGGGAGGGGGCAGGGTGAAGTAGGAACATGAGAGAAGGTCGGGGTCGGGTCGGGTCGGGTCACAACTGCAAGGCCCAGACACGCAACTTTCCTCATCTGCCAGGAAGGGCCGCGGGGAGTTTGCTCTTTATGCAGGCACCAGGTACAGCCACTCGAGTCTTGGGGGATTGTCGAGCGATTTTTTACAGCTTTTTTTCAATTTATGGACTGTGGGGTGAGGGTGGGAGGGGCATTAGGCGCTCGCGAGATCTCCAAAGTTTTTAATCTTGCAGAGAATTGCCGGCAGATGGTAGAGACAAAGATGAAAACTTGGGGATCAGCGTGGTGTGTCGGTGTCTGTGGAGCGTGTAGGTTGCTTGAGTTTACCGTGCCAGGGGAAAAAATGCAGCTGTATAGAGAATTGGGATGTGTTTGTGTGGGTGTTTTTTTTTTTTTTGTTCCAGTTTACCGTACGGAGGAGAATAAGGTTGATATCGGTAATTGGGATCTGTGTGTGTGTGTGTGTGTGTGTGTGTTTTATTTGTGGAGCGTGTAGATTGCCTGAGATTACCGTGACAGTGAGAAAAATTATACTGAGCCAGTAAATTGAGATAACTATTCTCTGTGGATGTTTGCGGAGTGTGCAGTATGCTTGGGTTTACCCTACCAAAGAGAGAGAAAAAAAAAAGTGGTGTTATAGAAAACGGGGTGTAGTGTTGTGTGTGTGTGTGTGTTTCTGAAGTGTGAAGTACAGTACAAGACTTTACGATACAGCGAAGAGAAATGGTGAAATTAGTAACTGAAATTTGTGTTCTGTGTAGGTGTTTGTGAAGTGTATAGGTTGCTTGAGCTTACCATGCCAATTAGAAGACTGCTGTTATAGAAAATTGGAAGAGAGAGAGAGAGAGGTCACTACCCACTCCTCTGCCGTATCTGCCGTATAAAGAGCATGTCCTAACTTGAAAAAAAAATCATAATGAAAATATGAACTCAAAGATGAAAGAAAGACGTCAACATCCCTCCATCCACTCCCACCTCTACCACCATCCCAGCCATAAACATCCCTGGGTGGGTGGCAGGGCAGGGAGGGGGGGGTGGAAGTGCAGGGAGGGGGCTGGCAGGGCAGGGGGGGAGGTGGCAAGGCAGGGGGGGGGGCGGTCCCATCGAGGCGTCTGAATTGGCCCAGGGAAGGACGGTGTTAAATTCAGGAGGTAAGGATGGTGCGTGAAAATTCCAAGGACAGTGTGAAAATTCTCTAGTGATAGACGATGTGAAAAGTCTTTGGGTCGGAAATTTTCAGGCTTACCTCTCTCTCTCTCTCTCTCTCTCTCTCTCTCTTCTCTCTCTCTCTCTCTCTCACGCACACACAGCTGAGTCACAAGTTTTCCATTACCGGAGCTGAATCCTCTTCGGCGCCTGTAACTTGTCCCCGAACCGGCCTTTGTGCTGGAGTCCAAGGCCGAAATCCCCAGAGGCCGAGCGCTCCCCCCCCCCCACCCTTGATCTCTCGCCTCCACACATTTGGCCAAAACTACAAGTGAAAGAAGTTGTGTGGGCGTGGATGGAGCCATTAGACCCCTCTCTCTCTCTCTCTCTCCACACACACACACACACACACACACACACACACACACACACACACACACACACACACACACACACACACACACACACGGAAAAATGAAAGAATCGGCCATTTCTCTGCGTCTCCTTTACACCTGGGAGATGTCCTTCGTTTTCTTCCCTGTTTCTTATCAGCCAGAGCCATCTAGGGAAGAGAGACATACCAAGCATCTCTCAGCTAAATAAAACAGATGAACATGAATCTGAAAAATTGAACGAGCTTTTGTACCATACTGTACTGAATTGTACAGTCACGAGCAAAAGTTCACGGACAATCCCCTGACTCCCCGATTTCTCATTCCTCCTCGAACGTCAGACAGTGTGTTGCCTTCCCGTGCTCTTCTTGTTTGCTTCACATTGCTTTCACACAAAAATATTCCACCGAGGCAGCCAGGAGGGAAGTTTTGTGGAACTTCTGTGTCCGATTGCACTCATGATCAAAAAGTACAGTATTGCCTAGGATCCGATAGTATCCTAAATGACCAACATAGCTCGTGATGCCAAAAGAAAATTGATCTCGTCTCCTGAATGCATACATATGACAACAAGACTGGCTCGTAAGTGTAAAAGTAAGCGTTATGTGATGTTGATATGAAAGCGGGGTTACCGCATTGGAATGAAATTGTCGGAGATTTTGATAGCGTTATCGTTTGTGATGTCAGATTTTTTCGCGGTGACTGTGCACTGAGACGTTTTTCCTCGACTCTACCTCTTCAGCAACTCTAACTTTTCTTGTGCACTCAGGCAGTCCTCCCGTGTGTCCTTTACGCTTGAACCTCACACAAAATTGGACTGGAAATGTAAGAGAAGTTCGTGGACAGTGGCAGGCGGCGTGGGTGAACCAACACAAATGCCTCTCCCTATCCTGCTATTCTGTACCTCACGCCCACACATCCCTTTAAGCGATAGGCAGACCATTTAGTGAGACGTAGTGTGCCTCGTGATCGTCAGTGTGTGCACGAGTAGTAACCCCTTCAACTCGAGATGTTATTTTCGCCTTGTTCCTCCTAGTGCCAGGTTATTCCCACTAGCACATGTAACCAAAATAGAATGGCAAAATGCACCGTCGTAATGAAGGGGTTAATATTCTCAAGAAAATATAGTGCATCGTATTTCCGCTTACCTTTAAGACACTAAATTAAATTCTTAAATCTCGGTTGTGACTTTATCTGTTTCACTCTGGCTTACCCCATCTGTTTAATTCTGGCGTACCTCAGACGATTTTTCTCACCATTGGGAAATCTGTTGAACTGAGGGTTAAAGCCAGACGATTTTACTCCCGAGGTCTGGAGATTAACTTGTACCAATCTTGTCGGAATCTGGCCGGACAGGCGTGACTGACAAGGGAAGCACCCGGCAAGCATCCATTTAGGCTACAGCGGGACAACACCGGGTCGTTCAGCTTATGCAGTATACAAGGGGAGGTGCATTTCACTTGGGCTGAGTGCGCGTCCTGACACTGGCTTGAGGCCTTGATGGGGAGGACAATAACCGGGTGTGAGGAGGACTGTCAGAGAGTAGGAGGAGGACGACAAGTGCCAGTGTTGTTTACGATTAAGTGGACGCCGGGTGCTGGTGTCTGAGGTAATAAAGGCTGCAGTTGGACATCACGATCAGGTTGTAAACAGCGAGGCACGATGCTGTCTGCCTTGGAGCGAGCCAGTAGCGTTACAGATTACGGTGCATGACCAGGAGGCTCCACTGGGCTTAGGGTCGTATTGTAGCCAGCTTAGGGGTCGTATTCTAGTCGTCGTGGGCGGTCTTCTAGGACTTCCTCCTTATGCCGTAGTGTGGAAACCTATTGTATATACTCAGTTTCTTCCGTCTGCTTCATCTTTCTAATTCTCTCTTCCAGACACTATTTCATTTCGGCGTCTTTCCATCATTTCGTCACCAATTCGCATCAAACTTGGTATAATTGTTCCATGAACAAATACCCCCTGACATTTTTTTTTTTTTTTAAATTTTGGCCTTTAAATGGATTTGCAGGATTAAAGTCCACACCATATGGGCACAGCAATTTTGGGATCCTGTGTGTTTGTATGTTCATTGATCATCATGGGAGTACTCAAAAACTGTGTCAGTGTAGCCTGCTGTACTATAACTGTGTGACCATCCTGCTTTCCTGTGGGGATGTTGTCAGTCTTTAATCTTGAATAAATAATGCACATATTTAAGTTGTGGACGTGACCCTGTCCGTCAGGTAAATCAAAGTAACTTTAACTACGAGGATGTTTATTGAAAGGCTTCAGAGCCGTAGTATTGTCTTATTCTGGCACTGAGCTACGGGAAATATGCTGCCAAATGACAAAAATCTCCAACATGTTAAGGTGGATGAACTGTAGTTGCCTTTTTAATACATTTTTCTTAGCGATGTTTTTTTGCACAGTGCATATTACCTACTTTCTTCATATCAGTAAAGAAAATCCAAGAGAATAGTGAACCACATTCAGAAATAAAGAGGTAAGGATAATATTCAATGGAGCTTCTAGAACTGACGGGAATACGGTCCTGGTCGTTATGACTGTTGGCTGACCTAACTTAACCTAACCTAACCTAACCTAAATGAATAGATTGCGGTCCTGGCTGTTATCCGACGTAACCGTAGCTAAACTTACCCAAGCGAAGAGGATACGGTAATGACTGTTATAGTTGCCATCCACCTATCCTAACCCAACTTTACCCAAGTAAAACTAAGCAAGAAGACAATGGCCCTGGTTACCATCTGTTTAAGCTGAACTAAAGGAAGCCAACGTAACATGGAGTAACCTAGGCACATCTAAGCGAAGAGGATAGGACACTGGCTTAACCTACTGTAACGTATCATAACCTAACCTAACTTAACCTAGCATGAACGAGGGGATATGGCTGGCACTGACTGCTTCGGCTGTTATCTGTGGGTGGTGGAGCCTAGGCCGTGCAAGCGTAGATTACAATGGCCAGGACAGAGCTCACAGCGGCCCCAGACCCCGCCAGTTGTGCAGCCAGATAAATGTATAGGTGAGCCGGCCTGCAGGGTTAGTGACACACGCCACAAACTCAGCCAGGAGACAGGGCGTGTGTGCTGGGCAATCCCCAGGCCCTGTCTTCCCCCTTACCTCACTCAAGTCAACCGTCACCAACCGGGCTACAGCAAGGCCCGGTCTCCTCTAATGAGGAGAGAATCAACAACAACAACAACAGCAGGGTTAGTGTTGAGACAGGAATGATGATCGGAAGGCGAGTGTGGTGGTGAGACAGGGATGATGATGGGAAGGCGAGTGTGGTGTTGAGACAGGGATGAAGATGGGGAAGGCGGGTGTGGTGTTGAGACAGGGATGATGATGGGGAGGCGAGTGTGGTGTTGAGACAGGGATGAAGATGGGGAGGCGAGTGTGGTGTTGAGACAGGGATGAAAATGGGGAGGCGGGTGTGTGGTGCTTCTGCTGCTGGCTGGCTGGAGAGCGAGGTGAATCAGATCTTAACCCTCTGAACCAAGATGATGTCGTTTTTTCGTTTATACATGCTGCTGCCAGATGTTTTTATTCAGCTTGGGAAGGGACTCTCATATCGAAGGAGTATATTAGGGCTATATCTAAACCCTTTAGTTCGAAAAGTTTATCTTGAGGTGAATGGAATCATCAGGAAAAGGAAAGAATAAAGTAAAAAAAAGACGTTCCGGGCTCTGTAGGTTAGAGTGGAAAAGAGCTGGAGATGTAATGGGAAGTTGGGAGAAAGTGTGACCGAGACGCAATTTTTTTTTTTTTCCAACCCTGAAATCGAACGTAGACAAGACAGCCCGACCCCTGAGGCCCAGCAATCTTCGCACCATATCACGCACCTCCATATACCTTTGCTCGGATTGACCCATCCAGGACTGGTGTGTTTTTAATGAGATGCTGATGACATTTGCGGAAAATAGGTAAAGTATTTTTTAATGAAGCCCAAATAAACAGACTGCTCCCTGCCCAGCCTGGAATCGAACATGCGTCGTTCCGCACAGCAGACCCTTTCGCAAACCACAGTGGGGGGGTATGAAGGCGCAACTTCAGTAAATCATCACAATTTTCCGATGAGGTAAGAGGCGGCCGTGAGGTGGAGGTGTGGACGATCAGTGAATATTTTCCTCCCACCAAACTATCCCACAGCGAATATTTCCCTGCCAACGAAGTATCCTCCCAAATTCCGGGTAACTTGAGAATCGAAGAGGTATTTTAGGCGCCGGCAGCCACGTTTAGGCCGCTGAGACCCTAAATATTTTCCATAACACTTCTTCGTGACTAGCGTCATATTCTGGCGTTAATTTCTACAACTTAGCGTTTTAGGTACTGTCGGATACGTTTGGGGCACCTCGAGTTGGGGCTGAAATAAATGGATGAAGTGTATTGAGAGAGGGTGATAAAATGGAGCGTGTGAGGGTGAAGTTAAATACCTCACTACCGTACGAGGCGCTGGAGAGGTACGCCTTCACGTGCTGGTATCGACATGACAGGCTAGTGGAGCTGTCTGGTTATAAAACGCCCCTAGATCCCATCCTTGCTCGTAGAAAGTTGGACGGTGAATTGTGGAAGAGGGGCAGCTTATTAACCTGCAGTCCACTGGGTTCATATCCAGATGGGCCTTGGTTGCATCTACTACTACAACTACTACTACTACTACTGCTGCTGCTGCCGCCGCCGCCGCCGCCGCCGCCGCCTTACAGTGACGTATTCTAGTCCTCTCATCATAAGTTGGCCCAAATTTTTATCCTCTTGAAGCTTATTTCATGTAGCTGAGTGGCAGAAGACAATACTACGGCTATAAATCTTTTCCGTAGCACTTATTCGTGACTATCATTATATTCTAGAGCTGATCTCATGCTACAGCTCGGTATTTTAGGCGCCGTCGGTCACGTTCCGGAGCATGGAGTTGAGAGATTCAATTCATGCATGAGGTGTATTCAGCGAGGTTGGTAAAAATGGAGGGTGCGAGGGGGAACGGGTAACCTCCTACATACCTTACGATTAGGTTAGTTTATTCTCGCTACCTCTAGACGATTTCATTCAGCCTAGAGAGACAAATCGGGTTATGAAGGGGTTTAATGTTGACTGTCTCTAATCCCTTCACTACAGATGGTTTCCCAGGGGTTAACAAAATCGTCTGGGGTTAGTGAGGCGTATTAGTTAAGCTTCTTCTTGCTACCTCTAGACGATTTCATTCAGCATGGAGAGGGACATCAGGTCGTGAAGGAGGCTAAGGAGTCTGTTTCTAACCCCATCACTACTGATGATTTCTCCAAGATTAACAAAATCGTCTGGATATAGCAAGAATAAGGTATACTTTAAAATAATCTTCTCTGGGTCAAGAGTTATAATATATGCATGAGGTCTGTGCGGAGAGGATGATAAAGTCGGAGCGTATGAGGCTGAGGGATGAAGGCGAGTGGAGCCAACCGAATGTCTGTATGTCTTTTACTTAAACTTGGCCCAGAATTTCTTCCTCTCGCAGTTTATTTCACGTAGCTCAGTGGCAGAAGGAGGCAGTACTACGGCTCTTGTTGCTTACGGTCGATTCCTTTCAGGTTAGACACGTGTGATTTTGGAAGATTAAAGGCACTTTGCAGCCGTGTGTGGAGGGAGCAGGGGTAAAATAATTGTCTATATATTGCACTCGGACTATCTGCTTGTTTGCCTGTCTGTCCGTCTGTCTGTCTCTAATCTTTTCTTGCCATTAGGAACACAGGGACTTAGGGACTACGCTGCTTAGTCCCGATACTTAAGGCGACGGTGACCAGTCGCTCTTCCCTGAGTGGCATTATGTGAGCAACACACCCCAACTATTCCTCGGATATAAACCCACATCCACTGTCTGAAGAGTTTAAACACATGCATGAGGCGTATCCAGCGGGAGTGACAAAAATAGAGCGCGTGAGAAAGGTTGGGAGGGTGGGATTAAAGCGAGTTGTGCCGACCGTTTGCCTCGCTGTTGCTCGCGTTATGAATCCCTCTTTGATGGATGAGAGAGCAACAAAGACAATAAAGGAACAGGCGGAACACAACGTAACGTAAAGGGTTGCTGTTCCTTGATGTACAAATTGGAATTCATGAATTATAATGCGCGGCTTCATCAGAGAGAGGAGTGTGGGGGTAGTGGTGGAGGTTCCTTAACGCCCTTTCCTTAGCGATTTATGCAGCTAAGGATTGTGTTTAGAGTTACTTTGGGGATTTCGTTGCGCCCCTTCCTTAGCGATTTATTCTGGGTTCATCAGGGAAAGGAAAGTGCGGGTAGTGGTGAAGGTATTGCAGTTTGTGTAGTTAAGGGTGTAAATGGCTTTTGAGGTTTCTGCTCGCCTCTTCCTTAGCGATTTATTAAACAGAGGGTCGTATTTTGAGCAACTTTGGGGATTTCATAAAGCCATTTCCTTGACGATTTACTCTGGGTTTTCATTATGGAGAGGAAAGTTGGGGTAGCGATGGAGGTGTTGCTCAAGATTTAACTTGAGGTCTATTTTAAGTGGCTTTGGAAATTTTCGTAATAACTCTTCTTTAGCGATTTATTCTGGGCATTGCACCTCAGTATCCTCCTGTGTTCTAGTGATGTAAAGTATGCCCATATTAAGGCGATATAAACAACGTACAAGAAAATGTTGACGTGTAACATGCAAAATAAATCGCTGAGGAAGAGGTGTTAGTCTCCTTTGCCACCTCTTACACGATTCTCAGGTTATCACTTCCACAACCACCCTGTCCCTGACATGATACGGTCTTCCTTCATACTTATTATCTCACCTCCGTCGTGAGTTGCAAGGTATATGAGAGAGATGTCGATTGTGATGTTGTTGTTATTATTATTATTATTATTATTGTTGTTATTGCTGTTATTATTATTATTGTTGTTAATGTTATTGTTGTAGTTGATGAAAAAGTTGAATTATAAGATCGCCGCACCAACAGCCTACAACACCCATTTTTTAGAGTGTAATGCTTCCTCCAGAAAAATTACGTTCTACTACAAATTTCGTCTCGTCTTAACATTTCTGTTTGTAGGAGGAACAGAATGCAAGGAAATACTCTGCACACTTTTTTTCCTTGTTTTTCCTGCAGAATCAAATCACGTTTATAACTGGGCATTGGTCATAAGTATATTAAAGATTCCTGCCCCTGAATTCCTGTCTCAAAACAATTTCAGTGAGAGCTGATATTTGGCATGACCTGAATCGATCTCGGTTGACCTGAATCGACGTGAGTGACCTGAAGTGAGATGAAAGGACCTAAATTGGCAGATTCTGAAACTGTCTATTTTGGTCATTGCGTAGCTGAAATGAACAGGCATTAAAGTGGATCCGCTCTGGCCTGAATGAGTGTCATTAGACCTTGATTGATTCATTGGGCCTGGATGGATGTGAAGGCCCTGGGTGGACCTAATTAGACCTTAACGACCCTAAACAAGCCTAAACTCACCCGACTGAACCCAGCTGGATATGAAGAACCTAATCAGTGAGTGAAGTGGGCTTGAGTGAACCTGACTGAACCTAACTGAACGTGGGTCACCCTAAACAGTCCTGAGATGGCGAGCCGAGGCTGTATATAATGAGCATGACTGGATCTGAATTGGCATCGGTGAATTTAAGACTCGTATTCTCGCCTGGTAAAGAGGCTCCCTAGCACCTTTTCCTTAGCGATTTATTTTCCAAACCACCTGTTAAGTCTCTTTATTTTTTTGCTTGATATCTTTTACATGTTGAGATAGAATGTATGAATAACGCATAAGAAAATAGTAATGGAGCAGAATCAGGAATAAATCGATAAGGAAGAGGTGTTTGTAAGCTTACCAACCGCACGAGAATAAAGTCCTAAGTGGCCCTTTTTGTCCCTAAATAAACTTAATCGTCCCTGAATGATACGGAAAGTGTGTAGTGTCGCCGGATTAATTGAGAAAGACGTTGATGGATAAAAGCTGAACCTAGTGGACTTAGTTTGACCTGGGCGTCATTGCATAAGGTGAATTAATCCTGAATGGACATAAAGGAATCCAAAGTGCTTTAAGTGACCTGACTAAACTTAAGTGCATGTGCTGGACCTGACTGAATCTAAGTGACATTCATTAACTTGGATTTAACTGGAATTGACTGACCATGAACTGACTTGGATTTAACTGGAATTGACTGACCATGAACTGACTGGGATTTAACTGGAATTGACTGACCATGAACTGACTGGGATTTAACTGGAATTGACTGACCATGAACTGACTTGGATTTAACTGGAGTAGACTGACCATGAACTGACTTGGATTTAACTGGAAATGACTGACGATGCACTGACTTGGATTTAACTGGAGTTGGCTGACGATGAACTGACTTTAATATGCCAAAATTTACCTACATCAAATAAGACCTGACTGATCTTGAACTTAAGTGGACGAAAATGAACTGATACTTTAAAAAAAAAAAAAAAAAAAAAAAAAAACACGGCCTGAACGTGGCATGTATGACCTTCCTCTCAGGCACTTCTCAGGTTCGTATTCTTGCCCCTAGCACCTTTTCCTAAGCGATTTATTTTGCCTATTACACTTTACTGACCTATTCTGTGTCGTATAAATCTTTTCGCTGTTGCCATACTCAGCATAGATAACGTACAGATGGAGATTAACTAGACGTATCCAGAAATAAAATCGCTGAGGAAGAGTTGCTCGGGAGCCATCTTACTCATCGGGAATACGTGTCTCAATCTCAGTTGATGGTAATGGTCTGGCTTTAGTAGGAATCAAATGCTGGTTAATATTAGAGAGAGAGAAAAAAAAAATTATGTACAAGCGTCATCAAAGTTACGCGGTATAAAAAGACGCTGGTTCATTCTCTCTCTCTCTCTCTCTCTCTCTCTAAATAGCAGAATACTGGCTTTTCAGACTTAACACTGGCGAGAATCAAAAGGCTTGGACAGGCTATGCTCCCAGACTCTCTCTCTCTCTCTCTCTCTCTCTCTCATAATAAACAGAAGGCGTAGATTTTTGCCTGTCAGCTGCACGAGGGTCACTAAAACAAACACTTAATTTTTGATAAGTCTCAGTCTTCCCCCAGAACATGACTCGCAACAATCAATTTCACATCCAGGTCCCTAACTGTACTACTTGGTGAATCCGGGAAACAAACTGTGCTTTCTAGTCTGACCGGCATGGGAATCTAACTTGTATGATTTATATTGAAAGACTTGGAATGCTGAGTTATTTTATTCCCTTCACTCCGTTGATGTGGTGTTGGAGAGGGGCGCCTTCATGTGGTGGCACTGGTATAGATAGGCCGCCCAGTTGCCCGGTTATTCAAACGTCCCTTAACCGCTTCCCTACCCCCAGAAAGGAGGATGGTGGACTGCAGAAGAAGGGCAGACGAATCTTACTGTACACGGGGTTCACGTTTGGGATGAGCCAGGTGTTGCTGCTGCTACATTTACTGCATTGACTTATTTTCATTTATATTCCTGCTCTCCTCTAGCTATTTTGTTCAGCTTAGAAGAATTTTGAACCGCAAAGAGTCTTCACCAACGTCATGCTTACTAAAGGACTTGGTGAAGCTGAATAATATCGTCCGGATGTAGCATAAATTAACTAAACAGACACGTAATCGTGGTGAAGAAATTAATACCGGGGATTTAGTCTTTATATTACCACACAGTTTAATCTTGACTGCCATTGATGCAAACTATGCCCGTATTTAAGCGATGAAAATGGCAAACTAGAGAATGTTTGTGTAATACGCAGAATAACTCGCTAGAGAGATGGTGATACGAAGACTCCTGTGTGAATTAAAGTACGGCCCCGATGTATTTTGATATTAATTTCATAACAATTCACGTGTTTGTGGAATCACTTGTAAAAATTTTTGATAGCCAGTGCAAATACTTCCCCTCTGTTGTTGTAATAATCCGCTTCTGTGGAGACTAATTGAATGCTTCCCCATGTCTTAGTAATAATCCTCTTCAGTAGAAATCAACTTGTCGTAAAAACTGTCTGAGACCCTTTGCAAGCGCTTCCCTTCCAAGAATTCTTTTTTTTTTTTTTTTTGGAGAATAACTGACAGATTGGTTGATATGGTTCTTATTACCCCTTTGGTATGCATCAGGTGGTGGTGGGAGAGATCAAACAGCGTGTCTCGGCTCTTCCCAGTATTCATCTTTAAGCTCGTATTTCAAGCCTCTCTATTTAGCCTCTTACCTCCCCCATGATACACTGAGAGCCGTGTTCTGAGGAGTGTAACATGCTGAGTGATGTGTTCTCTCATATATATATATATATATATATATATATATATATATATATACACACACACACACACACACATACATACATACTGTACATTCCTACATACAAGTATATAATCACGTCAATCTTCCTAGTGGTTTTCATAGTTATTATCACATAAAGTGTTTTTTCAACTAAACACTTTACGCCATTTTATATTACACAGTTAAATGACTCATGTAATCGGTGATATATCGTTGAATAGGAATAGTTTTAAATGTAAGTGTATTAGTCCTATTTACAGTATATTTTCCTTCTGCCTGTAGGTGACTCTACACTGAGTGACAAGCCAAATGGTTTCCTGTACACTAGGAAACCATTTACTATGCTGCGTGGTAACCATATAACCAAATTTTGGCGCCTGGTGGTTTAGTGGGTAATTACGGCACATCAGTCGGATTGAGCCGGTGAAGGTTTACATCCAAGGGGTGGTTGGGGTTTATTGCTCATGTAATGCCAC
Source organism: Coenobita brevimanus (assembly GCF_032717465.1). Taxonomy (NCBI): domain Eukaryota; kingdom Metazoa; phylum Arthropoda; class Malacostraca; order Decapoda; family Coenobitidae; genus Coenobita; species Coenobita brevimanus. The sequence continues at coordinate 9,977,549 of NC_136999.1, read as the reverse complement.
TCAGGGATGAGTGAGGCTGGTCACTCATCTTAAAGTCAGGACCAACTTGCCTAGCCTCGTGCTCCTATGCTCCTCGTGAAGCAATGTAGGATTGGATGATGGATGGATGAGTGGATTTAAAATAAACCGATTTAATTAAACTAATTAATAATGTCCTTTACTAAGAATATGGTTATGATTTTTTGCCCATTCTGACTGAAACTTTTATGGACAGTTGGGTATGGAGATATTCAGTCATACTGAATTAAAACGCAGAGAATATTGCTTAATGAAAACCATTTCTTGATTCTCCTGTTTTCGTAGCAATAAAATTTCTCCGTTAATAAATCCGTAAAGTATCAGCATTGCTTACTTGTATTTCGTAACACCATTTTCACCATGTATTTTGCCTTCATGTAGATGAGGAAGGGCAACTTGGATTGGTGAAAGAGGAACTGCAGATAAATAGAGTTCGTCCACGGTGACTTAAAATTTTTTAGCTCCACACAAAAAGCCAACACATACCTGGTTTGTCTGTCACTCATTACCTCTTTAGCTCTAGGCTGACTCTAGGACCTTCTTTTTTTCATGTATTCTTCGTGTTACCAGACAATTTTATGCAACTTATGACTCACCTCTAGTTGTGAGGGGGATTATAAAGACAGTATATTACTCCCTCATTTCACAATGCCACTCTCCAAAGCTGAATAAAATAATAGATTGGAAATAATAAGAGTAGATAGTACGTGATTAATGGAGCCTGTATCTTCGTCATCCGGTTCGAAGTCTCTGTCTCCATAGCTCAGTAAAATCGTGTGGTGGTATAGCAGTATTAGAACACAAAAGCTTATCGGAGTGAAGGGGCCAGTTCTGCCTATACCGTCAGTCAAATCCATGTCAGCTCCCGTATTCTGTCAGCCACATATTGGCGACGTGGCCACAGTTCCTATTTCAGTCCTCTCTCAGTTTAGATTTCACTCTCCGCTGTCCTGTCAGTTTACACCTCCCACTGTCACACTTCTTTTAGTTCACGCTTTTCTATTTCCACTCCTACCAGTGTACACTTATCTCTTTCCACACCTCTCGCTCACATTTCTCTCATTCTACACCTCTCACACTTCCTCCACTTCAGACGATTCATACGTCTTTCACTTTATACGTTTTTTCTCAAATTATTCATCACACCGCTCGATCACACTCCTGTTTTAAGCTACACGACTCACACTTAGGCTTTTCTCACTTTACAGCTCTCACTCTTACACATGTTTCACTTCCCACTTCCCACTCTGTACCTTACCGATACACACTTGCCACTTTACACTTCATGAGTCCACACCAGTCTCCCTTCTCTGTCACCCTCATTAACTCCCTAACACCCCTCGCCGTCCCGCCACCAGCCTACTCCCCATCACTTCTCACCACCTTCACCCCCACCTCACCTACCACCTTCACCCCCGACCTCCCCACCAACTCCACATCCCACTTCCCTCCACCCCGACCTCGTAGTACTCTCCTGTGTCAGTCGATTTTCGTTTCCTGACCAAAGTTCGTCGTACAGAAGTGTAAACAAAAATCCTCCAGCGTTGTGTTGAGTTGGAATTAAATGTCCCTCAGACTCAGAACTGGGCTGCTTCCCCACTCACACCCCATCTCATGTAACATTCTCCCCCTCACAATTTTTCACTTCCCACGCTACACCCAGACCCTCCCACACCCTCCTACACCATCTCATACAACACCCACACCATTTGGCCCTTTCTCGCATACACCTGTTATCTCTCACACTGTCACATCATACCATCTTAACCCCAGACACGTTACACTCGCGCCCTCCCTCACCGTCTCGCCCCGTCTCACAGTACACCCAAACCCTCCCGCACAACATTGACGAAACAGCCATATCACTTCCATCCCTTCACAGAATGCTCCATCCCCTCAAAAACATTCCCACCCCTTCTCACACCCTCACATTCCACATCAACACCCTCCTGCATCACTCCCTCCCATCCTCACCAACATTATTCCCTCCTGTACCACCTCAGTCATTCCCACACCACCTCCACACCTCCCAAACCATTATCACTTCCAACACCACATCTTCCAACTCCCGCACCACCTACACCCACTCCCACTTCCATACTACCTACACCCACACCCACTCCCACCGCCACACCACCTACACCCACTCCCACCGCCACACCACCTACACCCACTCCCACCGCCACACCACCTACACCCACTCCTACTCCAACACCACCTACACCCACTTCCACCGCCACACTACCTACACCCACTTCCACCGCCACACTACCTACACCCATTCCCACACCACCTACACCCACTTGCACGCTACCTACACCCACTCCCACCCCACACCACCTACACCCACTCCCACTCCCACGCCATCTACACCCACTCCCACTTCCACACCACCTACACCCACTCCCACACCACCCCAGCGCCCCACACCACTGTAGTACCTTCCCAAGCAATTCCCACTCCGAACACCACACCATTCGCATCCTCCACACCACATTCATTCTCCCTCTCATCCCAGTCCCCTTCCATCCCACCCCCATACCTGACGAGACGTGAGTGTGGTAGCGTGTTGATGTAAGTGATGTTTTGGTGTCTGGTGTGTTGTAGATGTGACTGTACTGTGTGTGTGTGTTTGTGTGTGTGTGTGTGTGTGTGTGTGTGTGTGTGTGTGTGTGTGTGAGAGAGAGAGAGAGAGAGAGAGAGAGACTCCGTTAGTGTGGCATAAAGATGGATGGACACAGAAAAATTGACAGATAGACAGGTAAAAAGGTTGTTTCATTTACACTTTCCATTTACTGTACGCCATCTTTGTTTACATTCTCAAGCTTCCTTCCTTATACTCTCACTCACTCCCCTTCCTCCATAAATAGAATCTTAATGTACAGGTATATATTAGTCTTGCTTCCTCTCACCCTTCTTCCCTCTTCCCTTTCATCTCTCTCTCTCTCTCTCTCTCTCTCTCTCTCTCTCTCTCTCTCTCTCATTCGCCCTCCTCCAACTTTCTGAATCCACTTCACCCCTTCTCTTTTTCTGTGTGTGTGTGTGTGTGTGTGTGTGTGTGTATGTGTGAGTGAGTGTGTGTGTGTGTGTGTGTGTGTGTGTGTGTGTGTGTGTGTGTGTGTGTGTGTCTCTCTCTCTCTCTCTCTCTCTCTCTCTCATTTTCCCTTTCCTCCCCTCTCGCCCTCTTTCTCACCACATCCTTTGAGGTAGAGTTAATGGACATAAATGAAAGAAACTGCTCTCATTTTTACACCTTAACATGCAAGCAGTAAATGCACTCAGTCACCTTCGTCTAACTCTCTCCCGTGTAGCCAGAATACTATAGTCTGTCTTCATCTGAGAGAACTGGGCCACTCTCACAACTGGAATTCTAATGAAGCACCCTAACACCCCTTCCTAAGCGATTTATTTTGCTTATTACACCTTTCTGTTCTCTTCTGTTTTGCTTGTCATGCTATCATCATACTCTACATAAATACGAGTACGCAGACACTGTTTATTAATAACCCATATTCAGAAATAAATCGGTAAGGAAGAGGTGTTAGGGAGCTTCCTTAACCGCCAAGAATACGAACCTAAGTCGTGATTGCTTGAATTTTAATGAGGTTTAGTTATGAAGTACGAATGAGTCTCCTTGGTTACTAGTCAAATCAGCCCCCCAGTCTGACTACACCTGGCCATCAACCGAGCTGAAAGGGGTTAGAGCTCGTATTTCAGGCTAAAGGAAACGTGATATTCCAGAGTCTTCTTGTTTTTCAGTGGGAGGCGAAATCTTAGAAAAAAAAAGATCTGTTTGCGCAATTATTTAAAGGTAATAATCCAAAGGTTAGTGAATATAATTTAGAAATATTGAAACACACGGTAAAAAGAAATATTAAAAAGTTCCCCTAATGAAATCGAATATAATTTTTTCATGAAGTTGTAATCGAAAAGAGACTGAATAATATAAAAAAATAATGATCCCTACCGTGAGAGAGAGAGAGAGAGAGAGAATCCCTCCGGAAATGGAAACGAAATATGATTTTTCCGAAAGGCTTTAATCCAGAGACAATAGAATATTAAAAAAAGATATGATGAACCACACCGAAAAAGAGAAAAAGAAATTAAAGAATGGCCCTCCCAAAATCCTCTCAAAATTGGAAACTCATTTAATACCGAGTTTCCCGAAGGTTATAATGCAAAAGAGACTGGAAAATATATATATAGAAATAATTATCCCCACACACACAAAAAAAAAAAAGGAAAAGAAAAAATCCAAAATCCCTCTCGAAAATAGAACCCAATTTAATTTTTCGGAAAATGTTATAATCCAGAAGAGACTGAAAAATACATAAAAATAATTAAGTACGAAAAAAGAAAGGGAAAAGGAAAAGAAAAAATCCACAAATCTCTCACGAAAACGGATCCCAATATGATTTTTCCTTAAGGTTATAGTCCACATCAGACTAATATATAAAAATAAATATCCACAGAAAAAAGTAAAAAAAAAAAAAAAAAAAATCCAGAATCACTCCCGGAAATAGAAACCCAATATATTTTTTCGGGAAAGTTTATAATCCAAAAGGGTCTGAAAAATAAATTTAAATAATCCACTTGGCAAAAAAATGATAAGCCCAATAATAAAAAAAAATCCACACTGTAAAAAAAAAGTATGCATAAATCCCCCCCCCTCGAAAAA
>NC_136999.1:9852853-9970353 GCF_032717465.1 Coenobita brevimanus | reverse complement strand
CAAATCCGCTTTGATGTGGCGAATATCAGTATAATGGCTTCCTACGATGTCCATGTTCACAGGATATATTTGCTGCATTATGACTCGCCAGCCGCCATCATCCCAGCCCATCCTGCCCACTCATCTCCGCCCACCCCATTTATAGTTCATTCAATTTATTTTGGCGGAGATTTTCGTCCTTGTGCAACCAGTTTCCTGTAGTTTAATGCAGAATAAGCCAATACTACAGCCCTGTATCATTTTCATAGCACTTCTTCGTGACTAGTACCATATTCTAGTATTAATTTCAGTTTAAGAGCTCATCATGCTAGATAGATGACAGTTTTACGCCTATTTGAAGTGAACAGAGTATGATCCTGTGAGACTTGAATCGACACTTAAAAAATAATACACCAATAGGGCTAATTTTTGGCACACACTTCCGTAGTCTTGATCTGAAATGACCTTTGTTGACCTAGATCGTACTGGCGCATCTGAAGTGACCTAAAAGAACCTAAAATCCTGAACTGCCATGTCTCAGAAACTACTGCATCGACGGGGTTGATTTTTGGCATACGAATTAATAGGTACCTCATGAATCTGTTTATATTGAACTAGATTGACCTCATTGACCTGGAGTGACCGGAAAGGACCTAAATTAACCGAAAAAAGTAATAAATTGATGAACGGGGGTGTTTTAGGTCATAAGCCTTTTCTGTCTTACACGTGTACTTTTTCTCCCATAAGCATTTTTTTTTTTTTTTTATCAGACGGGTTTTTACCATATTTTTTTTTCATGTTTGTTTTTTGGCATACGATTTTTTTTGCCATTTTTTTTTGCCATGTTATTTGCGATATTTGTTTTACCATGTGTTTTATTTACGATGTCTTTTTTTTTGCCTTGTGTTTTTTTATATGTTTTCTTTGGTTATTTTTTTTACGATAAATTTTTCTGCCATATGCTCCTTTCCGATATCATATTTTTTGCCTTATGCTCTTTTTGCAATATAATTTTTCTGGCATAGGTATCATCAACGTATCCACACCCCATATGCCCGTGTTATAGGCTTCATTATCTCTTTTTCATGCCCTATAGAGGTGATGCTAAACGTAACCTTATTTGACACTCATGGTACACTTCAGTATTCCTCCCTTCTAGCGCAGTTCAGTCATCCCCCCTTCTTCCTAACCTGTTCTCCTGTTTCCTGGAATGCTCGTTGCTTTTGTCTGGTCTTATGTCTCGTTATTGTCGTTATCGTCGTCATCATTTTATCATCATCATCATCATAATCATCGTCGTTATCGTCATCATTCATAAGGTATCGATGACTTTCGTATCCTTAACTTTGACATAACTCCTGACCCTTAATTTTATTAGTCTGCACCAGAATCGAGTAATTTCTTCTAAGACCAATTCACAATGTACAGTATGTGGCAGTTTTGATCATGAAATATTTTATCACCATTTCATACAAAGCAACATACTGCAGATACGTAGAGAAAAACTGATTCGATCCCAGAAACTACACTTCCGGCGCGTATAACAAGAAGGGATATAAAAAAGTTTTGAAATTTTGGGGAGCGCACTTCCCTTGTGATGAGGACTGCCAGTATTAAAAGCGACTGGAAATCCACTTTCACACAGTCTTCTCGTTCCTTTGTCCTTTGTGTCCCTGTAGGCAGTCCCGGCGTTGTGGATGCTTTCGTTGTCAGTGGTGAGTAATACGTAACGGTAGACTAAATACAAACATCTAAACGAATATGAATTAAACTTCGCTACAACCACAACTGCAGCCGCAGAGGTATGATATTAAACAAGCACGACTTCGTTTTATATGTATTAATATTTTACTGGGTTGGAAAGGTCTGCCTCATTTTATAATTCATGGTATGCTCCCATGAATATTTCATCTTCCAAATTTAATCAGGCAAACGAGCGAACTGTTTATGCTTCCAGGGTCGGGGAGCATTTTACTACCTCCTTGGGCTGCCTTTCTGTGGGATTAAGAGGCTACCTGGCACCTCTTCCTTACCCACGAGAGTCTTCTTAGAGCTGAGTAAGGTCTACGTTTCGTTAGCCACAAAGAAAAGAGAGAGAGAGAGAGAGAGAGAGAGAGAATGAGCGCGAGCAGTGTAGCCTACTATAAGACTTAACCCCTTCACTCTGATGATGTATTTTTACCTATGGTGGAAGATGTCAGGTGAATGAGAGTAGCACAAGTGTATCATGTTTTTTCCATTTGCTTTTCCTTTCCTTCTTTCTTTTGTGTTTCATTTTTTGGGGGGACACTTTAAAAGAAACTTATTCGCTGAAAATATTAATGTGACAGTACTCATTTTTACAGGACACATGTCATGTCTCACACCACATTTACTACTACGTCAACCCTTTCTGCCCAGTTCATTGTCTTCCATGCCTATTTCTTTACTTTTGGAGAATGGAGATTATGATTTTCAAAGGATATTTTGGAATGAACCTTCACTACACACAGAAAAAAGAAACAAGCAACACACACACACACACACACACACACACACACACACACACACACACACACACACACACACGAGTTACAGCACTAGTCTGCTGGAGTCTGCCGTTCACCAAATTTCCATCTCCTTCCACCCATTCCTCTTCTTAACAGCGCCAGAGTGATGACGCGACGCAGGTTACGTGGTCGACTATTACACTTGTTCGTTTTATTCATGCTCTCTGACAGCAGTTCAGTTCAGATTAGCACACAGAAAAATCGAACAGGAGTCATATATAGCTTTCACTCACCCCTTCACTTCCCGAAGCTGAATAAAAATCATCGGGAGAGTGCAAGAAAAAATAAAACAAAATACGACACCGGACTGAAGGGCTTAAAGTGTAGTATACAATGTCCACGAGAGTATGACCCATGTTGTTGTTGTTGTTGCTCCAGGTTCGTCTGAAACGTGAATCCATCTCTAGCGGTCCACCATCCTCCTTTTGGGCGATAGGGAGGGAACCGAGAGACGTTTGTATAAGAGGGCAGTGAAGTCGTTCGGTCATGTCGATGCCACCACGGGAAGGCGGCCCTCTCCTGCGCCACGAGGGGGACAATAGCCAACCAGCATCACGCATTTCACGAGACAGTCCGAAAAATCTCTTCTTTCGTGTACCAGCCATGTTCAGAAGCCAGAGGTCAGCTGCGTTGATTGTTCTCTGCCACAGCCGCTCCAACAACTTTAATTTTCAGGCCCAGACAGTCCAGATCCCTCTCCACAACATCCCCCCACCTCATCCAGATCCTTCTCCACAACATATCTCCACCTCATCCATGTCCCTGTCCACATCTCCCCAACTCATCCAGATCCCTCTCCACATCTCTCCATCTCATCCAGATCCCACTCCACAACATTCCTTCACCACATCTAGATCCGTTTCCACAACATATCTCCACCCCATCCATGTCCCTCTCCACATCTCTCTACCTCATCCAGATCCCTCTCCACATCTCTCCACCCCATCCATGTCCCTCTCCACATCTCTCTACCTCATCCAGATCCCTCTCCATCTCATCCATGTCCCTCTTCACACCATCTCTCCACCTCATCCAGATCCCTCTCCACACCATCTCTCCACCTCATCCGGATTCTCCTCCACAACATATCTCCACCTCATCCATGTCCTTCTCCACACCATCTCTCCATCTCAGCGTCTGTTGTCTTCATGTTCTGCTACCCTTGACTCCCTCATTCCAAACTACCTTGATATCCTCTGTGTGCATGTGTATCGCAAGACAATCCGAGAAACTGTGTGCCTTTAATAATCTACCTTAGCATTGTTAAACCTTTTCTTTCGTTTGACTGTGGATATCCTCTAATTGACTGTTTTAACCCTTTCAGCCAGATGACGTCTTTCTTTGGGTTATTCTTGCAACCTCCAGACTGTCAACAGAGGAATGACATCTGGCGCTGAAGGGGTTAACGAAGGCTATGTCCAACCTCCTCTACGATGAATAAAATCGTCTGGAGAGAGAAAAGACGATTAAAATATACGCCCTCTGGTTGAAGGGGTTAAACTGTCATAGTGAAGGGGTCAGGAGGTTCTTCAATAACGTCACACATTTTAAGAGTCTATCCGAGAAACTGCGAACCTCTAAAAGTGGATCAGAATTCCATTTAGAACTACGTATTTTTGTACGTATATGATTCTCTCTCTCTCTCTCTCTCTCTCTCTCTCTCTCTCTCCACAGCCGAACTTATAATTTACCAGCATCACCCATATCCACTGGTGCTGGAGAGGGACGCCTTCATGTGGTTGCATTGATATGACCTGGTGCTTAACTGCCTGGTTATACAAACTTGTCAACTACATCCATATTCCCCAAAGGAAGGACGGTGGACTGAAGGAGGACAACTTCAGCCTGCAGTCCACTGTGTTTACGTTTGAGTTGGGGTGGCATCTACTAACTACTGCTCTTTATTCTAACCATACTTAGTCGACTTTCTTCATCTATCAGCATTATTTACATCAAAGGCGTACAAGGGAAAGCAAACAACAACAAATCTACTTGCCATTTCGGAATTGTTTTACATAGGATAAGGTGCAGCTAACGTAACTATTCTGTGTCAAAGAAAAGGATGGCAGAGACTCATGGCCCTCTCACTAGTCTACCACGAGACTAGCCGAGACCACCACGAAACTATCGCCGGATTCACACGAGGATATCATGATAGTATCACCGCACTGTCCCGGAACTATCGAGAGACTATCACGAGACGGTCAAGAGACTACTGCGTGACGATCAGGGACTATCACGAAACTGCCACGAGACTATCACGGGAGTATCACGAAATTGCCACGAGACTATCACGGAACAGCCACGAGACTATCACGAAACTGCTACGAGACTATCACGGAACTGTCACGAGACGCATTGGACCATCACCAGACTATTAAGAGACTATCGCCAGACTATCACGAGGCTATCCAAGAAACAGAGGACCTCCCAAAAGTGGTTCTCAGATTTGTAAATGGAGGCTGGGGGCTTGCGAGGCTTGGGCGGGAGTGGCTGGCTATTAAACTTTTATGTAATTAAGTCATGCAGGAAGATTGAGGGCGAATGGGGCAGAGATGAGATTGTGAGGAGTGGGGTAGGGGAGTGGGGGGAGAGGGGAAGGGGAGATGGTGAACTGAGAGGGAAAGGGGGGAGGAGTCAGGAGAATTCCGGGAGAGATGAGACAGAAGGGAGGAACGGAAGGGGAGGGGGAGGGAGGTGGAGAGGAGGAAGTTGAGAAATGAGTGAGAGATGGGACTGAAGTGAGAGAAATGAGACTGAGGGTAGGAGTGGGGGGAAAGGGAAGGGGGCTGGAAGGAATGGAGGAGAGCAGGGGAATGGGAAGAAGGGAAGGGGTAACCAGAGGAATATAGGACGAAGACAGGAAGCAGAGAAAGTGGGTTGGGAGAGGCAGAGTGATCGACGTTTTTGGGACGGGAACGGAGGGTAGAGAAAATCGAAGCAAGGAGAAAAAGCGAAGAGAGTGGGGCGAGGAGGGATGAGCGGAGCGAGAGGTTGGGACGAGAATGGAGAATATAATGTGCGTGGAGCGAGGACAGGAGGTAGTGCTTGAGGCGATGGTAGGGAATGAGAGATCATGGAGCGAGGAGGAGATACGTGAAACGAGGAAAGTAGGCGCATGGATCAAGAAGAGAACTACTAGGAGTATGGAGTAAAAATCTGAGGAATGTGAAGCATGGAGACCTAGAAGTTTGGAGGGAAGAGTATGGAACGAGAGGAAGATTTTGGAATAAGGTGAAGTAAGAAAGTGATTGTGAGGTGAGTAAAAGAGGTGACGAGGAAGTCTAGATAGAGGGTGAAGAGAATAAGTGTGTGGCAAGAATAGGGGGAGATTGGAGCGCGGGGTGGAGAAGGTATATGGAACAATGAGACTATGCCTAGGAGTGAGAAGAGGAGCATGGAGTGATAAGATGAAGCTTAGGAATGAGTATGGAGTTACAGTAGCAGATGGTGTGGATGTGGGTAAGCGTGTGGGGTGGGATACGAAGGGAAGAGGCCTAGGAGTGTGGAGCGAGGGGTATGGAGTGAGTGTGAGGTCAAGGAATGAGTGTGGAGTGAGAGCAGCCGGCGGTGAGGATCATTTTAAGAGTGGAAGTGGGGTGTATGCAGTGTGGAGTAGTAAACGAATTTAGAGCAAGGAATTAGAAGGGAGTGTGTAGTGAGAAGAGGCCAAGACGTGAGTCAGAGGTGAGGTGAGACCTAGAAATATTGGGAAAAAAAAAAAAAAGACAGGGAGTGTGGATGAGTGTGAGGTGAGGAGAGACATAGCAGTATAGAAGGCTGTAGATCGAGAAGTATGGAGCACACAGAGACCAAGGAGTGTGGATGAGTGTGAGGTGAGGAGAGACCTAGGAATATGGAACCAGGAGTATGGAGCAAGAAAATACCAGGGAGTGCTGAGGCTTTTGAGTACGAGGTAAGGAATATGGGACGAGAAGGGGAGGTATAGAAGTCTGGAGTGAGAGGAAGAGGAGAAGGAGAAGGGGAAGTATAGAAGTTTGGAGTGAGAGGAAGAGGAGAAGAAGGAGAGGTATAGAAGTCTGGAGTGAGAGGAAGAGGAGAAGGAGAAGGGGAGGTATAGAAGTCTGGAGTGAGAGGAAGAGGAGAAGGAGAAGGGGAGGTATAGAAGTCTGGAGTGAGAGGAAGAGGAGAAGGAGAAGGGGAGGTATAGAAGTCTGGAGTGAGAGGAAGAGGAGAAGGAGAAGGGGAGGTATAGAAGTCTGGAGTGAGAGGAAGAGGAGAAGGAGGAACGACGAGTGTTATGTAAGAATATGAGGCAAGGGAGTGAATGCAGTGAGAGGGCAATGGAGAGTGACTGAGGGTGAAGTTTGGAGTGGGGGTGGGGCAGGAAGAGGCAAAGGGGTTTACGACCGTATTGATAAAGCTCAGTGAGTGAAAGCGTAAGCAAGCCTCATAATTTGTGACTTATGATTGACGGAACACGGGTAATTGTTGGGGGTATCAACCTAAATCCTACATTATAGAGTGTAGTGAGCAACGATGCGGAAAGGTCAGACATGCTTCATCTTCATCATATGCTTTAGAAATTAACGTCAGTTACTGGAAACTTGTCTACACATTGGTGCTGTTAGTTTAGCAATAAGGCCGTTGGAGTGAGGCTTGGAGGAGGAGTGTGGAGTGAGGAGTGGAGCGAGATGAGGTTAAGGAGCAAGAGTCGGGGTGAAGGTCGGGGAGAGAGAGAGTGGTGGGGGGGATGTGAAACGGCCCTCGCGAGTCCCCCTTAGTTATCTGGCGGAAATAACTTGGCCAGGATAAGATTAATCCGGAGAGGAACGCCACCTTAGGGAACAACACCAGCACACTGCTTCCGCCTTTGTAAAAATTTCTAAGAGTTACCCCTATTAACCCATTATGCACGCCGCCTTTTCCTTTTTAGTCTTGTTACCTCCAGACGATTTTATTCAGCGGAGGAGAGGCGTAGAGTTAACCCATTCAATAATTGGGGAGAGGGTAATTTTTGCTGTTTCCGGACGATTTTATTCAGCTTAGGGGAGATGTGGAGTTAACCCATTCAGTACGATGATCTTTTGGAGGGGTTCATTCGTGCTACCTCCAGACGATTTTATTCAGCTCTGGAGAGTCGTGGAGTTATCAGCTTATTCGGAGTGGCCATATCTTTTCCTTTTTACTTGCCATCTCCAGGCGATTTTATTCAGCTTAGAAGAAACGCACAGTTGTTAATCCCTACGGTACGCTGATCCTTTTTTTTTTTTTTTTTTTTTTCCTCCAGACGATTTTATTCAGCTTAGGGGAGACGTGTAGTTATCAGCCTCCTTTATTTTCATGCTTGTTCTTGCTATCTCCAGACGATTTTATTCAGCTTAAGAGAAATGTACGATACTTAATCCCTTCATTACAGTGTCTTGTATATTTTATTCCCGCTGCCTCCAGACGATTGTGTTCCGGATTTTTTTTTTTTTTTTTTCTCGAACTGGAGGAGTTAAATATAGTCTTGAGGGATCAGATACTGCCTTCCTTCGCCCTCTCATGATCGGGACAACTTTCCTGTTCTGTTCCAGCCAAGAAAAGACGATTTATTCAGCCGAGAAGGAGTCACATCAGCCTGAGTGTTAATCTGGGGCGGAATATAACGTTAGGGAACATCGCCATTGCACTGCCTCCGCCTTGGTACATTTTTAGAACCAGTGTTATTAACCCATTAGGTACTGTGTGTGTGTGTGTGTGTGTGTGTGTGTGTGTGTGTGTGTGTGTGTGTGTGTGTGTGTGTGTGTGTGTTTTGGTATTTTTAAAGGAAATTATGGCATGATCTGAGATAAGGCCTTGACCCTGGAGGCTGCCTGTTTGAGGGGGAGTTGGAAGATGGGAGGGAGAGAGGGGAGTGTGGAGGGAGGGAGAGTGAGGGAGTGTGGAGGGAGGGATAGCTGGGGGAGGGGAGAGGGAGGTGGGAAAGGAAAGAAGGCAGGAGGGAGAGAGAGGGAATTGGGAGGGAATCATGCAGGGAGAGAGAGAAGGAAGAAAGGGAGGGAGGAAGGAAGGAGAGTTGAGAGTTCAGAGGAAAGGAGAGAGGAGGGAGAGTTTGGAGGGAAAGAGGGAGGGGGTATATAAGAAAGGGCTTCAGACACAGTGCATACAGGGTGGGAGGAGAGAAAGGAGTGAGGGATGACGAGAGGGGAAGAGAGGAGGGAGGGAGGAAGAGAAGAGGGGAGGGAGGGAGGAAGGGAAGAAGGGAGGGAGAAAGGGAAGAGAAGACTGGGAGAGAATACATGCAGGATCGAGAGAGAGGGAGGGGAGAGGGGCGGAGGGGGAAGTGGAGGAAAGAAGTGGGGAAGGGGTGGAGAGAATGGATGGAAGGGGGAAGGGAGGGAAGAATTGAAAAAATGGAGGAACGGGGAAGAGGGGGGAGGGATTGAAAGAGTGGAGGGAATGTGGGGAAGGGGGGGGGTGCTGGGAGTGAAGTAAATGAAGAGAGAAGGGTGGTGGAAGTGGCTTAAGAGTAGTGGTAATATGAAGGAAGTTTAGCGAGAGAGGCGAAGGAAGCAGTTTGGGAGGAGAGTGCCTGTTCCTTCGCCCTGCCTTCTCCCTCCTGCCGGTAATGGCGCCGTGGTGGGGGGGGGGGATCTTAACGACGAAGGACGGCACACTTCTAAATTTGGAAAGGATAGAACTTGGAGTCAAATGGCAGGGAGGGTTTAAGAGGGAAACGTATGGAAAAGTGTATGTATATTGTTGAGGTTACTTTTGGAGGAAATTTTGCGGTGGTAGTAGTAGTAGTAGTAGTAGTAGTAATAGTAGTAGTAGTAGTAGTTGCAACCCCAGGCTCACCTTAAATGTTAACCCCGTGGCCTAGTTGCCATCATCCTGCGTTTCACCATCTTCCTTTCGGGGGATATGGGGGGAATTGATGGACGTTTGCATGACCAGACAGAGAACTTGCCTTAGTTATGTCTGTGCTGCCACGTGAAGGCGCCTGTCATAGCAGAAGGCCTGTTGACCCACAACGATATTATCTGCTTGAGTAATACGAATTACGGTACACTAAAGATTCAACTTAAATTTGTTAGAAAAGAATAAAAAAATAAAACGCTTTCTCCCACTTACCACGCCCTCGGGTAAAAAGAAAAAGACATAGAAAAACAGGAACACCACGATTTATTTAAAAGGAGGAAACAGAAAGAGATGGAAGAGGAAATACTTGCGGTGTGAGAAATACTGTGCACTGTGAGGAAGAGGAAATACTTGCTGTGTGAGAAATACTGTACACTGTGAGAAATGCATATATACATTCAGATTATATATATATATATATATATATATATATATATATATATACATACATGTGTGTGTGTGTGTGTGTGTGTGTGTGTGTGTATAGATAGATAGAGAGATAAATAATATATATATATATATATATATATATATATATATATATATATATATATATATATGTATGTATATATATATATATATATATATATATATATATATATATATATATATATATATATATATATATATATAATCTACAGGTGTGGATAGGTAGATTGACAAATAGATAAATATAGATTGATACATAGATATAAACTGGATCCATAGATACGCAGATCTGTCAGACGGACAGAACAAGAAGGCAAGGACCAAGGTGACATGAGTGGAAGGAGCTTGGGGGCTTCAGGTTAGAAGGTGAAGTTATGTCGGAATGTTATGTGATGAGTATTATGAGAAGTTATTAGAGTACTAAAGTGTGTGTGTGTGTGTTTGTGAGAGAGAGAGAGAGAGAGAGAGAGAGAGAGAGAGAGAGAGAGAGAGAGAGAGAGCGGGGAGGGGGTTGTAGACGAAAGTGTTCTTTAAAATTCTGAATAGTGAAAGCAGGGTAGCTACTGTATGTTGCAAGAAACCGCAGGAAGTAGTAAATAAGGTGGCAAGTCGAATGTCATTTTTTTTTCTCTCTCTCTCTCTCTCTCTCTCTCTCTCTCTCTCTCTCTCTCTCATTTTTCCTTTTTTTCCCCTTCTCTCCTGTTCTCTTCTGGTTTCCTCTTCCTCTCCCATTTTACCGAGTTTCCCCTCCTTCTTCCGTCATCCTCCTCATTTACTCTCTTCCCCTTCCTCTCTTCCTCCTCCTCCCCACTCACTTTTCCCATTCCCCTCTCCATTTGCTCTTCCCTCTCTTATCTTCTCCCCTCTCTATCACTCATCGTCCCTCTTTCTCTTCCTCTTCCCCTCTCATCCGTTTCATCTTTCTTTCCTATTCTTCTCTCCCTTCCTCTTCCTGTTCCCCCTTTTCCTCTTCTCCCTCTTCATCTTCACGCTTGCCCTCTTCTCCCGCTTCCTCTTTCCTTCTTTCCTCTTCGCCTCTTTCTTTCCCATTCCTGTTTCATTCCTCTCCCTTCCCCTTTCTTTTTCCTGATTTTCCTCCCCCTTCCCCTTTCTCCCCTCTCGCTCCGCTTCCCTTTTTTCTCCTTCCTCTATTCTTTCCTATTTTCTCTCACATCCTCTTCCTCTTCCACCCTCTTTCCTCCATCTTTCTTTCTTCCCCACACACTCTCCCTCTTCCTCTCTCCACTTCTTCCTTATGCTCTCTCCCCCTTCTCCCCTCCCCTCTCCACCCCAGCCCCCTACCCTCCTCCTTGTGGGGTAGGAGTTATGCCACGGTTGATCGATTCCATGTGAAGATTTTAGAGTTAAAGTTGACGCCCTGGAGTGGGGAGGAGCGCCACTGGGTCAGGATGGGTTGATGTGGGTGGCGTGGGCTGATGTGGGTGGGGTAGGTTGATGTGGGTGGCGTGGGCTGATGTGGGTGGGGGTTGGTCGGGTGAGTGGGTGGTTTGGTGTGGGTCATTGGATGGATTGATGTGGGTGAGGGAGTATGTTGATGTGGGTGGGGTAGATTGGGTGAGTGGGTGGGATGTGAGGGTCATGGGTGGGTTGATGTGGGTGGAGGTAGGTCGGATGAGGGTCAGTTGGTGGGTTGATGTGGGTTGATGCGGGTGAGGGTGGAATGATATGGATGGGGGAAGGTGTGGTTTGATGGTCTGATGTGGATGAGGGTGTGTATCGAGTGCACAGTGGGTGAGTTGGTGTGGGAGTACAGTATTTATTTATTTTTTTTTTTTCTTGCTCTTCTAAGACGAGTCAGTGCAGCTTAGGAGCGCACTCTTGCAGTAAAAGGGATTAATGAAGGCAATATTTAGAAGTCCAGTTCGAATAATCTCTCCTAAGCTAAATGAAATCGTGTGGAAATTTGAAAAGTAAATTTAAGAATACATAACAGGAGTGAAAGGAATGGAGGAGAACATGACACTGATAATAAGCTTTACTGGAGAGCGACGCCTTCTCGCGGTGACATTCGTTTCATCGGGTGATTTTGCTTCCCTGTATTACAAACGTTTCCTGAATCTCTCCCCATCCACTCGCTCCCCATCCACTGACAGGAGGATGGTGGAGTCTAGGACAAATGCAACTTCTGCCTGCAATTCACTAAGTTCAAGTTCAGGTGAGACTGGGGCAACCACCACCACCACCACCACCACCACCACCACAACAACAACAACAACAACAACGACAACAACTACTACTACTACTACTACTACTACTACTACTACTCTCATACTGTATAGTGCAGGTGTAGTAAGTAAAGTAGGCAGGTAAAGTATGATGACGTAATTAGCTAATGATGTAGTTTTCGACGCCTGAGCTACCCGTTTTGCCACCTTAATGCTGATTGGACAGATTACGCGGAGAGGCCGAGATTGTGCCGAGGGAAATGCGTCGAAGGATTATGCGTGGCCGTGAAGTTGGTAGATTCGGTCTTTATCGTAAGTGAGAGTTGTATCAGTCTTTCCGTCTAGCTGTCAGTCTGTTTACCCATCTCTTTATTTGCCTCTCTATTTATCAATGTACATTCATCAGTCTGTATATCCATCTCTCTATTTCCGTATTTATTTATCAGCTTACATTCATTAGTCTTTCTGTCTGTGTAATGTAACGTTATACAGTTTGGGTGGACGGTCCATCCCAAGTTGCATTGGGATTTATTAGTGAGGATGGAGGAATGAATGGAATGTGGGAAAAGAACGACAAACCGAAAACCAGCATATGGATTCTTAACTCCATGTCTGGCCTTGTTCATCGTCTGTCCTTGTGTTCATAATGTATCCATCAACTTATACAACTTATCTTTGTATCCTGTAAACGATTTTATGCAGCTTGGGAAAAATCTCTTAGTGAACGAATTTTAGCCCCTATCAAACCCTTCCCTTCGAAGAGCCTCTCCCATGCTGATAAAATCGTCTGTAGGCAGCAAGAGTAAAACCAGACGTACAGCGTCGGATTGAAATAGTTAATCTGTCTCTCAGTCAATCCATCAAGTGCATGAAGCCCCAGTCTCAAAATTCATGGAAGGTGGATTGGACAACTACTCGTATACCTCCAAGCCTTTCCATCCCCATTCCCTCCCCCCCTAATCAGCTCAAGCCTCTGTAACCCCTTCGGTACAATGACATCTGGTACTTTATCCTTGCTATGCTCTTTTGACTTCAACTTGGCTCAAATATTCGTTCTCTTATAGCTGATTTCACATACTTCAGAGACGAAGACACTGCTGTGGCACTACGTCCTCTCCATAGCACTTCTTTGGGACTAGCATCATATTCAATTGCTCATTATTTGTTACAGCTCACAAATGAAGATGGAGAGAGGGCAATTTTAGGCCAAGTTAGAGTAAAAGGAGTATAGCACTGGGGGAATATAGTCCGGTTAGAAGATATGCGTGACAGTTAGTGCTTAGGAACATTCTCCCTCTGTGCTTTAAGTTCGATGGTTGTAGTTCGTTTTCTTTAAAGTCCTTTTTTTCTTACTCCTGCCGCTTTTGGCCGACTGTATATAGTTTAAGGAAGACTTATGGTGGCCAAGGAATTAGAAACGGTTGCTGTTCATCTCTTCAATTCGCTGATGTCTATCGTTTCAGTGTCGTCATCATCATCATCATCATCATCTTCATCATCATCATCATCAGTCGGCATTCATGACTAAGAATAGGCAGTTTTAAACCAGGTTACAGTGAAAATGGTATAGTTCTATGTAGTTTGGAAAAGGAGAGGGAGACCGAGAACTAGGTTGTTATACAAGGTGCTGGAGTATATGTAGGGAAGGTGGAGTGTTGTGAGGAGATGGGTCGTTAACGAGTGTGGGATGGCAGTGGTGTTGGATGGGTGTGGTGGCTGTGGCGGTAGCATTATGGAATGGTTGCGGTGTGGGATGACAGTGGTGATAGTTGTGTGGTATGGTTGTGGTGTTGGATGGTTGTGGTGGTGTAGTGGCTGTGGTGGTATTGGTGGAGGCCGCCTATGAGTGTCACAGTTATATACACTCCTAACAGCATCATTACAGTGGGTCAGGGTGAATATGACGGCATGACCCTTACCTTCCTGAGAGCAAGGGTGTCAGTGTGTCCCCATCGTGTTAATTATTCCTGTGACACCAATACACTGCTTCGGGTTACTGGCTGGAAGGTGTTGTAAGGGCTTCTGTTGCCTTGTGTCGCCTCGATCCAACCACGCCCTTTCCCCAGCACACACCATGAATATCCTATGTGTATGCAGTGCTCGAGACGGGTTTATGGACCTAACAATTTATTCACGGAACTGTTGTAGTATTTGCGCAGTGGCAGGTGGGAGATTAAAGCCCTTGCAGTGCTGTGACGCCTTTTCACCTTCGTCATTGAACACCAGAATTTGAGAGTGTTGTGTAGATATTTTATGTAGACCTTCATCTCGGCTATACTATTCAACATGCCTTACCCATTTACATGTGTTATAGTACCCCAGTCCTGTACCATCACCCACCACCATCCCAGGCCGTGTTGCCTACTCCCCACCAACCACCCTGCGCTGTATATGACCCCCTCATCGATTTTTAAGAGAAATTTATAACTTAACTTTCCCACCGACACCACCACCCCATATACAATACAAATCGGTCGTCACAAGATGTACTGCTCCAGCCTTGCCCTACCATACATCACCATTCCATCGTGTCTCACTCAGCCATCTTTGCCGACCCAGTCCAATGTTAACTTCTCCCGATGATTACTAAAAGAAAGCTATGACCTGCACCTGACTTACTATGCCCGTCACCATAGAGTAGACCCGTCCTTTCCCAGACATACTCTACCACCATGCCAGCTCATCCCATCCATTGTACCCACTTCTCCTCTGGTGTGGTCAGCGTTTAAAAAATTTGTGACCCAAAAACCCAAGAGGGCTGATTCGTAGCCGACACCATTTTATACAGAATCCGAATCGATCAGTATTGACGAATGAATTTGATGGACTTTGATGGGGTCTGATAGAACCTCAAGGACCTGATTTGTCATGCATCGTTAATCATCGCAGAAGTAGGGTTGATCTTTTGTACAAGCGTTCTTTACAGGCGAGTATTGAACCCTCAGCCATATATTCCCTAGCCCACCACCCTGTCCACTCCAGCACCCCTCAATCCTCTCCAATTGTACTTTTCAATTTCCTTTCTTGACTAATATTCCTTAACTGCGAATCGTTGTGATGCTGTGCCAGTACATGATTTTATTTGATACGATGCGTCATGGGAGGAAAGTGAAGGACGCACTTTAAACAGAGTAGACAGTGGAATAGTAGGCGAAGTTTTGTCTCCGCTCATATCACTCGTATTCATTAACTACAACCAAGGTGCATGCAGCTGCGTGTGCTTGGTGTCCGTATGAGCGAGGAAGTTGGTCGCCAGCCTGGTTATCTTAGTGTCATACGCGAGGGATATTACGGGTAGAATTGGCTGTATTGTGTCTGTGGGTGTATTTTACGTTGTCTCGGTGGGGCAGTAGGAAAGAGCAGTGAACGTTTTGATGCCGAATTCAGACTCAGAAACTGTTCCCTCCCATATATCACATTCAGAACTGGTGTTGTGGTGTAAGTGTGGGTGTTACATTCACTCATCCAACCCCAGCTCCTCTCTTGCGCATCTCCTAATGAGTGTTATAAACCACAACCAACTACGTGTGCTTGGTATCACTATGAACGACCCCCCCAGTTTGGTTACTCTGGGGTGTGATACGCTAGGGATATTACATTCAGATCTGGTGGTATGGAATCTGTGGAAGCGTTTATAGGGCGTTTTGGTGGGACAGTATCGAAGAACATTGAACTTGGTCATATCAGGTCCACAAGGTATTCAGTGCAACAGCTAGTATCGAACCCTCAACCATACAGCCCTCAGTCCACCTTTCAAGCCACTTTACCACCACACTTCACCCAAATTCTCGCAGGTGCCATCTCTCATATTCAGTGTTATTACCACAACCAAGGTGTGTGCAACTGCGTGTGGTATATGAGAAAATAAAATTGGCCGTCAGCTTCGTTACTTTACCGTAGTGTAATACTCTAGTGGTGTCTTGGATCTGGTGTTATGGTATACGTGGAAGTGCTTTGCGACACGTAGAAGAGCAGTGAATATTGTGATATTGAATTCAGACCCACGGACGGTTCCCTGCAACATCCGGTATCAGACCTTTGACCAAACATTATCCACTCCACCACCACACCCCACCCAAAGCCTCCCAGGTTGCATCTTTTATAGTAGTAGTAGCTACAGTCCCAGGCTCATATAAATGTGAACCCAATAGATTCCAGGCCAGAGTTGCCTTTCCGCAGTCCACCATCCTCCTTCCAGGGAACAGGGAGGGAACTGAGGAACTTTTATGTAACCGAGTAGCTCCACCAGCCATTCATATCGGTGCCACCACGTGAAGGCGTCCCCTCCAGCATCGAATGGCTCGTATTCAGCGTTATCACCACAGCCAAAGTGTGTGTGCAGCTGCGTGTCCTTGGTATCCATCTAAGCAAGGAACGCTGCCCTCAGCCTGGTTACTCTTGCATGCCACAGTGCCACCATGCGTTAACAAGACACATAAACCATGCAGCAACTCCGTCATGGCACGACACCATCGCACACGGAAAATCAACGCTAAAGAGACCCGCCCTGACCCAGTATAGAGAATCGTCCACCTCACGCCATCACCAAGCAATTTTGTCTGCCTATTTAGCTCTGTTTTATGCCTATTATACTGTGTTCATTTTTACTTGGCCTGAAATTACCTTCTCTCCGTCTTGAATATTGAGCTGTAACAAGATATTAATACTAAAAATCGTGTGCAATCGTTTCTTTTTCTGCTCTTATACTCTTATTTACTTGAACTTGGCCTACCATTACCTCCTCTCCATCTTGAATGCTGAGTTGTATTAGGAACATAGAACTAATCATGAAGAAGTGCTATGGAAAGGGTATAGAGCCGTAGCACCGTCATATAAGGCCAGTGAGCTCTGACACTAAAGAACATAGCACTATTCATGAAGAGCTAAGGAAAGCATGTAGAGCTGTAGAGCACGTAGAGTCTTGATTGCCATTGTGCTACGTGAATTATGCAGAAGATGGACGAAAATCTCCACCAGGTAAAGATGAAGGAGCTGTAGTCATATAACTCTGTAATAGCTTTCCTAATAAGGCTGAACCTCAACTTACCCTCCCTCATCACACACACACACACACACACACACACACACACACACACACACACGATAACAACCCTATTTGGATTTTACATATGATTACAAAGGGCTGCTCATTCTCTCTCTCTCTCTCTCTCTCTCTCTCTCTCTCTCTCTCTCTCGTCCACTATTCTATTATCATATTCCGCTTTACTGCTCTCAGAATATAAGTCCCATGATTCTCTGCGATATCATAAGCATCCAACTCCGTGATTCTCTCTGCGATTTTTCCCTGTGATTCTCTGTGATTTTCCGTGATTCTCCGTGATCTTCTCTATGATTCTCCGAGACTGAGATTTTTTCCCATGATTCTCCGGGATTCTATGATTTTCTTTGTGATTCTCCGTGATTCTCCATGTGATTTTCTGTGATTCTCCTCGATTCTCTGTTATTCTCCGTGATTTCGTGGTTTTTTCTCTGATTCGTCGTGATTTGATGTGATTTTCCCTGTGATTCTCCGTGCTCTTCTCTGCGATTCTCCGTGATTCTCTCTGTGATATCTTATTTGTGTTGGCGTCCATCTTGAGACTTGCCGAGCTCCTCGTCCCAAATGGCATTCCTCCTACACTTCTAAGATATTCTCCTTCAAGATTACACTCCTATCTCAAAAAATCCTTGCCGAGATCCTTCACGTCTGGAGCTGTATTTATAACCTCTTCCAAGCCTGAGCTATGTTTGTGAGACTGTCTTTGCATATACAGCAGTGAGCAGACGTTAGCAGACACTCCTCCTTTGCAAGCTCTGTGCCCTGCTTTCCATAATATTTCTCGCGCCTCATCAGACTACACAGGTATCCTTCATCCTTATAGCCCTTTTCAGTGTGATTTATTTTGCTGTTATGTGAAAATCGTTGAAGTGTCTGCGAACTTTTGCTCACGCCTGTACTTTTTGCCTTCGGTTCAGCTGCTGGAGAGGGACGTTTTCACGCGATGGCACCAATTAGCCGGTTGGTGGAGCTGCCCCCATTTCTATCCAAATACCCCAGTGGAGGAGGGTGGACTGTGGAAGAAGGGTAGCTTCGGCCTGCAGTCCACTGGGTTCACGTTTCAATACAGCTGCCCAAGAGTTCCCAATCAAATTACAGAAATTATCAAAGCAGCAAAATATGAGAAACATAATAGTCTGTAATAATAGTTGACGTTTATGGAGTCTGTTTGTGGGAGGTATTCTACAGTAGGTGACCGAAGGAGGATTCGTGGCACCTTTTCCTTAGTGATTTATTTACACACTAGACTTTACCATTCTTTTGTATGTTATTTATATTGCTAAATATCAACATAGCCTGCATCGATATCATAAACAGGATCCTGATGTGTAATATGCAGAATGAATCGTTCAGGAAAAGTTGTTAAGAAATACCCAAGCCAGTTAGCATACGACCCTATCCTATAAATTAGTTAGGAATCTTTATAAATACGAGGCACTGGAATTTTTTTTTTTTTTCCCATCTCGTGCAGACTCCATGAAACTTGACAGCTGCCATCCCATTCCGCTGAAGGACGGCCCTCTCTCTTACCCATCCCCCTCCACTCCCACCCACCCTCGCTTGCTGCCTCCATCTCGTCCCGGAGTGTAGGGGACGCTGGGAAATATACTTTAGTTCAGAGGAATGAGTATTATACGAGCGTGCTGTTGAGCCACTGTAACAGATAGCACAACACACACACACACACACACACACACACACACACACACACACACACACACACACACACACACACACACACACACACACACACACACACACACACACACACACTCACACACACACACACACACACACACACACACACACACACACACACACACACACACACACACACACACACACACACACACACACACACACACACACACACACACACACACACACACACACACACACACACACACACACACACACACACACACACACACACACACACACACACACACACACACACACACACACACACACACACACACACACACACACACACACACACACACACACACACACACACACACACACACACACACACACACACACACACACACACACACACACACACACACACACACACACACACACACACACACACACACACACACACACACACACACACACACACACACACACACACACACACACACACACACACACACACACACACACACACACACACACACACACACACACACACACACACACACACACACACACACACACACACACACACACACACACACACACACACACACACACACACACACACACACACACACACACACACACACACACACACACACACACACACACACACACACACACACACACACACACACACACACACACACACACTGTCCCCTAGCGTTTTCAGGAGCGTAGACAATCAGCGACCAGTCACGTTATCTTCCGCCACAAAGCAAGCGACCGCGTAACTTGCAGCGGGAGGAAGTGTTTTGGTGAGGAAGGAAGCATGTGGAAGGGAGGGAGGAAGTGGGCAGAAGGGATGAAAGGAGGAGGAGGGAAGGAAGGAAGGAAGAAAGAAGAATTAATTGACCAGGGGGGAGGGAGGAAGGAAGCAGGAAGGAGGGAGGAAGCATGTAGAAGGGAGGTAAGAAATGGGCAGAAGGGATAAAGAGAGGAAGCAGGAAGAGGAAGGAAGCGGGTGGGAAGGAGGGAAGAAGTGGAGGGGGGAGAGAGGGAGAAGTGAGAGGTGGTCCTAGGAAGCAACAGAAGGTCGTATTCTGGATGGTTTAGGAGCGTTCGTAACACCTCTTCCGCGTTCGTAACTCCTCTTCCTTGGCGACTGATTTTGCCTATTATATAATCAGTATTCTCTTCTGTGTCCCTAAGGAAAACCATGTTGACATTAAAACGATACATACAAAATAATAATATACAAGAAAATATTAATGCGTTTAGGCTGAAGAGATTGTACTCGTATATATATATATATATATATATATATATATATATATATATATATATATATATATATATATATATATATATATATATATATATATATATATATATATATATATATATATATATATATATAAAAGCCACTAATTCAACCAAATGGTAGCTATACTCTGTTCATTTTAACTGGCTGTATTGTCATCACTCCATCGTGAATGCTGAACTATGCCAAGATATGAAAACACTAAGGTATCGTGCTAGTCACGAAGAAGTGTTATAAAAAAAAAAAAAGATGTAGAGCCGTAATACTGTCTTATTCTGACAGTGAATTATGGATATAGTCCACAAAAGGATGAAAATCTCCTGCCATGTTAAAGTGAATGAACTACAGAATATTGATCAGAGGAAGGTGGAAACAAGAGGCTCGTTGTTCCTACTCGATTCTGCGACAAACTCCAGTGTTTTCTGAAGCACCTACCAGCACCTCACACCTCTATATTCACGAGACTTGCTGGACGAGGCTGGGTGGTACAGCTGCCCGACCCCTTCACTTCGAGAGCTTTTTCTTAGGATAAGTAAAATCGTCTGCTGGTATCAGGAGTGAAATTATAAAAGACGTAATTTTATTCAGGGAGTTTAAAACCTCCGGGAAGACCTACATATTTTACTCTTGTTTACACCGGATTATTACTTTGGTTGTGTCAGACGACTTTCCTCGTGATAGGCAAACCTCTCAAAGTCTGTGCAGTTAATAAAGGTTGTTTTCAAGCACGACTTTTGCTAGTCCGTTCACTGTGTGCGGTGCTTCCTAAGCTAAATATATTCACCTGGCGGCATCAAGGAATTTAACAGCAAACCCCTATCGACGTGCTGAGTGGGTTAAGCACCGCATCCGGACTCAGCAGGCCACTATATTCACGAGCTTTGTTGAAGTAGGTGGTAATCCTGCTTAATAATTCCGTGCCGGCCATTCATTATGCTAATGTAATGGCGGAGGAGAGAGCAGAGAGGAGAGGATGGAAAATGAAACCTTCCAACGCGGCCCCGCACCTCACAAAGCAGAAACGAACGGCTGCCAAGACGGAGGAAGATGGGATGTTTTGTGTTCGTCTTGGAGGTGTGGATAGTGGAAAGGATGGCTTTATGTGTTATTATCAAGGTTACTGTGATGTGTTATGGATGTTGAGATGGAGATGTGATGTTGCTAAGATGGTGATATGGTGGTGTGATGACAAGTGTTTTTAAGAATGGTAGCGAAAACGGTAGGATGTTGTGATTGTAAGAAGGATGGTGGTAGTGTGTTAATTAGGATGGTGATTAATGTGATGGAAGATGAGAGAAGAGGAGAGGATGGAAAGTGAAGCCTTCCAACGCCGCCCCGCACCTCACAGAAACAGGTGGCTGGCGACCGAGAGAGAAGTGAATGTTTTGCGTTGGTCTTGGAAGTGTGAATGGTTACAGAATTGGCTTTATGTGTACTAATATACTCTTGGTTGTTTGCATGTGTAGTGGTTGTTAGGATGGTGGTATGATGGTGATGCGTATGTTAGGTGTTTGTTAGAATGTTGGTGTATTGAAGGTAGGATGATGTGATGGGAGTGATGGTGGTGATTATGTGTTGTTTACTGTGGTTAATGTAATGGCTGAGGAAAGCAAGAATTGATGGTTGAGATGACGGAAGGAATTGAGTCTTGAAGGTCTGGAACAGTTACAAAGTTCACGTTTTCTGTGTTCTTAATTATCTTGGTTATTATGGTGATGGTAGTTAATATGGTGTTGTGTTGATGGTAAGATGGGAATATGATGGTACACTCGGTAAAAAAAAGTATCGGTGCATAGAGGGTTCGATGTCTTTCGAAAATATTCACTCACGTGTTGGCTGTGTGGGAGGGTTGGTAACTTGTTATGCCTGGCTGTAGCAGGTTCAGAATGTTTATTTATATTTCAGCGAGGGGATACCTCAGATGACGTTATATGACACCTCCCAACACCTCCCAGCACGTCGGACACAAATATTTCAGAGATCTTCGCACCGTGATCCAAACTGTTTCGTCAGTGTTGTGCACCGATACTTTTTTTACCGAGTGTACCTAATATGGTCGTGTGATGGTAGTTGGAATGGTAGTGTAGTGATGGTAGGATGATTTGATGGTAGTTAGGATGGTGGTGTGTGGAGGACCTGGTGTGATGCAAAGAATGATGGTGTGATGGTGGACAAGAGGGTTGTGTGATGGTGCTGGAAACGTGGCATGTGGTAGGACAATAGTTGGTGGTAGGGTGGTTATAAGTGGAGCCGTGCTAGGATGGTGGTGAGTGCTGTGGTGGTGCTAGGCTTGTGTTTGGATAGTGCTAAGGTATTGCTAGGACAGTGGTAGGGTAGTGTTAGGAGTGTGTTAGTGTGGTGGCGTGTACTGGGGCAATGTATAGAAGTCCAGCCAGATACGAGTAAAATTAAGATGGTCACATCCGGGCACTCTGAAAGCTTCCTGCCGCCCTTCCTTCCCCTCTTCACCCTCATTTTATTGCTATCCCCTTCCTCAGCACACACACACACACACACACACACACACACACACACACACACACACACACACACACACACACACACACACACACACACACACACACACACACACACACACACACACACACACACACACACACACACACACACACACACACACACACACACACACACACACACACACACACACACACACACACACACACACACACACACACACACACACACACACACACACACACACACACACACACACACACACACACACACACACACACACACACACACACACACACACACACACACACACACACACACACACACACACACACACACACACACACACACACACACACACACACACACACACACACACACACACACACACACACACACACACACACACACACACACACACACACACACACACACACACACACACACACACACACACACACACACACACACACACACACACACACACACACACACACACACACACACACACACACACACACACACACACACACACACTCCATGCTCAGTGCAGACACCTGATATGCTTTTAATGTAGCTCTCAGTACGTGTAAAATCCTCATCTTTTATCATTGTGGAACTACGAGGGATAATATTGCATACTAGTATTAATATTACCTTACTCGTATAATATTTTTGAGACTTGCTGTAGACGTATATAAGATAGCTTTCTTTTCTTAGTCTCTGTTATAGTCAAACCTAGTCTCAGAATACTCCAAGGCTCGTACTCTCGCCGGGTAAGAAAATCCCCCAACACCTCTTCTTTAGCGATTTATTTTTGGTTAAGACTGGGTAATGTATTTTTGTATGTTGTGTATGCAGAGTGTGGCGATGTTGGAAGGCTTTATGTAACACCAAAGAGGACAGTAAGGTGCTGTAAGCAAAATGAATCGCGTAGGGAAAGGTGTTAGGGAGCTTCCTCAACCGACGAGAATACGGGCCCAAGACAGAGTAAGATAAGGTATATTAAGACAAGACACAGTAAGACATAGTAAGATCTTATTATCGTAAGTTGAGGAAGTTCTTTATCGCCTCTTTCCCTTTGAGTTGCTGTGCCTCTTCCGGTTTGATATTCTCAGGTATGGGGTACTTACATAGGTGTGTCTTTATCATATTGACATAGATGGGGTAAATAATCAGATCATTTAAAGTGACATACAGACGATGATACTAGTAAGGAAGATATGCTAGAGAGTTTTCCACGCTGACGAGAGAGAGAATCTATATATATATATATATATATATATATATATATATATATATATATATATATATATATATATATATGTGTGTGTGTGTGTGTGTGTGTGTGTGTGTGTAAATATATAAACACACATCCCTAAGAAAGGTAGAAAAAAAGTGAATGTAAATACAAATAAAACTGTCCAGGAACCCCCCTTAAAATTTGAGAACCCGGTCGTTTTCTTATTTTCTTTTTTCTGTTCAATTAAGTGTGCGGGCCTTGTTGATGCGGAGTCCGGTGTCCGGGAGATATATAATCATTTTGATTCAGAACTGTGCCCCATATTTTGAAGGCGTCAGATTTTGTTATAGATTTTCATGAAGGTGGATTATTCTCATTAGACCTTTTCCTGTGATATATATATATATATATATATATTTTTTTTATGGTGTCAAGTACTTTTAGAGTATCTGGCTCACCCGGATTTACCTGTCTGTTCATGAAAGGTTATTATAGATCGTTCATATTAACTTGGCCGAGATTTTCATAATTTCGCAACTTTTTCTTGGAGTCCAGTGGCAGAACACGACAACACTCACCTCTGCATCAATTCCATAGCACTTTTTTTTTTTTTTTTTTTTTTTTTTTGACTAGTCCCATATTCTGGTGTTAATAATCTTGTAACAGCTCAGCATTCAAGACGAAGGGATGGGAATTTAAGGCCAAGTTAAAGTGCGGAAAGAATAGTTTTATCGACCATGGTCAAGGGATGTCAATTTTAGGCCAAGTTAAAGTGAGCAGAGGATAGTTTTGTCGACCTACTTCTATCCATGGTCTGGGGATGGCAGTTTTAAGCCAAGTTAAAGTGGACAGAGTATACCTTTATCGGCCTCCTGCTATCCATGGTGTGTGTGCCCTTGACCTTGGTTCAGGGTTGGAGGGAGTGGCAGGTCAGAGCTATATTACGTGGGTTGATCGAGGTTAATCCCAGTTGTCGCTCCTGCACTGATTGATCCCATTTCCATTCTGATTGGGGATCTAACATCATTTACTCTAGCACTCTGTTTGATGCTGGGTTACCTCTTTCGCTCAGATGGCATATTTTTCATTTACACTTTTACCACCAGGCAGGATATTTAAGCATAGGAGAGGCATTCGATATAGAGAGGTTTGGTACAGCTTTTATTAGTCACAAAAGTACAAGAGGTCTTTTTTAAACTGTTTAAAATCATGTGGAGGTAGCAAGTGAAAACTGTCTATCTGTCTTTCTATTGCCAGACGCCTCAGTCCTGTAAGGGGTGGCCACAGACATATCGTCTCCATGTCGCCCTGTCCCACGCCATTTCACTGCCCTGCTCCCAGCTCACACACTCCCTCTTTCATAAACCTCTCCACTCCATCCCTCCATCTCATCCTTGGCCTCCCCCTCCCTCTCCCCCCCCTCCACCTCACTCACGTGCACTCTTCTAGTCAGTCTCTCGCTCTCCATCAAGTGAAAACACTCCCGCTAATACCAGTATACACCACTCCTCTTTGAGAGAGCCCTAGCGCGTATTGAGGATGGACGGTGGTTGTTAGCGCCGAATTGGTGACATGTGGAGGTGTATAGCACTGCTGGGCCTTAGAGAACAGTCTCTTATACCTGTACTCAGAGGCGGACATATTAAAAGTACAAGGAAATACACCCCCGGAGTGAAAATTTTCGTTTTATTCTTCATGTCATCAGACGATTTTGTTCAATTTCGGTATAAACTCTGGTAGTGAAAGGGGGTTAGTAAAAGCTATATGTAAACTTTGTAGTTCGAAAAATATCTTAAATTGAATAAAATAGTCTGGGAATAGAAAGAATAAAATAAATATGTCGCCGTTGAGAAGAGTTTTAAACATGTGGTCCCAGCATACCTCTACCACCTTAGTAAACAGTGTAGGATTTTATGATCTGACAGCAAAAAGGTATTTCAAGGATATTCCCCAAGATATGTACTAAGTTATTGAAACTTTAGTGCGTAATTTTGCCAAATGAAGTACAAACTGTTTACACACACACACACACACACACACACACACACACACACACACACACACACACAAGTGCTTTAGAGTTTGATGATCTGAATTTTGTTAAACAAAATTTCAGTTATTTCCCTGAACACCCAGCTACATGTCCTAAAAACACCAACGCTAAAATCATCACACCATTCTTGGATGAGGCAGTCTGATTCATTCTGTGTAGACGGTGGGTAACAGTGCCGAGAAGGTGACATGTGAAGGTGCGTGTCACGTAGGAGAGAACTGCTGGGCCTCAGGGAACGGACTGCCAGTTTTATACCCAATTAAAAAAGAAAAAAAAAAAAAACTCGGAGAGTAATGCCTGCACCCGACCGTTGGTCTAAGGGCCAGGCATCTGATTTGCCATTTGACTGACCTACCTCTTTCGAAATTGAATTACCTCATGCTTGCTTGACCCGTCACTGTTCCAACTAAGTTGGTTGAAATCGGATCAAAACTGAGTTGGCCTTGCCGTGAGACCTTGTCATTTAATCTTCCCCTGTGACCTTGTCATTGGAATGACTCCATTCAAAATCAAATTCCTTTATCCTTGCGCCATGACCCTCGCCCAAAGCTCGGTCTAAATCGAATAAAAGCTGTTTAAGTTGACTTTGCCGTGTGACCTTGGCCTTTGACCAATTCTAAAAACAACAGGTTAACTACTTGGCTGATCGTCAACACACTACCAAGTCTGGACTTGTCGTTATCAAAATCGACAGCCTTCGTTCATACGTTACCGTTATTCCTTCCACTGAGTTTGGTGTTAATTAGATAAAAACAGTATAAGTTGACCTTACTAGGTCAGACTTTAATCAGTCCCTTTGACCATGACAATTTACTTACTTTCAAAAACATCAGGTTTATTCCTTGACTGACCCTCACTCCTTCCACCAGTTGTTGTTAAAGCCGGATGAAGAACGTTTCCAGTTATCTTGTTCATAGATACTGAGACAGACAGATACACGATGAATAAATCAATACCTGCTCTCGTTTCGCTAGTGCGGGTGTAATGAGTCTGACTTCACTCGTTCCATATAAATAGAGTCAGCCACATGGAAATTAACTCCTGCCTCGTTCCGTGCCCTCAAAATGAATATAACTTTTTTCACTGACGGGGAAATTCTATATAAAAAAATAGATTCCAAAATACATCACAGGACTGTTATATGAGGTAAAGCCATTATGAATTTCATTACTCTCTTAATTAAACTAAAAGGAGAGCACTTACGGGAAATTGACATAATAACTGACATTGATTATTCAGATTTTTTCTTTTCTTTGTAACTGGGTTTTCTTGTGTCTGTAATTGGTCGTATTGTTATGTTGAAAAATGTAGTCAGTCTCAAACGTATAGAAACACACACACACACACACACACACACACACACACACACACACACACACACACACACACAGAGGCTGGTCAAGGTTACTACACTGACCCTCATATAATTATACAGGACACATCCAAGCATTTGTTATGCATGTTTGTTTTGTGTGTGTGTGTGTGTGTGTGTGTGTGTGTGTGTGTGTTTGTATTGGGTGTGTGTGTGGGTGTGTATTGGGTGTGTGTGTGGGTGTGGGTGTTTGGGGGGGTGTTCTTGCGTGTAGAGAGAAATGCATATACATATTTTTCTTTGTATGCAAGAGCTTGTGTGTTTGGGGTGGGGTGGGCATCAATACAGATCAGTGTCTGGCCTGGATGTCTTGCTGTGCGAATGTGCATGATGTGGATGCCATCTTGGGCCTGGAATAAAGAGTAGTGTTTTCCTCGTGCCACCACACCACACCACACCACATCGCGTTACACTACCCCATACTGCCCTAAACCACACCACACCACATCGTACCACACTACACCAAACCACATCACTCCACACCACACCACATACAAACGGCCACACAACATCTCAGTAGCAGGAACACTACATTACACCACAACATTCCACACTACTCCTTACTTTACTTCACCTCACATCATAGCACCACACTATGAGCGAAACAACGACCCTTCAGTGCAATAACAGCCATCTCGCACCGCTCCAGAACTATCACCCACATCACAGCACAACACACCACTTACACCAGCAGTCAACTCCACACTAAGTTACTAGCACACTAAGTCACATTACATTAGCAGCCATACCACACCACTACACCTCAAGTCACATTTCCTTACCTCACCGCACCATACCTCATTTACAGCCCTACCACACCACACTACACTAGCACGCACCCAGCACCACAACGAACCTGCAGCCACATCATAGCATACCACACCACAGAACTCTACACACTATTCCACACCACACTACACCACAAGCACACCATCATTCATTGCATATTTGTAACCACCGCCATACCACTCCACACTTTACATCTCTTCGTCTCATCTCACCACACAGCGCCATACTAGCTGCCACACCATACCTATCCACATCACATTGGTAGCCACCCTATACCACCCAAAAGCTAGCAACTATATTGTAGCACAGCACAGTCCACCACACCAGACTACACCACTGTACATTACCACCACACCAGCAGCCACATCAGTGACATCCACAGAACACCAGTCTACACGCCACCTGACATTTCTTAACTTCATCACACTTGTATTCGCACCACACCATATCATATCACACTAGTAGCCACGGTACACTACACCACACCACACCAGCTACCATTAACCACACCACACCACACCACTCCAGCAACCACACTGCAACACACTACTCCAAACTAAAAACCACATCGCAACACACCACACCACACCGCACCTTACAAACTTCATTGGTAGCCATTTGCACCTTTCCTGAGTCCTTCCACCATATATGTGTACTCAGATCAACCCTTATTCACTGTGCTTGTGGGTTCTCTTGGGTGTACAGCTTAAATTTACCTCCTGACAAGTTTTTACACAATTTACTACACAGGTATTTATGTACTAATGTGGACGCTTTCTGACATATTTATTTGAGTTTATATGTGTAGTGTTGTGTCTCTGGCGCTCCTAATGGTGTAATAATATGCAGGTTGTGATGGTGATGTTACGTTTTTATTTATCTGAAAACGTCAACGCAGTACACGCATACCAATTCTGGCATCACAAACAAAAGGTGTCGTAAATGTGCAGTCAAGAAAAACCGCTATACATCACCAGGGGACAGACAATGATGTGTGGTTAATATGTATTCTTTTGTATATGTAGATTTGAAAACATCTACGTAGTACACCCATACGAACTTTGGCTTCCCCAACAAATAACATCCGAAAAGTGTAGTGGACAAAAACGATGCTGTATCACAGGGAAGGGGACACTTTCCAGCAGTTTTATGACAAACATTTGTCAAAAGAGCGAGCCGTAAGCTGGCGCACTTTACTCCACGACCGGCCCGAGCCCCAGCCTCTCTCACGGGCCTTATCCTTGATCCCCTCAGTCTCCCCACCCAGCCCCTCTTCCCCCAAACCCCACCCTCACCCCACAGGGATGATACGCGCCTCTCGCCACCCGCACCGTTTTTATGGCGCCCCGATGCCTGGCCCGCTGATGCCCACCGCCATTATACCGGATAACCTGCTTTTTCCTCATACATACCACGCTTCCTGCCTTGTACGTATATATATATATATATATATATATATATATATATATGTATATATATATATGAGCCTCTGTGGTACAGTGGTAGAGTGTGCGTTTCGTACACGGGTGGGCCAGGGTTCGCGCCCCGCCAGGGTAATAAACTTTGGGAATGTTCACCCGGCCACGTACTACATTGGCGGACACAAGGGTTACTGTGATTGAACCAGTGTCGCTTACTGTAAAGTATGCTTGCACCCAGTCGGCTTGCGCGGGCCGATTACATTTGGTTCACAGACTACACACACATCCAATGCCACTCCAACACTACAATTACACTTACAAGCACTTCTCACCCTACATACAATCTCTACCAGACAGCCTAAGCCACTTGGTAGAGATACATTGGCTGTATCGTCCCGTCTTCGGTCGGGGTAGGCCGGTCCTGCAGTGGATACTCAAACGGCTGATGATATATATATATATATATATATATATATATATATATATATATACGTAATGTGTGTGAATAATGTATCAGACCAAAAATAGGCTCCTTTACATGTTCATATACAGTACAGGTACTGGTGGGTGATGGAAGGAAACGGGAGTCAGGGAAAGAATTTTATTTTCGGCTGATTTTACCGTTCTCTCTCTCTCTCTCTCTCTCTCTCTCTCTCTGAAGAATCTCATTGGTAAATCCGGTTCGGAATGAATTTCTGTTCGTAATTCGTTTCTTTCTACACATTGCTCTAGTAAGTGTCCTATATGTCGACAAATATATAAAGATACCCAATTAAATACCGCATAATTGTGTACACACGCATGTAAGTACAGTTGCAACCAGAAAATAAAATCAAGGGTGTTCCATTTTCTCACCGGATGAGGTATCACGTGTGACAATTTTGCTCAGTTACATGCACGGTTTGGGCCACATCCGGTGGGAACACCTTAACGTACTGGACCCTGAGGCGCCCATCACACTGAGACAAATGAAGAAATATGGCTCAGAGTGTGTGTATCGACGGTTCTTTTGTATTCATTGGCAGTTTCATCACGGCTACTTGGAAACAGTATCTTTGAAGGGGATGAAATGCAAATCAAAGGTGCTTCTTGATTTTTGGGTCGTATTTAGGCTATAAGGACAGAAACTGAAGTGACGATACCAACATTGCTCTATTGTCCTTTTTTTTTTTTTTTTTTCTTCATGTGACAAAGATCCATAGCCTGTTTTCTGCCTATATGATGATTAGGTGTAGTCAGACTGGAGGTTTTAAATTTGACTACACCCTCTATACTTAACGCTATTCTAAAATTGTCGTGTTCCCATCTTGAATGCTTAGTTGTGACAATAAATTAAATAACAGACTATGTTGCCAGTGACGAAGTGCTATAGGAAAGATGTACAACCGTGGTATTGTCTTGCCACTGAGCGACGTAAAATAAGCTACAAAAGGATGAAGATCTGGGCCAAGTTAATGTGGAAGAAGCATAGCAATTATGGAGACACATTCCTACCTCATATCCATGTCGCATCAAATTTAACGCAACCACAGCTGAGTATTTAGGCTGTGAGTGACCCACTTCCCTCCGGTGAAAACAAAACCAGATACAGACGAGAGAAAGCTTAGATCCGTGCCTACCAACTACACGAGGATCATTAAGGCAGACAGTTAAATTTTGCTGAGTCTCAATCTTCCCCCAGAATACGACCCGCCGGAATCAGTGTCCATCCAGGTCCCCATATGGTACGTGCTGCTGGTTGAACTGGGAGACGGGGGGAAAACAAGCTTTGTCCAAGAATCTGATCGTTCTGGAAATCGAACCCGGGTTTTGCCAGTTGCGAGCTGAACCTGCTAACCAGTATGCCACCGACTCCACCTAGTATTAGACATATTTTACGTGAGTTAAATGAGTTTCACTGGAATTCAACGTATCATTAACTCGAAAGACGTTATTAGGTGAAATGAAGAGATGGTTGTCTCATTTAATACCCTTGCTTGAGTCTGAGATTAGTGCAGTTCTAAACTCTAACCAAACTCGTATAATTCACGTGAAAATTCTATCTATCTATCTATCTATCTATTGCCAGACGCCTCAATCCCGTTTGGGGTGGCCACAAACAAATCGCCTCCAAGTCGCCCTGTCCCCCGCCATTTCACTGCCCTGCTCCCAACTCACCCCCCCCCCTCTCTCATATACTGACCTTTTTAATCCGATGGCGTCATTTTTCATATTATTATTTTTCTCTCTAGATGATTATAATTATTCACTTTAAGACAGGTCTGTAGACTGGAAAGGGCTAATGAAGGCTCTGTCTATGTCTTCCATTTCGAAAAGTCTCATCAAAGGTAAATAAAATTGCCAGGTGGAAGCAGTAATGGAATCAAACCTACGTAATCAGAGTGAAGTTGTTAATGACAATGGTACATGTGACGGTGGGAAATGAATAAAAAAAAAAACTGTAGATTGAATTATATTTTTGATGCACATAATATTGCAAAGTGAATTATAGTTGCATTGCATTGCGTTTTGAACATATGATGTAGTAATGTACATGGAACTCGATGTCCAATGTAATGTGCATATATCACAGTAAATGAAAGTAAATTACGGATTGTTCGTTCATTAGCTTAACCAGGCGCACTTATCCTATAAAGAGTGTTTCCAAAGTTGGCACCAAATGTCAGAGATATGTAGCACTCACTACATAATAAAACGATATAATAAACTTTTTTTTCACCAATATATATATATTGCAGTCATGTGATCCAGTAGTACTTATGTGGCACAAAACCTGCTGTTAAACATTATTGTAAGAACAGTATAGAATTTTTACACCAAACTATTAACATCAGTACATTTTGAGGTAATAACTGATGAACGAGGGCAGGTGCTGAATGTGGCACGTGTTTTGAGATTAGATGAGAGTCACATCGAACATTTGCTCTTTTTCATCAACTATCTTCTTAAAATGTATTGATGTTTATGGGTTGGTGTAGCGTGCACTTCTAGTTATGCAGTATTCTTTAACAAACATCCAGTATCAGGATGAAGAGAGAAACCTGTACTGTACACAAGTATATTGGTAATATATTGGAATCCAGTATCAGGTTTTATGTTTGATGTGTACTCTTAGACGATTACGTTGCTCTACAATTAATGTGCTTATTAATACGCTGTAATTCGTTTTAATGAGTACTACATACCTCTTAAATTTGGTACCAACATTTGTGAACAGCCTATATAGTGCACAGGCAGTGTGGTTAATATATTGCCAGTTTATATATATTAACTTTGAGATTTATGTATTTCAGTATACATGTGTTGTCAGTTCATCCGCATTAGTGATTTATATGCATTTCAGTCTGTATATTTAGTCATTTCAGCCGTATTAGATTTATATGCAGTTCAGTCAATATATAAAATCGGTTTAGTTATATTTATAGATTTATGTTAGTCAGTTTAGCAAATGACAGACGTATATGCATTTCAATCCCTATATTTAGCCATTTCAGTCATAGTACAGGTTTATATACTTTTCAGTTAGTTTATATTGTCAATCTTTACGATTTTACAGACTTACATGCATTTTAGTCAGTACATACAGTCAGTCAAACCACATTAGTCAAAATCTAGTCACTCAGTCCATGTCCTTGGTAGATAAAAGTACATTTCAGTCAGTGTATCAACCTTTCATTTTACGGATTTACAGTCCAAGCTACCTCAGTCAAAATCCAGTTACTCAGCTCATGCCCCTTGCTGCAGAGAGATACATACAGCCCTAGAAAGAGAGATATATTCAGCCTCAGATGCACAGGGGCGTTTTACCTCGGCTGTGTGACCTCCAGCAAAGAATTTAATATACCTGCATCTCTTTTCAGGTGAGTCCCGGAAGCTGACTGACTCTGGGCTGCGACACGGAGGTAAAACTCAAACACTCTCTGCTTATTGCCTCTGCTTTGGTCTTTTTATATATATATATATATATATATATATATATATATATATATATATATATATATATATATATGTGTGTGTGTGTGTGTGTGTGTGTGTGTGTGTGTCTTATTTCGAGTCTTATTTATGCAGGTTCAGAAACTTCATGGTGGCCTCCAAAGCGATGTTTTTGGAGAATGAGAGACTGAGTAGGAGAGCGTGTGTGAGTGAGATGGAGGGAGGGAGAGGCTGACAGGTGAGGTGGAGAGTTATATGAGAGACGGGTGTATGAGTTGGAGAGAGGGTAGTGTGATGGCATAGGACAGGGTGACAGGAGACGATTAAGACAACAGACTGACAGACAGATAGATAAATAGAGAGACATATAGGTAGATAGATAGGCAGACAGACATCATATTTTCTCTCATATGTCTTGTATCTCTGTATAACATCGACACGGTTTGCATCAGTTGCGTACAAGAGAGTTATTATAATGTGATGTGCAAAATAGATCGCCGAGGAAAAGGTTCTGCGAAAAGACCCCGAGGCCAACGAGGATAGAAGCTGGCGAGACGCGATATTAAACCCGTCATTGCACTTCAGCCCTGAAAAATGAGCTACAATATCGTCCAGCAACCAGACCCGTGGGGATGGTATGTGCCTTGTGGCGAGAGGGAGTAGGGGTGAGTGAGGTTTGGGGGGTCTTTTTCGTAAGGTTGAGTGGGTTGATAGGGGGGTTTCTGGGGGGTGGTTTAGGGTGTTTTGGGGTTGCTAGTTGTAGGTTTGTTATTGAGGTGAAACGGTAGTGAGTTTGAGAATGTGTAAGTAGGTAAGTGAGTGAGTGAGTGGGTGAGACATGTTTGCTTTCCTTGTGTGTGTGTGTGTGTGTGTGTGTGTGTGTGTGTGTGTGTGAGAGAGAGAGAGAGAAGCAATTAATTTTGTGTCTATAATTGGTACCAGTGATATATGTTATTTTTATGGCCTCATTCTGCCTATCCACAGTGCTAATAGAAGGGATGAAGAATTACCCAGCTTTATTTATTTCTTTATTTTTTTATTCGTTTATTTATTGGGAAGCAATTATTGTCGTGTCTTTAATTGGTAGCATTGGTTTTACTCAGACTCATATCTCTCGACTGAATAAAATCGTCTGGTGTTTAAAATTCCCTTGTGTACTGATATCAGGTTTAATCGAGGTAGTTTCCGAAGTTTTTTAGCCGTCTTGGTGTTAGCTTGAGTACTTCAGATTATCCAGATACACCAACCTCAGCAAGAGGATCACATCACAGTCCTTTCACCTTAAGTTGGCCTGGTTTTTCGTCCTTTGGAGTTTATTACACGTAGCCCAGCGACAGAAGAAGACAATACTGCAGCTCCCCCAGTAACAGAAAAAGACAAAATTGTAGCTCGCCCTTGACAGAAAAAGACAGTACCACAACTCTATATCTTTTCCATAGCACTTCTACATGACCAGCATCATAATCCATTGTTGATTTGTTATTACAGCTACAAAATGGAGAGATGACAATTTTAGGCCAAGATAGTGTAAAAATGGTTCCTAATATTTTTAGAACATGGCACAGAGTGTTATATATTTCATGACACACCTTTCCTCTTTCGTCAGTCCAGTTGCTTGCTTATAAACAACTAAAATGGTGCCAAGATTATTCGTGCTGTAGTGGTAGTAAACATATATTTATTTACATATCAGTAACTGACTTCATTCCCTCTTACTTCCTTATGAGCATCTAAAAACGGCGCTAAGAATATTTGTGCTGTAATATGAATAAGAATATATTTATGTACGCATTAATATCTATTCAGTTTTAAGGAAGTGGTAAAAAACAAAGAGGTGATTTGCTCAGATAACCTCCTAATAGACTGGC
Source organism: Coenobita brevimanus (assembly GCF_032717465.1). Taxonomy (NCBI): domain Eukaryota; kingdom Metazoa; phylum Arthropoda; class Malacostraca; order Decapoda; family Coenobitidae; genus Coenobita; species Coenobita brevimanus. Next base: position 9,935,162 of record NC_136999.1, on the reverse strand, counting down.
TAAACGTCGATATTGTCTATGTTCACAATAATAGTATCCGATTCAGTGATTTAAAAAGAAATATCAGTTTGTGAAATCAGTGGGTAGGCTACAGGTTCAGACGGAACTTTTCCTCACTAATACCTCCTATTGCAACATCCACAGTGGATTTAATATCATTTGCTAACACATTGCCTATTTCGGTATACTAGTGTACAACATGATATAGCCAGTGTCAGTGAACGAACATAATGGTTTTGATAATTGAAGCCAACACGTCCATTACATACGGAATTGATGTAGCTATTACAGTTTCAATAACTGCATTTCAAACGTAATGTATATTAAATATTTACATTAAAACACAAAGGATCACAAAATAGTAGGGTAAGGACTGTGGAAGTGCAGTATGCTTTTGAACGCATGGATCAGAGGAGCAGTTTTACACAGAGGGATCCATGAGCCAACTTTTGAGAGCTCAGCCTTTCTGGACGACGTATAATGCCTCAGTAATCCAAGAAAGTATGTCCTTGTCTTTTATTACACCGGTCTGACTCGTCCTTTGTGAGTTTATGCTTGTACAGTGGGGGAACATAGAACGAAGCTTTCCTGACACAGTTGTTGGTAGATATTCCATTTATCTGGCAGCCTACTCTTCTTGAGGTGGCCCCCGTCTCATGTGAACATGAACTCTGTGGATCGCAGGCTGAAGTAGTCCTTATTCTGCAGTCCACCATCCAACTCTCAGAGGATAGGGAGGGAGCTGACGTCTGTATAACATGGCAGCCCCACCGCCAGGTCGTATTAGTGCCGCCAAGTGAAGGCATCTTACTCCAACTCGAAACTATTTAGAAACCACTGATATAGAATGATAATTAAAATATACAATACTACCCAATTATTGAGAGTTTTGGTTCATTGTTTGCGAGGTAATTAATGTACGTTTGTCTAATTAATATCGATGTATTGTATCTGTCCTGTAAATTATAAAGTGTGTTATTATAATGATGAAACCATGTCCAATTATTGCGAATTACGTTTATTGAGAGGGAAACACTCTTGTGCCTATATATAGCTGTGGTTTATTATTTCTGTATCAGGTAATATTTGAAGCGTGTGTGTGTAGGGGGGGAGAGCAAAAGCAAGTGCGGTTACCTGAGAGAGAGAGAGAGAGAGAGAGAGAGAGAGCGTTAGCCTGTACGTATGTGATACTAAGAGCAAGAGCGAGTGTGGGTGTGGGTGTAGTGAGGCTGCGTGTTATGAGAGCAGTAACTGATTGCACTGCGGGAGCCAGCCACTTTACCCAACACCCCACACACCTCACACCAGCCACTCTGATTTTACTCCTCCTCTCTTCTTGAGGGAAATGGAGTCTCAGCAAAAATGTATTGTTTGTCTCATCCCATTCAGTTAGGCGACGTGTTATATTTAATTTTGTGATATAGAGTTTCGGTAAGGAAAATTGAACTGAAGAGGATAGATATTGACTTCAGTAACTCTCTCTCTATACTCCTTTCACCGTAACCTGGCCCTGATTTTTTTCCCCCCATTTACATCCTAGTTTACGTAGCTCAGTGACAGGAAAATATAATGCTACGGCTTTATATCCTTTCCATATCACTCCTTCTTGACTAGCATCATATTCTAGTGTTACACTCTTGTTACACCTCGGCATTCAAGCTGGAGAGAGGGCAATTTTAGGCCAAGTTAGAATGAAAGGGATATAGTGGAGAATTTTTCTAAGTTGAATAATAGTCGGATTGTAATAAGAATAAATTAAATAAGATGTCCTCAGGCTGACAGGGTTATTGGCCTTGGAGCAGTCGATCGGCATTACCTTAGGCGCGTCCACACGTGTGCTGAAACAAGTGTTGGCAACATGTAAGCAACACAGTAACGAACACGCTGCAAACATGTTGGGAACAGCAGCGTCCAGATCATGTTGGCAACATCATGATGAAGTCTCAACTGCCAGGTATGGACACTCATATCCCATCGCCTCTGCTGCCAGTGTTCGAAGCTGCACTGAAACATGTTTGCATACATCTGTCCAAATACTGCTGCAAACATGTTCCCGAACATGTTGCCAGCTGTGTTGCCAACATATGTTTGAGCACACGTGTGGACGCGCACTTAAGCATTCTTCTGTGCCTGTTTCCATAGTTACATTTTTTTTTTTCTTAAATCTTGAGTAGCCTATATATATATACATACATACAGTATATATTTCATTATAATTTTGCCCTTATTCATACAGGTACGATACACTTCACAATGAAGCTAAACAGTATAGTGAATAAATAAGAAATGCAGTACTATTTTTAATAATGGTAAAGTGATGAGATGATTTGTTTATCCTGAAAATTACTTAAGATGCTGGATAAATACCGACCCTATTTTTTAAAATTATTCTTTATAACCGGGTGGCATAAATGTGACTTTGTTTATTCAAGGAGTGCAGTAATAATGATAATTATAAATGCACTTTTTCTATAGTAAATCCTTCATTCCTCTTTCGTAATTTCTTTTAATTACTCTTGCCACTACGAATTATTTTATTAAACATAGGACAGGCCTTTATTAGTGAGAGATAGTGAAAGATTTATCCAACTTCTTAAATCAAAACGTCCCCTTATAGCTGAATAAAATCGTCTGGTGGTAGCGATAATAGAATGTGTAGTGTGTCACCGGAGTCAAGTGGTTAAAAACTGAAGAGCTGGTGAGACAGACAGTACACTATGACCCAAGATACGCCTACATCCTCTGCCAGGTAAGGTTACCGGCACGACCTAGTTCTCCCGGCATCACCAGCTGCATGTGCTTGTACTCGTGGGTTAAGGAGGCTCCCCAGTACCTCTTCCTTGGCGATTTATTTTTGAATATGGCTAATTAATATTGTGTTGTGCGTTTTGTGCAGAGTATGACAATATTGGAAGGATTTACGTAACAGTGAAGAGGATAGTAAAATGTAATAAACAAATCGATTAGGGGAAGGTGTTAGGGGGTTTCCGCAACCGACGACAATACGGGCCATGAACTATATCTGTATTTCACTTCCGTCAAATTCCATAAGTTGTCTCATACATATATAAAACATCCAGAACCGTTCATATTTTATTTTATTTTATTTTATTCTAACTGCCGCCTGGATGTTGACGGCCATATGTAGTTAGACTGGAAGGTAGATTTGGCTAATAACCAAGGAGACTCATTTTTACCTCATCTAAAGCTGGTCGAATTTCATGCAAACTCGACATTGTATTGAAATTGCGGGAGTGACCCAGTTCCGTCAGGTGACACACACACACACACACACACACACACACACACACACACACACACACACACACACACACACACACACACACACACACACACACACACACACACACACACACACACACACACTACTGTAGGTTATAGGAGAGAGTGACAGGAGCGACAGAAGCCCACTACAGCAACTGACAACTCTCCCAGGCTCGTGTCCATCATAGTTTATTTCCAACAGGTATACGTGCTCGCTCAGAAAACGTTCCTTTCAAAACGTTTAATCCTGCGACGTATTTTTTTTTTATTCCTTCTGTTTACTGGCGATTATATTCAGTTAATGAGAGACGTTGTTGTTGTTGTTTTTTGCTGCTGTTGTTGCCCGATTGGATTTCAGACTAAAGCTGCTCTCTCCAGCAGTCCACCATTCTCCTTTTGGGGGATGGAGTAAGGAGTTAAAGATCGTTTGTAAACTGGGCAGCGTATATTCAGCTTATGAGAGATCTAGGTCCGAATCCTTGACGTGTAAGGAGGCTCCCTGGCACCTCTTCCTTAGCGATTTATTTTTGGATATGGCTGGTTAACATCCTTTTTTACGTTGTTTATGCAGAGAGTGGCGGTGTTTGAAGGATTTATATCACACAGTAGGACAGTAAGGTGTAAAATAAGCAAAATTAATCGCTTAGGAAAAGATGTTAGGGAGCTACCGGAACCGAGAAGGATACAAGCTTGTATGGAAAATCTCTCCTTGGCTAAATAAAGACGACTGGGAATGGCAAGAATAAAAAATAATAATAATCATAACATACTCAACCTTTTATGCAAATCGAGGTGTATGAGTGAATAATATGTCTCAGTCTGGCGTCAGGGAGAATATATACCTTTATGCTTGCGTTTTTAATTGGCGGTGTTGTGTAAGACTGAATGATATACCTCAATTTGACGTCAGGGAGAAGAAATGCTGTGCTTGCGTTATTTATTAGCGGTGATTGCGCCCTGATAGCTCACTTAAAGGCCAGATTAAAGAGGAAGAAGCTGCTGTTGGCAATTTGTGCATTATATTATGTAGGACCTCCGATGGCTGAGGATGGGATGATGTGGATTTCTCTCTCTCTCTCTCTCTCTCTCTCTGTCTCCCCCCGTCTGTGTCTTACTAATGATTTTCAGTATAAGGTGCTTCACTCCCGTTGGCTATAGCGAAGCCATACCACATCATATCACACAACATCAACACAACCACTCAATACTATACCACCTTCTCACACCACACCACTCTCTCACACCACACCACTCTCACACCACACACCTCGTTATATCTTCCAGCACCACACCACACCACATTCTCATAACATCCAGCACCACATACCATACCACCTAACACCACACAGCACATCATACCACCTGCTCACACCATGCCACACAGAATCACCCTCCCACACCACACCACACAGACTCACCCTCCCACACCATACCACACAGAATCACCCTCCCACACCACACCACACAGAATCACCCTTCCACACCACACCACACAAAATCACCCGTCCACACCACACCTCACCTCACCAAGGGCATGAACCAAAGGGGCCCTGAAGTTCCCGCATATATTAATTTTGTGCATTTTATTCTTGCTATCTCCAGACGATTTTATTCAGCTTTGGGGAGACATCGAACTGGAGGGGTTAGATACGGCCTTTATTAACCATTCCCTTCTAGAGCTGATTTCTGAGTTTAATAAAATCGTCTTGTAGTGTGAATAAAATGAAAAAAAAAAAATGTTATCGAAGTGAAAGCGTTGATCGGTGTGTGTGTGTGTGTGTGTGTGTGTGTGTGTGTGTGTGTGTGTGTGTGTGTGTGTATGTGTGTTTGTGTGTGTGAGGTTCGGAAATTCATTGTCAAGGGTGTGTCGGTGCGTGTGAGTACGTGAGCAGGTGTGTGTGTGTGTGTGTGTGTGTGTGTGTGTGTGTGTGTGTGTGTGTGAGAGAGAGAGAGAGAGAGAGTCTGCATAAGTATAGTCTGATGTGTGTGTGTGTGTGTGTGTGTGTGTGTGTGTGTGTGTGTGTGTGTGTGTGTGTGTGTGTGTTTGCGTGTGTCCATAAAATATTTATATTTTGCTCCGATATATGTGTGTGCAGTCATTGCATGCACGACTCCGGTACGTCCCTCCTCTTGCTTGCATATGTGTGTGAACCCTTGTATGTGTAATGTATGTATGCATATCTTCCTGCGTGCATAACAGTGTGTGGCATATTGTCCTTTGTGTGTGTGTGTATATGTGTGTGTGTGTGTGTGTGTGTGTGTGTGTGTGTGTGTGTGTGTGTGTGATGGTTCTGGCGAGTGGCATCCTCACGCGTGGCATCATTATAACCATGTGACTTCGCTGTCTGGTTATACAAACGTCCCTCAAGTCCCTCCCTATCCCCCGAAAGGAGGAGGGTGGACTGCAGGCGAAGGACAACCTCAGCCTGCAGTCCACCGTGTCCATTTTCAGCGGTCATAGCAATAACTTCTTGTGTGCCTGTTCGTTTGTTCTCTTTCTGTGTGAATGTGCTTTTTATGTATCTTTCCTGCGTGCATTTGTGTGTGTACATCTTAATAAATTAACGTAGCTACCTCCCCGCGTCCATCCCTGTGTGTGTGTGTGTGTGTGTGTGTGTGTGTGTGTGTGTGTCTTCCTTCTCCCATATCCCTCTGTACCTCCCCATGTATATATGTATCTCTCCCTCTGCGTGCATACCTTTCCGTGTGTGCATGTTTGTGCGTGTGCGTGTGTGCGTGCGTGAGGTGGCAGATATATTGGTGGCAGAGATCAGGGCGGGAGAGGAGGAGGCACCACGGCTGGATTTATGCCCCCCTTGCACGCCGCCATATTGCATTTTATTCCACACGCAATATTATGCATTCACTTTTCATTCCACCACATGGGTACCATTTCTGAATTACGGAGGCACTTCTTGGATTTTTTTTTTTCCAAGGTGTTTTTGAGGTATTAGAGCATTTATCTTAGTTATTTTTGAGTTACGAAGCAATTTATAGTGCTGTCTTAATTTTCTAGTGAAGTTATTATTTTTAAGGTACAAGAAATAAATATAAGAGTGCGAAGGTGTCAAGGTCTTGCATAAGTTTTACTACTCAAGGGGTGTATTTTGAAACTTGTAAGAATTTATATAAGTGTACTCTCTGTAATTTACGCAGGCATATGTACTGTACCGCTCCCTTCACTTTCATTTCCTTTTGCATCATCGTCATCATCATCATCATCATCATCATCATCATCATCATTCTGATCCTGTTAAATTACAACGGCATTTATCATTTATCTTTCATTTTATTTCCTGTTCATTATATTTTTTATTTACGACCGCTTTCATATTCGATAATGTCTTTGCTTTCATTTTCCACTGTAGACATTCAAGTTATATACAGTATTATTTTTGAGTTACGTAATAAGGCCCACCATCCACTCGCTTGATGTAGTGCTACCTTCATGTGACATGCCAGATAGTTTTTCGTAGTTTAGGAAACCAGTTTGTGCGCTGGGTGGTAACCATATAACCAAATTGACACCTGGTGGTCTAAAGGGTTAATGCGATTCAACCGGATGTGGCTCGTAAGGGTTTACATCCGATGAGTTTAGGGGGTTTATTGCTTACAAAATGCCACTCAAGGACGAATGAGTGGTCACTTGCTTTAAATGTCTGGAGTAAGGAGTCTAGCCCCGGGTCCTTACGCTCTTGATGGGTCAGTGAAGGAGAGGATTATATACGGTACAATTGACCAAAGTATTTGTATGAGAGTACCGTCGTGATTTGGATTCGTTGTACCACTTTAAGTATTTATATGTAGTACAAAGGCATCCGCATGATTGCTGTCTTGATTTGCATTCTGTGTACCTCTTATGTATTTATATATAGTACAAAAACAGCCATATCAGAGTACCGTCTTGCTCTGCCTTTCATTTTGCCTCTCAGATATACACTCATTTACGACACCATTTATATCGTAGTACCGTCTTGATTTGCATTCACGTGCCACTTAAGAATTTTATAGTGAGGTAAAAAGCATTCATATCGGAGAACCATCTTACTCTAGTTTTATTTTGCCTCTCTGGTATATACTGTGTTACGGCAGCATTTATATTACAGTACCCTCTTGATTTTGCTTTCTTGCTGCACTGTAGGCATTGATTCCGACTTACTGAAACAAAGGATTTATCGCTCAACATTAAAATACCCTCCTGTGTTTATTTTGAGTTTGCCTCTTACGTGTACATTGAACTACGAAAGCATTCATTCAAGAGTAACGTCTTGGTTTTGCTATCAGGCTACATTTTAAGCATTGATTCTGACTTGAAAGAATTTACACTTTAAGCATTGATTCTGTCTTGGAAGAATTTACACTTCAAGCATTGATTCTGACTTGGGAATACACACAAAGCCTTCATCTGATTTACCACAGCGTGCATGTTAGAATTCCATCATGATCTGGCCTTCACTTAGCCTCTCAGTTATTCATCTTGATCTAGGAAGGCACGCACACATTAGAACACTGTTATAAAATGCCAAAGCAGGGATAAGAGATTAAATGTTGAATCTTCCCACACCACAACGCACCTACCCACCTCACGCACCGAACTTTCACAACACATAATCCTTCGCCATACCCTTAACGCAAGACCTCGGGGAGCGTCCCCCTGAAGTGGCCGGTTTGCTGCAGTCCACTGGGTTCGTGTCCACATATGTCTGAGATTACAACTACAACAGCATCAGCATCATCATTATTATCATCAAGAGCAACAACAGCAACAACATTCAGGCTTAACCCCTTCACAACGATGGTGTCTTTCGTGTCCTGCCTGTTTTAATAACCTTACCTGAGATATTAGAGTTCGCCTTCGTTAATCCCTTCACTCTTGGCCCGTATTCTCGTCGGGTAAGGAGGCTGCCTAGTACCTGTTCCTTAACGATTTATTCTCTAAATTGCATATTAATATCCCCTGGTTTACTTCTTATGTCTTTTCGATATCGACATAGATGGCATGAATAACACACAAGAATATAGTAACGGAGCAGAATCAGAAATAAATCTAGTAACGAAGAGGTGTTAGTAAGCTTCCTAACGGCACTGGAATTCCGTCCTTTAGTGGGATTTCCGTAACTGAATAAAATCATCAGGTAGAAACAAGAATAAAGAAAAAATATAATCGTACTGAAGTGTTTGAGAAGAAACTTGAGGATATTATCTACATTTACTGAAACTTGCAAGAATGTAAATTTTACAATATCATCCTGGTTTATTTACACTTCTAAGAGCATAAAATATTAGAATATAGTACGTTTATATGTATTGTTATTATTATTAATATTATTATTATTATTATTATTATTTATTATTATTATTGATGATGACCAGCAAGCATCTATTTTGTCTTGCTAAAGCCGTCTTGATTTTTCTTTTTTAGTGCCCTCAAGCAGTCCATATTTAGACAGCACGCACAGTAGACAGGCATCATTATCCTCCTGTCATCACAAAACACTCATTCATGGCTACAGAAGCACGCATATTAGAATTCCAACCTCACTCTTATTCAAGCTCTCAGCACTCATTCTACGTTACGAAAGCACGCATACGTAAAATTCCAGCTTGATGCACATTTTCATCCAGCCATCAAACACTCATTCAACATTAAGAAAGCACAGCCAGGACAATGCTGTGGTGATCCCGCTCTCTCTCTTTACGACCAAGCACTTAGACTCGAAACAGCGGCCCCAGTCAGAAGGGCACTCAGTTTGTGTGCTGACATCATAGTGCCGTGAGCTGTTTGTCATCCTCATCAACAACAACATGTCATCATCACCACCCGCCACCGCCGCCGCCGCCGCTCCATCTTGTTGTCGTCATGCCGCCTCTTTCCCAATGAGATGGAAGAATTAAAAGGCACACAGATAGGTCTTCAGTGGTATTTTATTCCGGCTGACACCAGACCATTTTATTCATTTGAAAATATGCCATAAGAGCAATTAATCCTGCCATGGCTACGTCTGCTCTGGTACCTTATGTAATCTAATGTCAAATGTTTTATATATATTTCCATCAGAGGGTGAGTTAGTAGTGTCTGAGAGTGATCGAGAAAGAGAAGAAAGTTGGAAGCGTGGGAAAGAGTGTCCCTATCAAACAATCAGAACAGAAAAAAAAAAGTGAAAAAAAAAAAAAAATAAAATAAATAATCATCTGTGTCAAGGTTCATCGGGATATGGAAGACATGCGAGAGTTAGGGAGTTAGGAAAAAACATCTGTTAACTTATATTACATATATTAACATGGATAACCCAACACCAGTCACCTTGACAGAGAAAAATTATATTACATCTGTCTACAACATTAACCCAAACACCACCGTAGGATGAGATAAAGGGATGGGGTGGAGAGGTATATGAGAGAGGGGGGTGTGAGTTGGGAGCGGGGCAATGAAATGGCGGGGGACAGGGCGACGTGGAGGCGATTTGTTTGTGGCCACCCCGAACGGGATTGAGGCGTCTGGCAATAGATAGATAGATAGACCACCGTAGTCTAAGCACTTTACTCTGCCGCACACACGTCTCACATTGGCAGGTTACTCCCTAATCAGTCCACTAAAATTCCGGCACTACTCGGCAGCCCACACTGTCCACGTAGAAGACGTACAGGTAGCACGCTCCTTGTAGGCGACTTGTAGGTCAAACATTCCTCGCAGGCGACTTACCAGGTCTGTAGTTCCTGGTTGAAATCTGCCCCTCTCCGTCTATCCAGGCATGGAGTTCCTGGAGTGCTCCTTGATTTCTGCTGTCGTCGGGGTTCGTTTCGTCTCTCCCTCTCTCTGTCTATCCAGGTATGGAGTTCCTGGAGTGCTCCTGGAGGTCTGCTCTCCTCGAGGTTCGTTTCGTCTCTGTCCCTCTCCGTCTGCCTGTAACCCTGGCCTCACCCCGCTTACTGCTGATATTGGCTGAGATCAGGCAGTTTTTACAAACGAGGCAACTCCTCTGTTGGCCCCAACAGCTTTCCCTGAACAACCAACAATGGTATAATAGTTTATATAACAAACAAGTCATTATGGTCATTGTGGTAGGCTGCATGTGACAGCCTGTTTATTTTAAGGCCCTTGAACATTGATTTTAAAAGACTGGAGGTCACCAACAGAAAGTGAAAAGCAGGAAGTCAGAGCGACATTATGAAAACTGGAAGCATGAAAATGTAAACAAACTCCAATTATTTTTTTTTTTTTACTGTGATATCTGAAGCACGTGATGATGATAGAATATGTTTGATCTTTCTGTATCATTGCTGACTGTATTGTATGTTATTTACCGGTATGTAGTGTGATCACATAATAATCACAGGTGTTATGTAAATGACTGACAAAAATTAGAGTCTTGCTTACTCCTTGGCACTCGCAGACTCGTATTCTCGTCGGTTGAGGAAGCTCCCTGACACCTTTTCCTACGCGATTTATTTTCTGTTACAAATTACTGTCGTCTTCTGTGGTACATAAATCGTTTCGATATCGTCATACTCTGCATGAATATCGTACGAAAGGACATGACCCAGCCATATCCGAAAATAAATCGCAAAGGAAGAGGTGTTAGGGAAAGAATACGGCTCTCAGTTCTAGTACTACGGGTGTCAGTTCCAGAGTTGACCAGTTGTGTACATGGGGGAGTGGGAATATCGGTCAGCGCCTACGTTTGAGAGCTGGATAGAAGTGGGTGAAGATGTGCATATGAGAGGTGGGTAAAATAGGATAAGAGGGTGTAACTTAGGTAGACAGATTAGATAATTGGATAGAAAATGGATGAAAGGATGTAGGGTAGATAGTTGGATAGAAAATAGGGTGAAAGTGTGTAGGTGGACGAGATGGATGGGAAGTAGATGAAAATGTGTAGTTGACAATTTGGATAGTTAGATAGGAAGTGGATGGTAGGGTGTAGGTAGATAGTTGGATGGAAAGTCGGGTGAAAGTGTGTAGGTAGAGGAGTTGGATAGGAAATGAGTTGACGAATTGGGTAGAAATTGAGTGATAGTGTATGTAGGGAGACGAATTGGATAGAAAATAGTTGAAACTGTTTTGAGAGACAAGTTCAACAGAAAATGGTTGAGTGCGTAGGTAAATGAGTTGGGCAGAAAATATGTGAAGTATGTGGGTAGACGGGTGCTGCATGCTCAGTGTAGAAAAACAAACATGAGGTAGACAGGTGGACAAATGGCTCTCCCAACTTTCACCATTCCGGTCAATTGGTTGTTAGCCCGTTCCATCCCGGCCCGCCACGCCTCCGGGATCATCTCTCCATCTTGTTCTTCTGTCTACTTCTTCCTCTCGTTCCTACTCTGGACTGACGCTGTGTTGCCCTGATTTGTCATGCGTTATCTGGTCGTCGTAAAACGTGATCCGCCTGTTTCCGTGTTGCATTCTCAATAGTAGTAATTAAGGGCCGCTGAGTTGTTGCTGTTGTTGTACCTCCAGGCTCTTCTGAAACATGAACCCGGTGGACTGCAGGCTCAACTTGCCCTCCATCAGTAAGCTGTCCTTCTGCCAGGGGGTGTTGAATTTTGACTATTATTATTATTATTTTTTATTTTTTTTTTTTTTTAAGGGAACAATCTTGAGGTGTTCTGGCTTTTGGTTCCTTCCTCCTTGCATAAAAAAAAGTTGAGGGACGTTTATATAACCAGACATTGGATCCGCCCGGCTACAACGGTGCCACCACGTGCAGGCGTCTTCCTCCTGCTAGGTAGAATCCAGAAACATTGAGAATAACGCAGAACTGGAGAACTATCATTATAGTCACCAGCAAAAATAGGCCACACCTTCATTCAGTTATCATGCCTACTAATTCACCTAAATCTGGGATCACTGAGCCTCGTTTATCTCTCCTCGCCCTTAAACCTACAGATTCAGCTAAGCGTGGGATCAATGAGCGTCGTTTATCTCTTATCACTGAGCCTCGTTTATCTCTTATCTCGCCTGTAATTTATCCTCCTCTCACCTCTGTGCCATTTAACCCTTACCCCACAGCATCCCATTCCCTTCTAGCCGTGCTCCATCTCCTCTTCCTGGCTTACTTATCACCTCCCTTATTTCATTTATCCCACCCCTCTCTTTCTCATTTCTCTCCACCACTCCATGTTGCAAATCAGTGCTCCTCTCTGTAACCCTTCCTCCCCATTCCAGTTACAATCCTTTCCTCCGCCTTAAAACTTGCTGTAAACCAACTCATCTCTGTCTAAACCTGCTATATTCTTGACTCCAGATGAATGCCACTTTATTGCCCTTTAATTTGCTATAACCCACCCCATAATTCTTTACGGTACTCCCCTCTTCTAGATTTCCCCCACCTTGCCACTGTTAACCCTGGCGTTACCCAATACACCTCTCTTTAACCGTGCTATTCTTCCCATTCCAGGATCCTCTACGCCTCGCTGCTCATATACTCTAACTCAGTGCTTCTCTCTTTAACCCTGCCCAGCTTCTCCATTGCAGCTGCAGCCCTCTTTGCCGCTCATAAACGTGCTGTAAACCAATCCATCCCTCTTTACCCCTACTATACTCCTCACCCACAAGCAACACCACTTCAGTTTACCGATCTTAAATTTGCTGCAACCCTCCCTCCCAGCCCTACCTCAGCTTAGGCTTTCCTTACTCCCTCTTTCCAGTTCCACTTCATTTCACCACTTCACTACTTTGGTGTCTGCTTGTGATTTATTTTTGCATTTACCAGACGAAATTATTCATCCTAAGAGGACCATTTGTCTGTGAAGGGGATAGAGAAGATTGTGTTTAACCCGTCAAGTTTGGAAAATCAATCCTTCCTGTCCGTTTTGCAAGTCTATCCTCATCTGAATGGAATCGGTAGGAAATGGCAAGAATAAAACATATTTTGTAGCGGCTAAATTTGCACTAACCCACTCCACTTTTGTTTAACCCGACCTTCTCCTTAGATGCAGACCAACCCAATCATCTCAGACCCATCCTACTCCCTCACCCAACCTAGACCTATCCATCTCTGTCTTACTTCATCGACCCAGCTCGCACTGATCCTCGTAATTCCACTATTTCTATCTGTCCATCACTCGCTCCTCTGTGGCACACCTCATTCCTACTTTTACTTTGCCCACCCTCACCTCTACTTTGCCCCACTGGTCTCTTCCTTGACCCATCTAAACCTGACACCCATTACTTTGTCACTCTCAGCCTCCCCCATTCATTCGCACCACCTCCTGCATTGTAATTCATTCCAATCCCTCACCTCTCACCCCATCCCGCCCCATCAGCCTATCATACCTATCTTCCATTCAGTCCTTTATTGACCCAGCTCGTGTGTGTGTGTGTGTGTGTGTGTGTGTGTGTGTGTGTGTGTGTGTGTGTGTGTGTGTGTGTGTGTGTGTGTGTGTGTGGACCTGTCTCTCTCTTCCTAGACTCAGCTCACCCACTCGACCCACATCACCCGACTCTTCATTGTGCCACACCACCCTTCCTGGAACCACCTCCCCCTGAATCACCCCACCCCATCACCCCCCCTTCCCTGCCCCCCCCTGACTCTTCCCACCCCATCACCCCTCCCATCCACCCGTCCCTGTCCCTCCCCATCTTGCATCCCATTCTGGCATTGTCATCTGTTTCGCTCCACGTCTCTCCACTCTCACCCCCTCACTCCCCATGTCCCTTGCAATCCCTCCCTTATTATATTTTGCCCCCCTTTTCTCTTCCTCTCACGTCCCGTACCTACCCTTCTTTTCCCCTCCTTTCCTTCTCCTGCCTTTCCTTCCCTTCCTTTCCCTCCACTGACCCCCTTCTTCCCCTCCTTCTCCCTTCCCATCCCTCGTGCCATCCTTAAAAAGTACACCTTCCTGTCGTTGCTTCTCGACCTTTCTTTTCCCATTTCCTTCCCCTTTCATCCCTCTCCCTCCTCCCTGCCTTCCCCTTCCTTTCCTCCTCCCAACCCCGGACACTCACTTTATATACAGTACAATCAGTTTAGATGAATGTGCCTCGTTTAAATTGGAGATTCATATTCCTGTGCATATCACGTGACCACACCGAGTAAATCCTGAAATTCAAGATCGTACCAACACCGACTCGCTTACTGTTCCGTAGATTTGTGTGTGTGTGTGTGTGTGTGTGTGTGTGTGTGTGTGTGTGTGTGTGTGTGTGTTGTGAAATTGGTTGTGTAAATGAATATACGGATGTCAAGAAAAATTTGAGTAGTTTTTGTAATTGTGTGTGTGAGTGAGTGTGTGTGTGTGTGTGTGTGTGTGTGTGTGTGTGTGTGTGTGTGTGTGTGGTGATATTGTTTGTGTAAATGAATATATGGATGTCAAGAAAAATATATGAGTAGTTTATATGTAATTGTGTGTGTGTGTGTGTGTGTGTGGTGAAATTGGTTGTGTAAATGAATATATGGATGTCAAGAAAAATATGAGTAGTTTTTGTAATTGTGTGTGTGTGTGTGTGTGTGTGTGTGTGTGTGTGTGTGTGTGTGTGTGAATGTAAATGAATATATGTATGAGTATGTATGTATGCATGAGTGTTCCTGTATTTGTGGAATTGTGTTGCACTGTATCAGGCCTCGTCTCTCTAGATTAAATCACGAGTTTGTGTAGGCCTATGAATGTGTAAGTGAAAAATGTATGAGCATGTGTGTGAGAGAGAGAGAGAGAGAGAGAGAGAGAGAGAGAGAGAGAGAGAGAGAGAGAGAGAGAGAGAGAGAGAGTTATGGGAGTGTACAGGTTTGTGTTATCTGCGTGTATGAGTGCGCATGTATGTACTGTGTCTATCAGCTTATCTCCTTGTCTGTCTGTAGTGAGTATATAGTTACGAATGCGTTACCTTACCCTTATCCCCAATCCTTTATGTACCGTACGCAACAGGTCAGTTCTGGAACTGTCTTCCTCATTTTGTATTTCCTGCTGCCTACGACCTCCATGCTTTTAAATGCAGTGTGTCCAGACATCTCGAAATGAAAAGATCTTGAATTTGGTTCTCTGTTATCTTTTTATTTTTTCATGGGAAAAATCTGGGCTTCAAGCCTTTGGTTCCTTTTTCTATGCATTACAAGATTTGGCATTATTTACTAAACCTCTGTGGTCAGTGCATATAATTTTGCACACTAATTCCCGCCAGACACGGTAAAAGGGGTAAAAATGGCCAAAATGTGTGGGAACTAGTTTCTTGGGCGAGAAACGTGACCGCCTGAGTTCTGCGTCCTGGCACGTTCTGTAGTAGGTCAAGGTGTCACTCAGGCGCCTCATCCTTATTGTTTTACTCCTATGCCTTCGCGTAGTGCTTTTATATTCCCTGTGATGTCATTAATGCAGTCCAAGTTGATATTAAGGAGACAAACAGCGTATATTAGACAGGTAAAGTGTAGTAAGGATAATAAATAGCAGTCAAGAGTATTAGAGACTCTCCTCAGACTCAAAAAGTTGTTCCCTAGTGATAAGCGCTGTACCTCACCTTCCAGTTCTGTCACTTTTTCCATAAATATTGCTCATTGGCATTATGTACTAAATATCTGTGCTCAGTGGATATGATTTTCCAAACTAATACCCGAAATATACCATAAATCAGGTAAATAAATAAAATTATGAGGACCGGTTTCTTGAGCGATAGAGACGTGACCGCCTGCGTGATGCGTCCTGGCACGTATTCTAGTAGGCCAAGGTGTCACTCAAGTACCATATCTTAACAGCTTTATGTCTTCCCACGGGCACTTTATATTTCTTTCAGTGTTCTTAATGCAATTTAAGTTGATATTAAAGAGACATTAACAGCATACATTAGACTAGTAAGGTGAAGTAAACAAAAAATAATTAACAACTCTAGTATAGAGATTCCTCAGTAGACAGGTGTTTTATATTTGCACCCCTTCGTAATATACGCCGCTCCCCATCTTCCAGTTCGGACAATTTTGCCATAACCGTAAATGTTGTTTTTGCGGCATTTTTCATTAAACAAATGTATAATTGATGTATCATTGCAGACAGTTAACAGGAATACGGCAGAAAAGGGGTAAGAAGTGGACAAAAATGCATGGGAACTAGTTTTATGGGAGTGATACGGGACCGCCTGAGTGATCTTGTATTCCTCCGCGTCATTCTTGGCGGGAAAAGGTGTTTTAATGTTGCACGTCGCGCGCCTCCCGTATTTTTCACCAGTGCTTTGAGACAGTTGCGTTAGATGCGTGAAAAGTATATATATTCAGTGAGCATATAGTGCCGTGAAAAGAATATAGAAGATAGAGAAGAGGAAATAGCGTGAATTTGGAGATAACCTGGCAGAGAAGGTAAGAAATCTGTGCGTTGATTCTTGCCGTGTTCTCGTCGGCAGTGGAGGATGCCAAGCACACCATCATTACTAGTTTATGCCTGTTTTATCGTAATGTATGTTATTTATGTAACCTGAGTTAATAATTATTTAAACGAGATAAATAACATACATTCATATGGTACATCAATACATAAAAACTAAATCGCTAAGGAATAGGTGTTAAGAAAGCCTAATAATCCCGTATTTTCGTGGACTTCATACTACTACTACTACTACATATATACTACTCTTAGTAATGAAATAATACTGATCACAACATACTACTACTACTACCAATATTAATAATTGTAACTGATAATAATAATTAGCTGAGATTAAAACACAGCTCCCCTCCTTCCATTTTAATTATTTTTCCTGTATTCTTACGAGTATTGCTAAGATGTTTTTTTCTTATAATAATTCTTTGCTCAGTGGATATAAGATGGCAGATTAGTAGTCGAAATTCGGTAGCTGGGGAAATTATAGTATTATCCGTTGTACAATTTTCACTGGTTAAGTTTTTTCGTTATTATTATTATTATTATTATTATTATTCGTACAGATGTTGCATAGGTGACATTATTAAAACCTCTGTGCTCAGTGGATATAATTATGGACACAGATACACCATAAAGGGTAAACAGTGACCAAAAATACGAGTATGTGGAACTATAATAGTTTCTTGGGCGATAGCAACGTGCCTGCTTGAGTGGTGCGTCGTGGCATGTATTCCAGTAGGCCAAGGTGTCATTCCAGGCGCCTCATCCTTACCGTTTTACTCGTACTGTATGTCTTCGTGTAGTGCTTTTATGTTCCCTTCGATGTCATTAATGCAGTCTGAGTTGATATTAAGGTGATATAAACAGTGTATTTTAGGTAAGGTGTGGTAAGCTTAATAAATAGGAGTTAAAGAGTATACAGTAGAGAAACTCGCCCTTAGATTCATAAGAGCTGTTCCCTAGTGATGCGCGGCGTACCCCACCTTCCAATTCAATCTCGTTTTCCATAAATATTGCTCCTTGGCATTACTTATTATACAAGTGTGCTGCGTGGATTAATTGAACAAGCTAACAGCCGAAATACACCATCAATGAGAAAATAAAATGTATGGGAACTAGTTTCTTGGGCGATATAGACGTGACAGTCTGCGTGATGCGTCCTGGAACATATTCAAGTAGGCCAAGTGTCACGGAAGTACCATATCTTAACTTTGTCTTCCCACGGGCATCTTTTTCAATGTTCTTAATGCAATCTAAGTTGATATTATGGAGACAAACGGCATATATTAGACTAGTAAGATGTCGTGAACATAATATATAAGTAACAGCTATAGTAGAAAGATTCCCTAGTAGACAGGTGTTATAAAATTGCCTCTCCCTTGTAATATGCGCCGCCTCCCACTCTCCAGTTGTGACGATTTTTCCGTAAGTGTTCGCTTTGTGGAATTTTTCATTAAAAACTATGCATAATTGATACATTATTGCAGCCAGATAACAGGAATACTCCAGAAAAGGGGTAAAAAGTAGTCAAAATGCATGGGAACTAGTTTTATGGGAGACTGAGACGTGGCTGTCTGAGTGATCATGTATTCCTCCGCGTCATTCTTGACGGGAAAAAGTTTTAAAATGTTGCACGTCGCGCGCCTCCAGTATTTTTCACGAATGCTTTAGAGACGCGTTAGATACGTGAAAACTGTGTATATTCAGTGAGCTTATAGTGCCGTGAAATGAATATAGAAGATAGAGAAGAGGAAATAGCGTGAATTTGAAGATAACCTGGTTGATTAGGTAAGAAATCTGTGCGTTGATTCTTGCCGTGTTCTCGTCGGCAGTGGAGGATGCCAGGTACATCATTACTAGTTTATGCCTGTTTTATCGTAATGCATGTTATTTATGTAACCTGAGTTAATAATTATTTAAACGTGATAAATAACATACATTCATATGGTACATACTTTCATGCCCGGTACATAAAAACTAAATCGTTAAGGAAGAGGTTCGTTCGTTCGTTGAAAGATTTCCTGCGTATATAGTCAGGCCGGGCCATACATTAGCCCGGTCAGTGGTGTATGGGCTGATTAAAAAACAGTAAGTGGGGAGGACAGGACCCGGGGATTGCCCAGCACACACCTGTCTCCTGACTGGCTTTGTGGTGTGTGTGAAGGAAGAGGTGTTAAGAAAGCCTAATAATACTGTATTTCCGTTGACTTCACACTACTACAACTGTTAGTAATAAATAATACTGATCGCTACTTTCTTCTACTACTACTGCCAATATTAGTAATGGTAATAATAATAATAATAATAATAATAATAATAATAATAATAAGGTGAGATCACACACAGCTCCCCTCCTTCCATTTTAATTATTTCTCATATTTGTACGAGTATTGCTAACATGTTTTTTCATACAATAATTCTTTGCTCAGTGGATATAAGATCGCAGATTAGTTGTGGAAATTTGGTAGCTAGGGAAATTATAATATTTTCCGTGGTACAATTTTCATTGGTGGTTTTTTCATATTATTATTATTATTATTATTATTATTATTATTATCATCATCATCATCATCATCATCATCATCTTCGTACAGATGTTGCGTAGGTGACGTTGAAACATCTGTGCTCAGTGGATATAATTATGCACACATACACCATAAAGGGTAAACAGACCAGGGCCCGGATGCACAAACGGCCTTATGGCTACACACGGCCTTAAGTCGGGTAGTTTAAGGCCGTGGGTCGCTAAGGCCCATGCACGAAGCACCAACAGGAGGGTAAGCCTCGGTAAGGCCGCCTCAACTGCTGAGGCTGGGTCGGAGCAGCCTTACCGTACTGAGACCCGTAAATAAAGTAACTCCGATTTGATATTCTCGGTAGCACAAACCGGACCCAACTTGTTACTGTTTGCCTCGGCATGGAGTTGATGGTTGTCTGTGAACTAGATCGTGCTTTGCGAAGGGAATGGAGGTTTCTTGGAGCCACTGAACCCCTTGTAACATAAATGATGAACATGTATTGAGACGATATCGCCTCCCCAGGAGCGAATTCCTTCGTTTAACGGAACTTGAACCTCATATTGAGAGTGTCACGTTACACTGCCATGCCATTCTTGCCTACACAACAATTTTTGGCAACCCAGAGGTTCTACGCTAGTAGGAATTTTCAGTGTTGTTGGAGGGTGGTATTCATGAGTCAAGTGTATGCAAAGTAATATCACGTGTGACAGATACTTTATACAGAAAATGACTGAGAAAAATTAAGATGCCCAGTGGTTTGCTGAGAAGGACAGAGACGAGGGTTTCCACAGAATAAATAAATTTCTTGAAGTATTTGGGTTCCCACGGGAAGGGAGAGAAAGAATACATCCCCAGTATCCTTGCTTGTAAGGGGCAACTAAAAGGGGCCTTTTTGTCTCCAGTCTTCCTTTCCTTACTGTCCTCTTCTGTCTTCCATTCTACCCCCTTTTCTTGATGTTTGTGTGTTTCTTATGGTCTTTATTTTCCCTCTACTATGCCATGCAGCCATATTATGGATTGGTGATAATTCATTATTCCTAACTTCCTAAAGTGCTTGGAGCAATGGATTGAACCCTAATACCAATTAAGGCCCCAGATCACAAAGAATATGTATTTGTCAGCCGCAAACGGTTTCATTCACTGGCTGTGCAAGTTGTTTGACAGCAAGAAAATGATAATGAGCTGTAATTACAGATATCATGGCAGCACTCACGCTGCCAATATCTGGGCTAATTCTAACCACCAGAGATCTGAACCAAGGTGTCTATGGCGACATTTTTATGCCAGGTAATTGTGGTTGCTGATTACTTTGTTTAAAGTTAGACAATGGTTAGGTAAAACAAGGCAAACATAATAAGTTCCCATTCATATTGCTATTTTATTTCTTTACTCCTAAACCCTCTCATCTTACTAATGTTTTAAAGATTGTGTGGGTGTATTGCTCTTCATCACTAATATTGGGACGTCTTGTCATTGCACCCGACATTTTCAATTAATTACCGGCAGTTCACGTGCTTATCCTTGACTGTTGTGTTTTTGTTACCGGCATTGTGTGAAATAAGGTATTGTATAGAACGCCTAGGAATTCTATAGAATGACCAACATTTTTTGGCAAAGTATGAAATAAGTTTATTTCATTCTGACTTTATATATTTTACCTAACCTGGGACTTTAATAGAATGCATAGGTATTCTGTAGAATGTCTAATATTTTTATGGCAAAGTATAATGTAATAACAAGGGGTTAGGCTGGGATAATGTAGGTTAGGTTAGGTTAGGTTAGTTAGGCTAGGTTAGGTTAGTTAGGCTAGGTTAGGTTAGGTTAATATAGAAGAACGTTATGTTAAGCACTTACCTAAATTTCTAACCTAACCTACCGTAATCGAATAAACGTAGCCCAGACCATCCCAGCCTAAAACTAACCGCAGCCTAAATTAACCTAACCTACTCAAATGACTGAGTTCACAGTTTGTCGGTTTGCTGCAGTTTGGTCGTTTCTCACGTTGCCTATAATAAACACGGTAATCTACAGAATACCAAGGAAATGTGTACAGATGATTTTATCTTATACCTTGGCTTGAAGTTTACCTAGGCGTTCTATACAGTGACGGGTTTCCCACTATGACGGTAACATAAACACTCCTCTCGCCTCTCACCCCTAGCTGATTCATGAAGGTCTGTGATTGGCCCAGTGTTTGTGTTCTGCCGTCTGATTGGTCGGCAGGGTCGCAGCTGACACTCTAGATTTCCCCCAAAACATTCCCCACAGTTAAGGCCAGCCTTAGCTAAGACCAATGCACGAAACTTAAGTCAGCCCTAAGACAAAGCAACGGGTCGTCGTGCATGGGCCTTAAAGGCAGCCGTAGGGCCGCCTTTAATATTTCATATAAGGCCAGCCTTAAGGCTGCCATCCGACGGAGTTTTGTGCATCCCAGCCCAGAAATATACGGAACTAGTTTTTTGGGAGCTATAGACGTGACCGCGTGAGTGATGCGTCCTGACACGTATTCTAGTAGGTCAAAGTGTCGCTCAAGCACCACGCCATACCGCTCTGTTTCTTTGCTGGGGACTTTTATGTTCCTTTTGATACTTATGCTAAGTTGATATTAAGGAGACAAACAGCTTACATTGGCTAGTAAGGTGTAGTAAGCATAGTAAATAGTAAGAATAGCTGAATCCTTAGGTGCTATCCTTGTCTTATGCTAGTAGTTTAATCACTCTTGTAGGAACTGTCTAGAATGGTTCAACTGGCCTATTGCAGTTATCTTATAATCTTCTGTGTGTGTGTGTTCGCTTGCGTGCATTAAATTAATTGTCTGCCACGCTTTATCTTGGCAAAATTCAATCAGTGGAGGTTTATGTATGTGTATGTAAGTATAAAATGTATGAGTGTTCGTATGTATGCGTGAATATGTGTACAGTATATTATGTTTGCGGGACTTCGCTTCTGTCGACCACACTTCATAATTCACAGCTTTATTCAGTGTTTATGACTACGTATGTGTGTGTATATTGTATGCATAATGTATTTGGTGTATGCATGTACTGTATGTGTGTATGCATGTATAAGCAACTGTGTGCACTAATGTATTTTGTGTATGCACATACGTATGTAGGTATATGTATGAATGTAAGTACCGGTATGTATAAGCAGCTATGTGCACTAATGTATGTTATGTGGTATATTTGTAGGCTATGCATAAATGTATTTATGTATGAATGTACAGTATGTATGCATGTATAAACAACTGTGTGCACTAATAAATTTTTAAATGTATGTTTGTATGCACGTCTATGTATATACAGTATATACGCAGCTATATACTGTACAATACCTGCGTGCCGTATTAGTATGTATTTATGTATGCATGTATGTATGTATGTATGTTTGTATGTATGCATTTGAATATATGCATGTATGTGTATTTACGCAGCAATAAACAGTACCTGCGTGCTGTATGTGTTTATGTATGTATTTTATGTATGTTTGAACGTATGTATGTATAAATAAGCAACTACATGCGTGAGTGTGGCGGTATATATGTATGAGAGTGTGAGTATATTTTCAAAACTCAGTTCACCACGATTGATCATGGTTGAATATTTCGTTTGTGTGTGTACAGTTACCGATATAAAAATCGATTCATCATTACCATAAATAACGAGACACTGAGCGATGCCTTTCGAAACCCACTGATGCGTTGTTCCGAGACCAGCATAGTTTTTGAGACTACTGTGTACGAGTTTCATTTATGTTCGAGAAAAAGGTGAACTGATAATGTTCGAAACTGTGTGGTACAGTGGTTTCAAAGTAGCCATACTCGTGGTCGATGGTTTCACAGTGAGCGTGATCACGTTATTACTATTATTATTATTATTATTATTATTATTATTATGAAGCAAATACTCGTACTTCCGAATGAACAGTGTAATTCATATATAAAGTTCCATCTGAAAGGAGTATTAATGGGAATAACAGACTTGCGCCTAAATTGCAAGTTACTAAAAATGTTTTGACACTTGCATCTGCTGGTAAAGGTAAAGACGGAAGAAAGGAAATATATAATTTTGTATGCAGTATACACATCTAGGTTTCCGAACTACTGAAGAGAGATATCAAACTTTCCAGCCTGAGTGAAGATTTGCTATACCTTGTCCACTCTAACTTGGCCCAGAATACCGTAACTTCATCCTTTTTGAGCTGTAACAAGAGACGGACACTACAAAATAATACTAGTCAGGAAGGAGTGCTTGGAATGGATGTAAAACCATAGTAATATTTAACCACTGATCGACGACAGGAAAGCTACAAAAGGACGAAAAATTCCCTTAAAGTCATGGTGGACGAACTACAGTTAATTTGTTATGGTCTTATCAATCTGAAGACAGTTTCAAGGCGGTGTAAGAGTACTTTTGACCGCGGCTATACACCCCTCTATTTTCAGCTGGTGTAAATGAAGGATTGACTCTGTAAAAGACCAGTTGACCGCAGGTGTTAAAGACTCACTGACCGCAGGTATAAAAGGACCAATGACCGGAGGCGCAAACGAACTATTGGCCACATAATTTGAAAGAACAGCTGACCCCAGACGGAAGCGAACTATTGAAGGCCCGTGTCCATAAATCAAGGTCGGGGATCAATAAGGCAATATATTAAGTTGTGTGAGACCAAGGTGAGGGGCGTCGTGAACCCTGGAGTGAAGTTGACCTAATGAAGACGAATGACCCATGGCAGAGGCAGTGATCTATAGAAGGAACTCGATTGCTGCTCCCAGGGGCGCTGTCTGGATTCTGCTCTGGATCGATCTGGTTTTTTCAGAACTCATTAGTCTAAAGATATAGCTGCTTGGATAGTACGATAATGGTATGTAGATGAACCAAAGATGCATCTGGTGTTAATTATTAAAAGAAACAACGCGGGAAACATTGATTAATAACTGAACGTGTAAATAACAGTAAAGTAAATGACTAAATGATAGTTTAGCCATTCAGCTTACTGTGTTAGAATGGGGGTGGGGGGCGGACCCTCCTTTGACTGCCCCCATTGCTACCATCCCTAACCTAACCTTACTTACCCTGATAGCCTAACTTAACCTATTCAAGCATAACCTAACAACCTAATCTAATTTAGTGTCACATACTTAGGTTACATAACAGGCTTCGTAGCACATCTTTCATAGTGATATAGTACCTATAGTACATGTTGGCATTTTCTTGTATATGATTTGGCTTAATATGGACGTGGACCTTACCTAACCTAACATTGGCACAGGGCAGAGACAATTGTTTACTCCACATAGAACTAACTCAATAGCTTCCCCCTCCCATCCATACCTGTCTAGCCCACCCGACGCACCAATACCGCTTAGTGCTCCCATCCAGCGTATAATTGTGCACGTAAAGTGAGACAAAGCAATATAGTTCTTTCACCTTAATTTGGCCCAGTTTATTTCATGCATCTCATTGGCAGAAAAAAAAAAAAAACTACAATCCTACACTCTTCCCACAGCACTCCTTCGTGACAGACATTCCCTTTTAGTGCTGATTTATCGCTACCAATCAGCATTCAAGATAAGAGAGATGGAAGTTGTATTTCAGATCAGAGAAAAAGGGTACAGGATTCCTTAATATATGTCAGAGTTGGATGCCAAAAATATCATAACTATTTCCCCTCAACAGGTGCCATATATTTAGGGAAGTGCAAAATCAGCCTTAACCCTCTGACCATTTTTTTTTTTTTTTTGCTGTGCTAAAATCGTCTGGCGTTAGGAAATGAAAAAAGAGATTAGTCGTCCTCCGAATTTTAAGGATAGACTTTTCTGTGCACAAGGTATTTGAAGGTGGAAAAAAAGGAGAGAGAGAGAGAGAGAGAGAGAGAGAATACCTTTGTTGGTGGGGAAAAATGAAAAAAAAAAAATAGAAACGTATTTCAGTATGATGTCAGATTATTTTATTGCATTATCTCCAGAAAATTATATTCAGAGGAGGGATGGCCACTGATTATGAAGGGAAAAGTAAATACCGAACCTGTAAAATTAAAACTGACTCCTAAGCTGATTAATCTTTTTGAGGGTACAAATTATGGAGTCATTGGTTAAAAGAGAGATTGCTAAATATGAAAAACTGTATTTTTTTTTTTTTTTAAGTTGCCGTACAGAAAATAAATAAATAAAAAGATAAATAAATGAATACGGCTTTCATTACTTCAGGGGTATTACCAAAATTGCAATCTTCACTCACAGGTAACGAGATTGTGTGTGTGTGTGTGTGTGTGTGTGTGTGTGTGTGTGTGTGTGTGTGTGTGTGTGTGTGTGTGTGTGTGTGTGTGTGTGTGTGTGTGTGTGTGAGGGAGGATGGTGGCTGGCGTGGTGGTGGTTTGGTTGAGTATACTGTGGTTTGGCCTCAGTATACTACGGTTTGGTCGAGTATACTATGGTTTGCTTGAATATACTGTAGTTTGGTTGCGTATACTGTACTTTGGTCGAGTATACTGTGGTTTAATTTGAGTATACTGCGGAGTGTGTTAGTATACTGTTATTTGTAGGGGTATACTTTGGTTTGATAGAATAGACTGTGAGTTTCGGTGACGCAGTTATGATAGTGTGTGTGTGTGTGTGTATTTATTTTGTATGTGTCCGACTCTGGTCTCTGTGTATATGTTTGTATGTGTAAATGTATGTGAGTATATGTGTGTGTCTCTCTGTGTGAATATGTGTCTATCTGTGTGTGTGTGTGTCTGGAGCCTCCTCTGCTCACACCAGCACAGCCTCCAGTCTTTGTGAGGCAGCGTTGACTGAGGCGTTGCATAAAATTACAAAACTTTCCGCGTTGAAATAATTAATGACCACTTATTCTCCACCCGGTATCATATTTTTGTTTACATTTTTCTTCGGTACTTTGGTCATAATATTCTCTCCTGTTCTCTCCATCCCTCCTTCTCTTCGCTTTGTTTCTCTTCTACCTCCATTCTCCCCATTTTTTTTTTTTTTTTTTTTTCCCAGTATCACATTTTTTATGTATTTTTTTTTTTTCGGTATTCTGGCATTTGAACTCCTTCGTATCGTATTTCTCTCCTCTTCCGTTTCTCTTTTTTTTTTTTTTTTTTCTGCTTTCCATTTGACTTTTCTTCTGCCTACTTTCCTTCTTTCTCTATCCTTCTCTCTTCCATTCCTTCATTGGCTCCCACTGCATTCTTTCTTAAATTCTTCATTTCGCTCTCACACCTTTTTTCTTCTTTCCGTCCAGCCTTCTCACCTTTCGTTTCTTCATTCCTTCCTACCTTCCTTCATTTCTTCCTACCTTCCTTCCCTCCTACCTTCCTTCCCTCCTACCTTCCTTCTTTCCTCCTCTCGCTTTCACTATCCTCACGATCCTCCTGTCATATTTATTTCCCTTCCTCAGGCTTCTTTTCTTCCTCCCCCCACCTTCTCTCCGCCTTTCTTTCTCCCCCTTCTAGGTGAAAGACAATGACTTAAACAAACCAGGGTCGAAGTAATGGAGTTAATGGAGGTACTTCATAATCCCGTACGTACAAAAAATCCTCCATGGGTTAAATAAGATCGCTCTGTGGATTATAAAAGTGAATAATGGTGATGTTGATGTCGTGGTGATGATAATGGTGGTGTTGCTGGAAATAACAAGGATGGTGACTGTTGTGGCGATACCGAGTAAGCTCAAAGGCAGAATGTATTCCCTGAGATCCAAAAGACGATGCAATGATACGACGACACTCGGCCTGCCACTCCCAGGATTTTACGAGTCCCCTCCTTTTAACCTCTCTCTCTCTCTCTCTCTCTCTCTCTCTCTCTCTCTCTCTATGGAGCCCCTGTTTAGTTTACCCCGGCACAGAGGACAGCAGCTCATTTTGCAGCTCGCCCAGGTCACATCACAGCAAATCTAGCCGCAACGACAAGAACTGAATTGTTATAAAATCATGTGCTACGACACGTGGACATATTCCTCACGTAACGATCCCATTGTTTTCAATTGAGCTTCATCCCTGTAACACAAGCCACAAGTCAGATACACTTTTGGGATGGGCTACAGTTGGGAATGAAAAGGGGACAGGCAGATTACTGAGGTGGACATCTACATCCTTGCCCTGCCTCATGTCCTAAATTGGATCATCTCAGGGTTACCACTCGTCTCGTGCCGTCTCATGATCAGTAAAGAACAGGGCTGATACTCTTGTTAGAGGACAGACAGATTACTGAGGTGGATATCTACACTCTTGGCCTGTCTCATATCCTCAACACTCTTGCCCTGTCTCATGTCCTCATTTGGATCATCTCAGGGTTACCACTCATCTCGTGCTGTCTCATGATCAGTAAAGAACAGGGCTGATACTCTTGTTCTGTCTGGAGATACACTCAACTAAAGATACACTCATAAGGCAGCCATCACTAGGGTTCTCACTCTTCTTGTGGCTTGTCTTAGTCCCCATTTAGAGTCACTTACACTCCAGTCCATCAAGTGCTTCGTCGGGCAATTAGTCCTGCCATTCCCTGACCCTCCACCGCCGGAATGCTGTTGTGAGGGCAGTTTCCCCTTCCCTGACCCAGCATTGGAGCCGGAAGCCTGTTGTTGGGGTAATCTTCCACCTCCAAACCCAGTACTAAAGTGTTATCTAAAAAATGAAGATGGTACTGCAGAGAACACACACACACACACACACACACACACACACACACACACACACACACACACACACACACACACACACACACACACAAACGCACGCGCGCGCGCTTCGTGAACGCGGGTGTAAAAATTAACATCAGTGCAGTGAAGCGATTAAGATTATTTATCCTTCACCATAAGAAGCCCATCAAGAACCCAGTATAATAGTCTGTGCACGTGGGGGGGGGGGGAAAGCAAAGTTGATTTTCGACTGTCATTTCCTGCATTAACGTGGTGGAGAGCTGCTGTGAAGTGTTATTGCATTTTTCATTAAATTGTGATTTTTCTACAGTAGAGTGCTGAGCGATAAATGTGTAGCGGCCATCATTAGCAGAAACACCACCATCACGGTGATGATTATTGGTGGTGACAGTATTAACACTACCATCACCATTATTACCATTAATGCTGGAAGTATTAACACCACCATCGCCATTATCACCATTAACGCTGACAGTATTGACATCACCATCACCATTGTCACCATTAGCGCTGACGGTAATGCTACCAACATCACCATAATCACAGTTAATTGTGGCGGTATTAACACTCTCAGGCTTCTTTGACTCACCATCAAGTCACTAAAGTCGTCAGGCGTTAGCCGGAATACACCACATCCTTCAGCTTATGCAGGGCCTCTTGCAGTAATGGGTAAAAGACATAAATAATTTGTATAGTTCATTCATTTTAACTTGGCCCAGATTTTCCTCCTTTGGCTGCCTGTTTCCTGTAGCGTTGTCGTAGAAGAGGAGAGTACTACGGCTCAACATCTTTCCATAGCACTTCTTCGTGACTGTGCTCTCTTCACCGTAA
This sequence comes from Coenobita brevimanus, assembly GCF_032717465.1. NCBI lineage: Eukaryota > Metazoa > Arthropoda > Malacostraca > Decapoda > Coenobitidae > Coenobita > Coenobita brevimanus. The sequence goes on along the minus strand of NC_136999.1, from coordinate 9,906,568 downwards.
CTTGTCCCAGATATTCGTCCTTTATCATTTTATTTCACTTCTTTCTTACCCGTTTATTTCCGTATCTGCTACGGTAATATATTCATGTGGGTTATACATGCGGTCTGTCTCGATATAACAACGATATAATTAACAAAGCTGAGAATAATAAACTATAATGTGGAAAATGCGACCTAAAGTCAAATATTTGTTGGTGTTCCACAAGTCGTTAAAAAATCAGGGGTCTATCTTCGCCATATTGACTGAAGGTTACATGGCCGTCAAAGTCGTATTATTAAAACTGATTACAGGAAGGTGCAAGCAGGTCCCCAATGTATAGTTATTCGTTTTAAGGCTTGCGTGAGGATAGGAAATGGTCTGACTATATTTATTTGGAAATATCGCAGTTAGCAACGAGGTAGCAAGGTCAAACTTCTTACTTTTTTTTTGTCATGAGATTTTAAACTAACGTCAAAAACAAGAATCATTAAGAGTGCCACACCCGTACTGTACAATAGGTTTAAGTGCCCGTCCATATTATTAGTAGGCACTTGCGGTTTTGGAGTGTTGTGGGAAAATTGTTGGAAGATAGTGGTGTGCACGTGTTGAACTGAAGCACTTTCCCTGCTTCTGATCTACTGTTTATTGCGTCATTCGTCGCCATGCTTCAGAACTGATGAGCAGAGTGCATGGACGCGACAGGTACCGACTGGTCGTGCGTAGAAACCTTATGGTGTAACCTTTGACTCTGTCCTGTGTCCATGACCATAGACTGATTCCTTTCAAAATCCAATTACTTCATTCTCACCTGACCTTTAACTCATCTACCAGGTTGTTACAAATCGAATCGAAAGCGTTTAAGTTGACTTTTTCTTATGGCCATGATCTTTGACCTATTGCTTTGAAAACAGAATTAATTTTCAGCTGACTTTAAATTCGTCAGTTAAGTTTGATCCAAATCGAATCAGATTGTGTGAGTTAAGGGGTCAAGCCTTTGACCTCGCATGGTGACCTTTACCTGTTTACCTCTAACCGAATATCTCAAATCTGAATCACGTCACCCTTACATATCCCTTAACCTTTTCGCCAACTTTGGTCAAAATCGAATTAAAACAGCTTTAGTTGACCTTGCCCTTGGCCTGTGACGTATGAACTTTTTCGGTCAAAAAATAATCACCAGCCCCTTTGACAGTTATTAATCATTATATCAATTTTGCTTTAATTCCATGCACTAGTATTTCCATTATTTTGCTAACAGACAGACACCCCGGACCAAATTCGTAACACCCACGGGCTTTTGCACCTGAGTGTGGAAATCAGATGTTTACCTATACGGAAGTCAGTTCTAATAATAAGGCTTGTGGTTGTCTTCACGTGAACTTAAGAGGTTTTCAAGGATCTCTGCCTTAGCGATATATTTTCCGTATAATAGCCTTGTATTTACGGAGCCCACTTTCGATGCACTCTGTTGATGTGCTTCGGGGGAAGGTAAAATTATGTAGCATTCATTGGCTTCATGGCTGTATCTTTTTATTGATTTATTTTTTGATTTGATTATTTATTTTATTTTTGAGGAGAGCATGTGTAAGGTATCCAGAAAAGGTTGAGTTCTTTTATAGAAGGCAGTTTCGTTTTTTCCACTCGCTTTCCTTTGGGATGACTGAATTGGAGATTGCTGTGTGTGAGAGAAAGATAGACTGGAAAGAATGAAAGAAAAACGTGGCAGAGAGAAAGGAAAAAGATGAGAGGAGAGGGACGGAAAAATGTTAAAAATAGAGAAAGAGCAGATGGGAGTAAAAGGTGGAGAAAGGGTGGTAAAAAGAAAAGTGAAAAAGCAGGTGGAAAAGTTAAAAGGCGTGAGAGAGAGAGAGAGAGAGGAGTTCTGAATCCAACACGTGTAATTCTGGCCTCACCTTGATCCCCAACCCGTGAGATCGTGCCAGTTTGAAATAACACTTCTTTTTTTTTCTTAATTAATTGGGTATGCACAATTTATGACATATTTTTTGGTCAGAAATGTACAATTGTTGACATTACTAATCCACTTCAGTATTTTAAATAACCCGGTTACCAGCAGTAGTTATATCCGTAAGTCAGTCAGTTATTCAGTCTGTCTCTCTATCTATCTACCTATCTTTCAAGCAGCCTCACTAATGATTGAGAAGTTACTGGAGAATATTTTGATATGGTTTGGTGTTTGCTTAAAAATTCAGAAAAAGAGAAAAAAATAAAAATCCAGGAAAGAACAGAAATAGAGCTGCTTTTACTGTACCTACCAATTATTCCAGGCGAGACTTACAGAAGAGTGGTACTGTCTCCTTATTTATGATCATCAAGTGGATCATTATGTCCACACCTGTGCAGTACCTCCCAATTACTTTAGGAGAGACGAAGAAAAATTGTGCTGTCTCGTTATTTATCATCATGAAGTGGATCAGTACTTTTCACTTACAGGAGAGGCTTAAAGTAGAGGTGCGCCGTCTGGTTATATACCGTAGTGAAGTGAGACAACACCCATGTCCGGAACTGTACCTTCCAATTCTTCCATGAGGGACTTGAAAGATAGCTGTTAATGCTCGTGTCCGCATGTAGCCCCTGATTAGAGATGCGAAAATGCCAGCTTTTAAGTAGCCCATGCCCACGCAGGTATTATAGGGAGGAAAACACGGGATTTTTTTGCGCCGTAAGACACAAGGTTCAGTATATGAGAGCGACACATGCTTTGCTTCCAGTGTATGTTTTCATTCTTGTTGTTGAGTATCACCACCACCGCCACAAAAACTGCTACTACGATAAGTGACGAGAAGGTGAGCATTAATTTTCGGTACTTTGTGATGTGGTCTCAGGAGCCAAACAGTTTTCATTACAATGTGTTATAGTTTCATAATTATTCGAGTAAAATCTGGCTCGTTATTCTTTTCAGAAACTACTTTCAGTTGTTGTCTGTATTGTTTTGTAATTTGATATTGTAAGTAAAGCTTTTTTTTTTTTAATAAGTAATCTTAAGCTTGAGTTTATAATGCAAATAAGGGTCTTCTAAAGTTACAAAATTTTATGTCAATAGGTAACTGCATGACAGAACTTTGAAAAACAGTACTGCACTCCTTTTACTCTGATTTGGCCTAATATAGCATTGCTTGTCACGAAGAAGTGCAATGGAAATGAGATGGATTCATAGCAATGTCTTTTTGTAACAGTGAGCTACGCGGAAAAAGCTTTGAAAAGGCGAAAATCTGGACCAAGTTAAAGTGAAAAGAGCATGGTATATCGTGCATTATATTAATCACATATTTAATCCTAATGAAGTGCTATTAATTCGAACACTTCATAAAATTTTCACCAAATAATGTAATAGCTCATTTGTGTTCTAATAATATGATTAACTGGAGAGCATTACACCTATCTCGTAATCCATAACAATACCGGAATGTTAATATTGTTTGAAGGGAACATATTAAAGGTAATTATTTCATGGCTGTATAAAATGACGGTTTAGTAATTTAGTTATGCATTAATTATTTAGTTATGCAGTGTTTACTTATGTATTTATATATTCATTTATTTACTGGTATCCCACAAGTATTGAGAATCGTCATTTTGTGAGGATCATTTGGCGTGCGAGATGGAGAAAAAACTTTGAGAGGCTTGGATGATGAGTGGATGGCCCATTTTTATCGGGAACTCTTCTGATAGTTCTCCTCCTGATGTGCCTGCGTGTTCCCGCTTCTAGATCCCTCCCAGCCTGTGTATGCCCTGTTCCATTTAACTATCCCCTTTTCACTTTAACTTGGCCTAGATTTTCGTCCTATTGCAGCTTATTTCACGTAGCTCAGTGGGTGAAAACGACAATGCTTCAGCTCTGCGTCCTTTGTATAACACTTTTTCGTGATTAGCATTGTATTGTAGTGTTAATCTATTGTTACAACTTTTCATTCAAGATGGAGAGATATCAATTTTAGACCAAATTAGAGTAAAAAGAGTATAGGCGTAATTTTGCCGTGTCTCCATCCTGAATGCTGAGCTATAGCAAAAGATTAACAATAGAATACGGCGCTAGTCATGAAGAAGTGCAATGAATATACAAGGAAAAGAGGATTAAGCCCATCAGTGCAGTGAGACTTTTAAAATGCTATCCTCGCTACTTCCAGACAATTTTATTTAGGGAAAACCTCGTATAGGCAAGGGGTTGATTGGTGCTAGTCAGGAAGAAGTGCTATGGAAATGAGTGAGAAAGAGGGTTAACTCCTTCTGTACGATGACCGACCTTTAATTATGTCCATGCTACTGCCAGGCGATTTTATTTAGCTTAGGGAAAATCTCTAATAGTGAAGGGGTTTAATTAGACTACATTTGGTGATAGGACGAAGTGCTTCGAAAAGTAATAGGAAAGAGGATGTAGACTTGACGAAGTTTTAATTATCCCCACCATTATTCCATATGATGGGGCTGTTCTAAAATTAATATCGTTAGAATGGACCGAAAGTAAACTAAGAATAAACTTTGGGTACTATTTTTTATTTTATTAATTTATTTATTGTGAGTGTATGACCAACGCCATAAGTTCGTCTAATATTCCACCACATCCTCACATTGCCCTGTACTGGCTGATATTCCTAAGGCGAGAGAATTTTTAATATATTTCTCTACCCATATATACTTTTTCTCTGATCTGAAGGGAGGAAAGTGACGGACATCCCCTAAGTGTGAAGCAGACGCAGTGAATTGTAGGCGAATTTTTGTCCCTGGGTGTACAAGGCCACTACACCCTGCTACACCTTACACTGAATAATGGACGAAGGGTGTAGGGGGAGGGGCAGCAGGTGGGATAAACGCTGTCTTGTTTTTATTACGCTCTCTCTCTCTCTCTCTCTCTCTCTCTCTCTCTCTCTCTCTCTCTCTCTCTCTCTCTCTCTCTCTCTCTCTCTCTCTCTCACACACACACACACACACACACACACACACACACACACACACACACACACACACACACACACGTCATCCATCACTGTAGCAACCTTTGTGTTTGTCCACCTGCTTGTTTGTGGTGCGGTCACTTACGATGTTTAATGTACGAACTCAAAACATCGATATATTTAGCCATTAATTTGAGTACACGATACGCTTGTTACTTAAATAAACAGGCCAGGATGAAGGTTGTTGTTCATACTGACTATTTGTACTTCCGTGTACGAAGGGCTGATTGTGTGTGTGTGTGTGTGTGTGTGTGTGTGTGTGTGTATTATTATTATTACTATTACTACAGGGTATTATTATTATTATTATTATTATTATTATTATTATTATTATTATTATCATCATTATTATTATTATCATCATCATCATCATCATCACTATATTATTATCATTATCATCGTTATTATTACTACATCTATCTCCATCGACATCAGTCAGATCATGCACAGGTACCACTTATTGCAGCAAATACCATTACGTTCATCACTATCATAACTACCACTTTCATCACTACTACAGGTTCTGAGGGGGAAAGTGGTAGGTATGGTAGCGATGGTGATGCTGGTAGTGATGGTAGTTATTAGGAAAATGTAAAATAACGTGAGTGTTAATGTAGTTCTCATGTGATGTGTTGGGGATGAACACAGCACGACAAATGAACTCTATTTCTGTCCACAGTGTCTGAATGTTTGATTGTCACATGTTACCTTGAACTTGTGACCTGACCATTGACCTTACCTTTGATCTTACCTTTGACCTTTCCTTTGACTACCTTTTACCTTACCTTTACCTTCGACCTAAGTATAGTATGTTGAATTGCAGACCGGCTTAATCGGTAGAGAGGCGGCTTGCAGTCCTAATGGACCCAGGATCGAATCCCGGCTGGGGCAGGGAACAGTTTAAGGATTTGAATTTCCTAAAAAGCAGACTTTCCTGATCTACCAGATGACCTGCCGACATGTCGTTAAAGTACCCCCGCTAATACCAGTACACCAGTCCTGTATGAGACAGCCCTAGCATGTATTCAATATGGACGGTGGGTGTTAGCGCCGAAGTGGTGACATGTGGAGGTGTAGGAGGACTACTGGGCCTTGGGATAGGCCACTGCCCCCCAAGAAATAGGCCCTGAGCCTTTGCCCAGAGTCGGACACGTAAAAAAAAAAACACACACACACACACACAAAAAGATAGCCATTGATATGCAACAAATCGAGTTCATCAGGGTCTCACACACACACACACACACACACACACACACACACACACACACACACACACACACACACACACACACACACACACACACACACATTTATACGTTTATTCGTGTCAACGATTTATTATTTGCTTAACAATGGGTATTAAAGCATATTGATAATACGCATATATTGTTGTGATGATGATAATGGTTAAACAGACACACCGACCAAGTGATGCATAGATTAGCGTATTCACTAACCTGTCTGTTTCATTTCCAGGTAAGTGTTATTTCCTCACTGATGATGATGATGATGACTGTTGCTGGCCTGGTCGGTAAGTACTGTTATTAATGTTTCACTTTGACCAGCCAAGGAAGGTGAGCAGTATTAATTATGAAATTGTATAAATGTATCGCGTTATTATTCATTCCCATTTCGTTCTGTGCTATCACATCATGACGTCGTGCATTAACTACATTCGCTAATTATAATATTACAGTCTTCATATACACGTGGAACATTTCACACACACACACACACACACACACACACACACACACACACACACACACACAACGTATCACAGGACAGGAAATTCTGTAAGCCTGAGATGGAAGAAGATCGAGTAAAATATAATAAAAGAATAGGTCCCTGGATTTAAAAACCACTTTCCACTAGAGGCCATTTCCTGAGGTTAAAAAAAAAAAAATGGCGATGGGAAGAAGTTAATAAAAAAAAAAAAAAAGAAAGAAACGGCGATTTTTAAGTGTTTATCGACAAAAAAATATACATAATAAAAATACCGGCAGCCACTTAAAAGAAGACTCCATTCTAAGTTCTGTTTAAATATTTTGGAAGTAGCAAAGATAGAGAGAGAGAGAGAGAGAGAGAGCACCAATACCAAAGACCTTCCCCTAAATTAAATAAAATCGTCTAATAACAGCAAAAAACTAAGCTAAAAAAAAATGTCGCCCGGATTCAAGTTTTCATGAACCCCCCCCCCCCCCCAAAAAAAAAAAAAAAAAAAATGCGTCCACTTAGCATGACTCGAGACAGTAGTGGGCCACAAGGGAGCTCTTCCTCTGATTACCCTACCAGCTTCTTATAAGACCCAAGCATAAATACACACACTGGGGTCTCTCTCTCTCTCTCTGAATCCGATGACTTTATTTTTTTTTTTGTCCAAATCGTTTTACTCAGCTGAAGAGAGAGCCGTAATTTATCCCTTTATTACTAGAGACCTCCCATAAGTTGTATAAAACCGTCTGCTGGTAGGCTGAATAAAATGAAGAAATAAAACCACTTCTGAAAAGGTTAATGATAATGTTGGTAAGAATATTAAGTAAGATATCCCTCTTGTGAAAGAGAAGAGTATTGATGCTAAGATGATCAACACTTCATTACTATGATGTATTTTGAAAGAGAAGGGTAATGATGCTGAGATGATTAACACTTCATTACTACGATGTATTTTGACTTCATTTTTTCACTAGCACATTATTATCTTTTGAAAGGTAAAGAGTCAGGGGCTGTGTGCTCGTGTCAAGGTGCCAAAGTTGAACCGGATGGCAGGAAATGGTCCCCCCTTTACTCCGTCAGCTACTACGTATTTTTCATTTTATTCCGTCTCTCTCCACCTACCTCCAGACAGTTTATTCATATTTGGAGATTTTTTTTTTTTTTTCTAACTGCAGATGTTAGATAAAGCCTGTATTAATTCATCAGTGTGACCCCCAGAAGATGAATGAATTGTCTATAGATAACGAGAGTGAAGGGAAAATACATCACTGGAATGCAAGGGTTAAGGTCGTTGTGTGGATGGACAGGTATCTTTGTAATCAGGCTGGTCACTGCAGCTACACAGGTCACGGCAATCAGGTAGATCAGAGCTTCAGTGCGCTGTTTGATGGGCTGTACAATACCTCTCCAACTGGTGCTTGTTACGTGAATCAGGATGGGAAATTATTTGGTGTTCGGGAGGTGATTGATCAGATTTAAAGGGTAAGCGGCCTTTTCCTCTCCCCACCTCGCCTGCCTTCCTCTCTCCTTCTCACCCCTTATTTTATCCTTTCCTTTAATCTTCTCCCTCCTTCTTCACCTCAGCTCTGATTATTCCTTCATAAACCCCAGGCGTAACTGTGGTCGACTAAGTACAGTGGTTAGGCTGTGGTTCATAACTTTAACAGCTGAAGTCCAGTGGGAAAAAAACGGGGCACTCCCAGGAAAACTATCCCTGAAAAGACACACCACATGGTTCTTGAGGACTTGAACCCTCGTCCTCGCCGCTCAACTAACTGGAGAATTTACTGGTGTGTGTGTGTGTGTGTGTGTGTGTGTGTGTGTGTGTGTGTGAGAGAGAGAGAGAGACTGGACATGACAGTTCGTTTCTGAAGGGCCAACAGTCCTCCTACATGTCACGCACCTTCATGTCACCATTTCGGGACTTACGATTATAGCCACTTACACCCACCGTCCATATTGAATACATGGCTGTCACATTCAGAGCCGTTGTAGTGGTATTAACGGGCTTTTTTGTGACGTGTCCTTTGGTCTGGGGGGTAAACTAGTAAAGATTATTTTAATGAAAAGCAATTAAATTTTTCCCTGCCCTAGCCAAGGATTGAACTCAGGTACTTTCAGACAACAGATCACTTTTCCAACCGCTTGATCACCCTAAATTGCAATCCTTCAAGCTTACATTTTCAAACCAGGGCCTTCTGTAACTCCAGGGTGTGAGGGTAAAAGGCAGCTGTTAAGGGAGCTGGAATACACTTGCTTTATTCCGACCCATAGAAAACGAGGGAATGGAAGGCGAATTGCAGGGGGTCACTGGTAGAGATTCAGAAATAATAGATCCAGAATGATTTGCAGTCCGCGTATTTCTACCTCATTTCTTGGGTGTTTCGTTGTGCCTGCATCTTTCCGAGCTTCATTTCCAACTACACCGATGATGATGATGACGACGACGACGATGATGATGATGATAGTGATGATGATGATATTTTGCTTTCAGGCACTCTCAGAAATTATCTTCCTATGACTTTTTTTTTTTTCCTCCTATTTGCGTTCGACCTTACTCCATTTAAGAAGTATCTATAGTAATACAGGGATTAACTAAGGCTATTTCTAACCCTACAGTTCGAAAAGCTTCTCTTAAGCAGAACAAAATTGCCCGGAGTTAAGAAGAATAAACTAAGGTAAATAAGTCGTAAGATAAAATGAGTTTAGATGCATTAATGTTTACAGAGAGCCAGTTATAACATCTAAATCTTCAGCCAAAGTGTTCCCCCGAGGTTTGCAAATCTTGGAGGCCCTAGTCTGATTCTCGAGGATTTCAGGATTCGCATGGATTTAAGGATTCTATTGGTTCCTTTGCACCACCCACGTTCGGCCTTTTTCGATTTTATGCCCCGCGTGTCCGGCAATATCGAGCAAAATTTGGAGAGGGCGGACGGGCGGGCAGCGGCTCATCTGCATAATGGCCCCCTTTCCTTTGCCTGGCTGGAACAAGACGACCGGTGTTGTTGTGGCAGCTTGTGTTCATATCACAGAACCCGGCCACTCCCACACCTGCAGTATTTAGTCACCGTTGCATGATATTCGATGAGCCCTTGTTATGAAGTAGAAATGAGTCTCCATGGTTACTAGTCAGATTTATCCCCCCAGTCTGACTACACCTGACCACCACCTGAACTAGAAAAGGGGTTAGGGATCTTTACATGGCCGGTTCTAACACTTTGGAAGGGTGAAGGGGGGGAGGGACGTGACTTCTAGTGGAAATACCAGAAGATTGAATGCATGCCGACTCGTTATCAAATCCTTCAACATTTAGTGCCAAAATTTCCCTTTTCCACTGACATGATTCTTTGATAACATTTATGTAAGATATGTAGGCTGTTCATTTATTTTAGTAAGTAACATTTTTTTTATTATAAGTAATAGGTGTCCGCTGCAAATAGAGGGTGTGTACAGTCACTCATAAAAGAAAAGACCCCCCCTGCTTTAGAGGCAATATTACTCGGGGTATTCAGTGTTGGTAACAGTGTATTTGACGTCAGCCATATGGGGGGATGAGGAGGGGTGTTTGAGAGGAGGGAGGAGTTAATCTGCACGAAACACTGCTTCAATCCACATTTCGAGTCAAACATACATTATATATGACTTGTTATGTTGTCCTTCACACAAAATTAACTTTATGCTACAAGAACAAAGAACTTTCAGGTGATAACACAATCCCATACCCGAAACATTTATGCATTAATGCCGCACATGATGCAAAAGAAACCCCCGGCCTCAAGGGTTAAATGAATGGGCTCGACACACTTAGAAATGAACTTTGAATGAACTTCCCCCAAACGCAGCTTCACACCCCCACACCTGACGTCATTTACAGTGTTACCAGGACCGATATCATATTGGTTGAAAGGTGTCTTGGCCGGGGGGGTCGTTTCTTTTATGAGTGACTTACGTCCCACTCCCCCCCCCCACACACACACACACCTCTCCATCCCCAGAATCCGTGCATGCTTTATCAAGTGGGGGGGAAAAAAAAGTTGTATCCTACTCCACATGCTGCTGCCCTTAGTGTTCAGGAAGGGAGGGGAGAAGAAAAGGGAAGTAGAGTATCTTTATTGTTATTATTATTATTATTATTATTATTATTGTTATTATTATTATTGTTATTATTATTATTATTAGTATTATTATTATTGTTGTTGTTGTCATCATCGGTACTGTGGTGGTTTTTGTTGTTTCATCCTTTTTTGTGTATCATACTTTATGCATCATTATCATGCTCTTCAGTATTATCTTTAGATTCATCTAGATCTTCATCGTCATCGTCTTAGCAGTGTCATCATCATCATCTTCATCATCGTCCTCATCAGGGTGAAATGTGACAATTTGAGAGAGGTCTGAAAGCAGTCATAGTTTAATGTAGAATGCAGACCAAGGTATATTAAAGTGATACATTTAACTCCAATTACATTCGGACCCACGACCCAATCTACCCTTTCACAGCACCCATTACAAGTACGATATAAATTTTTGTGCACCTTGGCTTCGATCTGCTTTGTTGTGTACTTCTCCACGTGCTACAGTGCCGTACAGAGGGTTGTAAGTACTTCGTGGGGATCGAGTCTTTTTACACCCACTCATGCAGTAAAGTGACTGGTGTAATGTTTCCTTAGGTGTGTGTGTGTGTGTGTGTGTGTGTGTGTGTGTGTGTGTGTGTGTGTGTGTGTGTGTGTGTGTGTGTGTGTGTGTAGCAGTATAACTCATTTTTTATCCAATTTTAACCAGACTTTGGGGAAAGGTGAAGAGTCAGCCAAGGGGAAAATGCATTGTTTCTCGGAACCATATTTCTAAGTTTAAGGTAACTTGGGAAGGTCAACCAGAACAGTTTTTACTTGATTTATACCAAATCTGATGGAAAGATTAAGGGTTACGCAAGGATGAAGGGATATGATTTTCGTAAGTCAGTCAAAGATCAAGGCCAGAGGGCAAGGTCAAATATGAGACCGTATAACTCAAACAGATTTTATTCGATTTTTTATAAACTTGGTGGAAGGATTGAGGGTTAGCCAAGGAGGAAGAGGTGTGATTTTGAGAATAATAGGTCAGAGATCAAGGGCACAGAGAGAGGTCAACCCGAACAAGTCTGATTCGATTTGGACGAAACAAGGTAGAAGGAAATAATTTGATTTTGAGAACAGTGGGTCGAAATCAAGGTCATGGAGCAAAGTCAGCCGCTCTGCTCTGACATCATTATTTTGTAGGGCACAGGGTTGCAGCCTGAGCACTCCTTCTTGTCTTGTGCATTAAGATTTTGCGGTATCTTCAGACGATCTTATTCAGTGTAGGAGAGATCGTTTCAGACAGGAAGAATTATATATAGTCTTCATTAGCCTCTTTACTTGGACGCGCTGGAGAGGGACGCCTTCACGTGGTGGCACCGATATAAATGGGTGGCTCAACTGCTTGGTTATACATATGTCTCTCTACTTAATCCTTGATCCCCCAAAAGGAGGATGGTCAACTGCAGAGCGGGGGGGAGGGGATTCAGCCTGCATTCCACTGGGTTCACGTTTCACATGAGCCTGGGATTGCAGCGACTATAATATTTTCTATTCAGTTTGACTAGGCATAATACTGGCATCACTCTATAATGAATGCTGAGATGTAACAGTAGATTAGCACTAGAATATGGTTGCTAGTCACGAAGAGGTGCTATGGAAACGATGTACAGCCTGTGTTGTCTTATTCAACCACCAGGCAACGGAAAATAAGCTACTAAATGACGAAAATCTCCGCCAAGTTAAGATGAATCAGCTATAGACACTACTAATCTGCAGTCATCCGCTGATTAAAATCGCCAGGTAGCGGTGAAAAAAGTCCTCGAGCTGAAGTGATGATCAGCGAAGTACAAATGTGTGTACTTCGTGGCTTCGATCCGGTTGTTTGCGTACACCCCCATTACATCCACACGGGGTTAGTGTAATTGGATGTGTACAACGGGGCATTTTTAAGTACTGTAATTTGGCCGTATATACGCAGTGGAGCGGCCATATAAATTCTCCTCAGCTGCTGTGTGGTTTTTGTGGATGTATGAGTGAGAGTGTGAGAGTTACAGGTGGTGGGAGTGAGTGGGAGTGTGTGAGACGGAGTGAGTGAAGTTGAGTGAGCGGGGTTGGCAGTGAGAGAGAGCGGGATTGTTTCGTTTCCTGGATTGCGGGGTAAGTGAGTGAGTGAATAAGTAAGGGGAAGAAAGAGAAGGAGGGGTGGAAAGTAAGGGGGTGAGGTGCAGGTGAGTGAGCGAGTGAATGAGGGAGTGACAGAGTGAGTAAGTGGGCGGAATGGTGAGTGAGATAGTAGGTTTGTGTGGCGTTGTGAGTGAGATTTATGTGGGTTTATGTGGCATTGTGGTTTAGGGAGTGGTGAGTGAATTAGTGAGAGTGGTTAGTTCAATCGGATGTGAGCAGCGCTGCATTAATTCCTGTACTAAGTCGTATTATACCAAGTGTGGCAGATATGTAGATTTTCCCCGACCATTAGCGGTGTTGTGTGAGTGAGTGGGAGAGTGAAGGAATGAGTGGATGAGTGAGAGTGAAGGAATGAATGCATGAGTGAGAGTGAAGGAATGAATGCATGAGCGAGAGTGAAGGAATGAATTAGTGGATGAGTGAGAGTGAAGGAATGAATGTATGAGTGAGCGAGAGTGAAGGAATGAATTAGTGGATGAGTGAGGGAGTGAAGGAATGAATGCATGAGTGAGTGAGTGAAGAAATTAATGAGTCAGTGGATGAGTGAGCGAGTGAAGGAATGAATGAGTGAGTTACAGATGATGGGAATGAGTGAATGAGTTAGGGAGTGTGTTTGAAGTGGTGGGAGTGAGAGAGGGAGTCAGTATTAATGAGTTGGCGGTGGTCATGTGCAGTGGTTGGATGAGTAAGTTTTAGTGAGTCAGTCGTGTTGAGTTACTGTTGTGAGTTATTTTGGTGTGTTGAGTCAGTGTGGTGTGGTGGGCCTGTGATATGATGAGTCGGTATGGCGTGGTGAGTCAGTGTAGTGTACTGCAATGTGGTGTGATGTGGTATGATGTGCTTTGTTGTGGTGTGGTGTGGTGTGGTGTGTACGGTGATGTTTGATTTAATGTGATGAGCCAGTGTAACGTGGTGAATAAGTGCAGTGAATCAATATCAGATGGCGAGTTACTTTCATGTCAAAAACGCGTAAAGATAAATCCACGCAATACACTGGGTCACGAAGCAGTGATTTTCGTCCATTCCTAAATATCCGTAAACGTCGCTTGTGCCATTAAAACGACACGCTGGCTTTCCTTCCCCTGTGGTCAGGTCTTTTTCGGACATACTACGCGTTACCATTGTGGCTCCTTAGCACCTCTTGCTTTGCGATTTGTTTTGCATATTCCACCTGGATGTTTTTTAGCTCGGTGCGCTAGTCTCTCTCTCTCTCTCTCTCTCTCTCTCTCTCACACACACACACACACACACACACACACACACACACACACACACACACACACACACACACACACACAAACTCTTCGTTTCCCTTAAACATACTCGCACCCGAAGAATCAGTCAGAACAATTTCCAAGTTTCATAGATAACATAACTACAGTAACTAACACTTCCATCCTTCATTATAGAGCGTCCCAAGAGCTCGTCATTCCATCCACGCCGCCTTCACGTGGTGGCACCTATATAACTAACTCCTATCCCCGGTTTTGCAGACGTCCCATACCTCCTTCCCTATCCCCCGAAAGCATGATGGTGGACTGAAGAATGAGAGCAATTTTAGCCTGCATTCCGAGGGTTCATATCTCAGATGAAGTACGGGTTATTACTGCTACTGTTATCAAGAAGGAGTGGAATTTTGGTGACTGTTTGGTGAAGCAAGTCGATGGGAGATTAAGGAGAGGGAGAGCGAGAAACAGGGTCGTCAAGTGGCACTAGTGATTTCGTAACCACTCTTCCTTAGCAATTTACTCTACACATTACACCTCAGTATCTTCTTGTACCATATGTCGTCGGTGCAAACTTAGTCGATATTAAAGCAGTGTAAATGGCCTGCAAGAGAATCCTAAGGGTATTGTTATTATTATTATTATTTTTATTATTATTATTAATATTTTTTTTTTTTACTCTTGCTTGTTGCACGATTATATGAAGCTCAGGATATTTTTTTTTTTTGGGGGGGGAGGGTTGAGTGTCTAGATGTAGGTTTGCTGTGATTTTGAGTGGGTTTAGAAGTCAAATTTTGGGGAGAACAGGTGTGTGTGTGTGTGTGTGTGTGTGTGTGTGTGTGTGTGTGTGTGTGTGCTAAGGTCAAAAAACATTATCGCCAGCTAGCACCGCCTACTTTAGCACAACCATTACCGCAAATGCTATTTTAAACTTCGCTCTTGTTTTCTTTGTGTTTTATATTTGTCATTCTTTTCCGTCCGTGTTTTTCTTTACCTGTGCCACCTTCCTTGCTTTTCCTTTATCTTTCAAGGATATTTCTCTCTCTCTCTCTCTCTCTCTCTCTCTCTCTCTCTCTCTCTCTCATGTCTGGGCCAGTTTGTGATTGTCATTTCTCTCCTCTCCTCATCAGTCATCATTTCTCTCCATATGTATACATAATTATATCTGTTCATCTCCTTTCATTCATCTTTCTGTATTTGTCGCCTCATCTTCCTCATTTTCTTTTCTTACACGCTGCATCATCTCCTTCTCTTAGTTATTCATCCATTCTCTCTCTCTCTCTCTCTCTCTCTCTCTCTCTCTCTCTCTCTCTCTCTCTCACAGTATATACCCCCTGCCTCATATGTCTCCCTATGCCCTCCATGTCTTCCATATTTTCCATTCTCTTTCTCTGTGTTCCTTGACCCTTCTGCAGTTCCTCCCCCCCCACTCTCTCTCTCTCTCTCTCTCTCTCTCTCTCTCTCTCTCTCTCTCTTCTGCCCCATCATTTTCCTTCTCTTTGTTTTTCCATCCCTTTCTCAATTCATGCCCATCTGTCCTTTCTCCCCCTCTCTTCTTTCTTCCCCCGTTCGTATTTCTCCCCCCCTACCCTTTTTTCTCCCCCTCTCTTCTTTCTGCCCTTGTCTCTGTCTCTCCATCTTTCTATCTCCTCTCCGCTCTTTTCTCTCGCCCTATAGTTTTTTCCTTATTC
This sequence comes from Coenobita brevimanus, assembly GCF_032717465.1. NCBI lineage: Eukaryota > Metazoa > Arthropoda > Malacostraca > Decapoda > Coenobitidae > Coenobita > Coenobita brevimanus. The sequence continues at coordinate 9,890,738 of NC_136999.1, read as the reverse complement.
TGTCCACTCTCCATCCTGATCTCTCCGTCCCCTCCTCCCTCCATTCTTTCTCACAGTTTCTCTTCCCTTCCACTCTCTCTCTCTCTCTCTCTCTCTCTCTCTCTCTCTTTTCAACCCAGCCAGCCAGCCAGCTAGCCATTCTTCCAGCTATTCATCCGTCTGTTCGTCCACCCATGCATCCCTGTTCCTTTCTTTCCCTCCCTTTTGTTCTCTCCTTTCTCCTCTCCAGCTCCTTTCTTCTCCTCTTTTCTTTCTCCTTCCCATCTCCTTTCTTCTCCTTTCCATTCCCTCCCTCCCTCCACCGTCCGTCCATCCATCCATCCATCCGTCCATCCATCCATCCATCCATCCATCCATCCATCCATCCATCCATCCATCCATCCCAGTGAGCCAAACCATCCTCGTAAAAGGGAGGAAAATAATTTATGGGAACCGTAAGCCCGTCTCCCATTTACCGCCGAAAAAAAGAAAAAAGTTAATTTTGAGGGACGAGTTGGTATGAGCGTGTGGGTTGAGGACTGTTCTGTGTGATGATGCTAAATTTCCACTAGCTATTTCCATCGCTTTCTCATTTCCTGCATTATCACATTTCTGTCGCTTCCCTATTTGCATTTCTGTCTCATATCCTTCCTTTACTTTTTATTTTTATTACTTCCGCTCAGCTTTCCTGCTTTATCACATTTCTGTTGCTTCCCTGTTTTCATCTGTGTCTCTTTTCTCTGCTGTTTTGTCAAGTTTTTGTTGCATCCTCTTTCCATGACTTATCTTTCCCGTCCTGCTTTCTGCTGTGTCCTCTTTTGATCAGTCTCTTGTCCCTCCTGTCATTCTCTCGCGTTTCTCTTTTATTCTGTTTTTCTCTCCCTTCTCAATTTTCTCCAGCCTTCTCATCGTTGTCTCTCATCTCTTCCGTCTTTCTTTCGACGTCTCTCTTTTCTGCCGTTTATCTCTTGCCACTCTCTTCTCGCCGGCCTTACTGTCTCTCACATCCGCTGCCTTTCTCTCACTCCTAACTTTTTTTTTCCAGCATTCTGATCACTCTGTCATCTCCCTGTCTTTCTCTCGCCACTCTCTCTTCACTAGCCTTCTCTTATTTTCCCCCTCGTTCCATTCCTTTCTTGTCTCTCTCATTCTTTACTTCTGTCTTCACCCCACAATTCTCTCCTCTTCTCTTAACCCCTCTCCTCCCCCTTTTACAACCTTCCTTCCCCCCACCTTTAATTCATCTCCCTAACTCTCTATCCTGGTGCTAGAGAGGGACGCATTCATGTGGTGGCATTGATAAAACTGGACGGCTCAGCTGCCTGGTTATACAGGGGCCTCTTAACTCTTTCTTCATCCCCCGAAAGAAGGATGGTAGACTGTACAAGGCAGATTACGCATGAAGTCCACCGAGTTCACGTTTGAGATGAGACAGGGGCCACAACAACCGCTGTTCCGAGTCCTTCCCCTCTCACTTCGTCTCCTTAACCCAACCTGTTCATTCTGTCACTTCATGGCTGCGCTGGTGAGGGTCTGGCTGATGATACTGAATTTTTAAAGTTTTTTCATTTCATCATTGTATCCCCTTTGCTCTCTCGCTTCTTCTGTCTTCTCTCTTCCCCTCTCGTCTTTGTTATCTGTTTTCCTTCTCCCAGTCTTATCCCCTTCATTCCTTCCTTTCTTACCTCCTTCTTCGTCCTTTTCTTTCACTTCTTCCACTCTTCTGTCTTCTCTCTCTCTCTCTCTCTCTCTCTCTCTCTCTCTCTTTTTTTTTTTTTTTTTTTTTTTTTTTTTTTTTTACCTCTAGACTGTTACTTCTTCCGTTTATGCAATTTTTTTTTCCTCTACTCTTCCCCTTCCTGCTTCTCTCTCTTCCCCTTCCCCCCCGTTCCTCGCCTCTCGCCTCCTTCCTTTTCCCCCTCCCGCTTCCTTTCCCCCAACGCTTCCATTCCCTCCTCCCCTTCCTTTCCCCTTCCCCTTTTCTTTTCCCCTTCTCCCTTCCTTTTCCCCACTCTTTTCTCCCCTCCTCCTTCAATTCTCTCTCCCCTTTCTCCCTTCATTTCTCCTCCTCCTCCTTTCTTTTCTCTCACCCCTTCCTGCTTTTCTCCAGGCATCCCTCTCTTCCTGTCCTAAGTCATCCTTGTCTGTTTCTTCTTCCCGGTCCTTTCACATTTCCTCTCCCTTTCGCTCTCCCTTTTCTTTCTTCTCCTCGTTCTTTCCTCCCTGTCCCTCCACCTCTACCTAACTTTCCCGTTACCATCCTCTATCCGTCAAGCTACCTACCTACCTTTCTGTTTATATCGTATCTGTGTGTCTTTATCTATCTATATACTGTATATCTATCTGCACATCTGTTCGTCTGTCTTTATATATTTATCTATCCATCCATTCATCCGTCAGTCTATCTGTTGACAACCTCACAATCCCAGAGTTAACCCCTGGGTGACAGATTGACAGGGACAAAGAATTAGGGATTACCGAAGAGTCTTTATGTGAATGGTGGGTAGATACTGCAGTACTGTCTATCGATCTGTGTCTATCTCTCTGTCTGTCTCTTGCTCTTTGTCTGTCACTCGATGTATCTCGTGCCATTTGTATGTCAATAAATCTCATTCTGTTTGTCTCTGTATTTCTCGTGCTGTTTTTCTGTCTCCTTGTCTATCACTTGTTGTTTGTCTGTCTCCCTGTGTATCTCATGTTGCTTGTCTGTCTTACTGTCTATCTATTGCCTGTCTGTCTGTCTCTATGTATCTCTTGCTGTTTGTCTGTCCCCCTCTCTCTGTCTGTCTGTATGTCTCTGTGTATCTGTCTATCTGTTTATGTACGTGTCTGTCTTTCTGCATATCTGAATTTTTGTATTAAGTGCATCCACGTATGTATGTGTCTTATTTGTACCTGCCTGTCTTTTTGTATCAGTCTGTCTGTCTGTCCGTTTGCCTGTGTGTCTGTCTATTTCTCTGTCTGGCTGTCTTTCCACCCGCCAGTCAACCTGTCTCTCAGTTTACCAATCCATTCATCCATCTGTCTGTCTGTCCTCTTGTCTGTCAGTATCTCTCTACATCTACCTGTCCGTGTGTCCCCATCTGTCTGTGTACCTGTCATTATGTCTTGGTACTGGAAGGTTAATTAATTCGGTAAGAAGCATAAACTTGTCCCTGTGTAGCAAAAAATACATACAAAATACAGCATTGCATAAGGGGTACTGATGAGGACTCTTTCTAGCGCTTTTAGTACCACAGATCGGCGCCAGTCTGAATAAAGTCGTCTGGTGGTGGCAAGACTCAGATACGAATTGTGCAGTTGTTGTTGTGGCTCCAAGCTGGTCCGGACGCCAACTCGGTGGACTGCAGGCTGATGTTCCCCCGGGCACTACCATTTCTCAGTTCTATCGCTGCCACATGTGAAATTCTCCCTCTCCCTCACCACCTCGTCTGAGTCAAGAGTGTCAAGAGACGATGGTTGGTAGGAGAATGAGGATGGGAAGACCGAGAATAGGGTGGAGAAAAAAGTGGAGGAGTAGCTGAGGGTGGATTGAGTGGAGGGAGTAGAGATCAGTGGTGACACTAGTTTGAGCACATATTTTTCTTGGGTACTGTGGAGGAACTCAGACATTAAGCGTCAGAGAGAGAGAGAGAGAGAATGGGCGGGTGGATAAACAAATATTTTGACAAACATGATATTATACGTGGAAATTAGGTGTCAGATAAATGGATAGATAGGTAGGTAGGTAGACAGACTGATGGACAGACAAGCATAGTTAGCTGGACGGATGAACAGATATATGGAGAGAGAGGCAGACAGACTCATCTACAGGTGACTCCGTGTAAAAACTCTAGAAATGTATTGTGTAAAATCCATCACGGGAATGAATCCATCTAAACAAAACCATCTTTCCGTAGGCGCAGCACCCTGACAAAGAAAAAATAAATAAATAAAAAGGTTTCTATGACTCATGCTCAGCTGAATTAAATCGTCTAGCGTTAGATAGAATACAGTACTAGAGTTGCCCCGAGTAGGAGAGGGTTAATAGACACAGTATTAGACTCGTGTGACTCTCAGCTGAATAAAAGCGTCTTGTGGTTATAGGTAAGTAGTATTGACAATCAGACTCTTGCAGTTGAATGAAATCGTCTGGAGGTAGGTAGAATGCAGTTCTAGGTTTGTTCCGGCCGTGAGAGGGTTTACGGTGACGGTATCAACACTCTTGGACTTGTATTCTTGGCGGTTAAGGAAGCTCCCGTAACACCTCTTCCTTACCGATTTATTTTGGAGGGATACGGCCAGCTAATGCCATTTTGTACGGTATTTATGTACAGTATGGTGATATTAGAATGATTTAAGTAATACAGAAGAGGGCGGCAAGGTGTAATAATCAAAATAAATCGTCAAGGAAGAGGTATTAGGGAGCTTCCTTACCCGACGAGAGTACGGTCCATAGGCCACTTTGTTCAGTCTAAGATTTTAAAAAATCGTCTGGAATACAATACGGAGCAGGAATACAACACCAGAGTTATCCTGATCAGTATAAAGTTGTGTAGGATCCATCACGGGAATGAACGACACTAAAAACTTATCTCTTTTTTCAGACGCTAGATACCCTAAGGGAAAAAAATGAATGAGAATGAAAAAAGAAAAGAAAGAAAAGGGAAAAAACCAAAAAAGAAAGAAAAAAAAAAGTACCGGTACAATTCTTCCCACTTTTTCGTTTTCAGATAAGCATTGTATATATTATGGTAAAAAAAAAATCAGTAAGTTTACTGATAAACTAGGAAGCACTCAGAGGGCGCATACATCAGCCAATGCCATTGCCATGACAAAGGATCCGGATCCGTGGAAGTATTGTGTGGAATACATAGGATCCGGATCCGCCCCCCAGTTTATTCAAATGTTCCTTGACCCATGACCCACTCTACGACAAAATTTTTATTGAAATTCATTGAGAACTTTTGGAGATATGGTGCGGGATACTCTGGATCCGGATCCGGGATCCGCCCCCAAATTTAATCAGTTCTTTCTTAGTCTATGGCCCACCTTTCCAAAAAAGTTTCGGAGATAACGTGTGGACAAACATACAAACATAGGTGAATACATAACCTCCTCGAACATCCTTTGGCCGAGTTAAAAACTTCATCCCATGGACGTAGTTTTTTTTTCTGTTCTTTTTACTACGAGGCAGTTTTCGTCATCTTCAGGGGGTCTTTGAGATGGAGGGGTTAGATACAACCTTCAGTAACCTCTTCAAAGGCCCTTCACTGTTAGGTATGATTTCCAAGCTGAATAAAATCGTCTGGAGGTAGCAAGAGCGAAGTAATGCGTCATCATAGTCAGTGAAGTGAAGGATAATTTAATATTATTATTGTTATTATTATTAGTAGTAGTAGTATTAGTATTACTGTTGTTTTTATCATCATTATTATTATTACCGGTATTATTATTACTCTATTATTATTATTATTATTGTTAATAGTATTACTGTTGTTATTATCATCATTAATATTATTACCGGTATTATTATTACTCATTATTATTATTATTATTATTATTATTATTACTACTACTACTACTACTACTGCTACTACTACTGCTGCAACTACTACTACTACTACTACTACTTTGATAAGTGTGTTTTGAGACTCAGATTTCGATTTGTGAACCTATCAGGAAAGAAAAGAAAGAAAAAGAAAAAAAGGGAAGGGTGTGAGATTATTTTAATATACTCCAGCCGTCACACACACAAAAAAAAGCAAAAACCTATTCATAATTTTCAGATTCGTATATATGATATCTGACGCCTTGAAAATTCCAATAATTAATATCTCAACACAAAACACACACACACACACACACACATACACACACACACACACACAAGACAGTAGGCATGAGCATCCAACTTTAATATCTTCAGTAAATTGACGTAATCTTTCATATAATTTTGTCACCCACGGACGATTTTATTTATCTTAGGGGCTGCCTTTCGTAATGAAGAGGCAGAAAACAGTCCCCATTAATCTCTCTAGTTTCTCCAAAGCTGAATAGAGTCGTCTAATAGTAGCAGAAATTAAATAAAACTCGCTTATTCGTCCACCTTGTAATCTACATCTCTCTATAAAACTGTCCAAGAGGGCCAAAGAAATGAGCGTGGTGAGGGAAGGAGTAAGTGGGATGGGCTGGAATGCTGGCTAAGGGTAGGGCTGGGGAAGGAAAGTACATTCTGTGAAAATGAGTGCAGTTGGTTGAATGGTTAGTGCAGTGAAGGTTATAACATTGTTTTCCTTTATGCCGCGGTAATTGAGTGGTTCGCGTCACTGACTGTGAAGCTGCCGGCCCTTTAGCGCCAGGGTCCGAACCCTGATGTGGGCAGCTAGCGTCACTCGACTTAGGTGCCCATCCATCCATTATGGGTTGGTAGGCAATATTAGTTCCTAGGGAAACACCCAGGAAGGAGAACTGTGGTAACCTGGATGATGCAGTAGCCTTACTCGTATATCCCTGGATAGTGGGATAATAACCTGCCACATACTGAAAGGCCCAGATTACGTAGGTGAGCACCGTGGATAAGCGCCTCATGGCGTCAGCCCCCGCCCTAACATTTTCCCCCAAATAGGAGTAAAATAAACTTGCATTGCTGTCATGTGCCTGGAGTCTTGCGACGCAGACAAAAATTTCAACATAGTGAAGGGTTTAACTCTTCCGGAAAAAGACCTTCACAAGCAGAAAAGTCTAGTCAGGTCCCAACTGACTCAAACCTCCCCCACCCTCTCTCTTTCTCTCTCCAAACTTGGCCGGCCTGTCACCCTCTTAACTCACAAACAGCCTTCCTCGCAAGGATCAATAGGGCTGTTGCTGTTTTCTTGCCTTCGCACTTTTCCTTCTCACCTTATCTCAGAGTTCTGTGGCTGGTCAGACTCTTGGACAAAGTTTGCTTCCCCCTTGGCCCTGCTCACCAGACAGTGCAATAGTTATGATGACGACGACGTACTGTACATCTCTTTTATTTCATCATCAACACTGCCTACCGTTCCCGTAGTGAATAGGTCAACACTTCATCCCTTATAATAGCCTCCCATTCTTTCTATTACGTCCTGTCATGCCACCCAAAACACTAAGACTCCATAACACCTTCTCCTCACGCCTCTTTTCTTTCAGTCTCTGCACCACAACACTTACGAATTCGTTCCCCTACACAATAACCATTCTATTACTCATTTCTAGGCCCCAGTCATTATTTTTTCTTCCATTCTTCTGCCACCTTTCTCACTCGGTTACTGCCAATCATTTTCCGTGAACGCCCTTTTCCACCCAGCAACTCGCCTTCCCCCTCCATCACCTCCTTCCATCAATTGGACTCTCTCTCCTTCCTCTTCCACCTTTCTCACTTGGTTACTGCCAATCTTTTCTACCCAGCCGTTCTCCTTCCTCCTCCATTCCCTTCTCCTTCCACAAATTAGTCCTCTTCCCAACCTCTGCCACATATTCTTTTCCCAGTACCTCTCCTTCTTGTGTTCCTCCTCTCCTTCTACCCTGCCTTCCACCTCCACCCCTCTTCCATCCATTATTTACCTCTTTTTCTCTTCTCACAGTTAGTTCTAGCAGCACTTCCTCTTTTCTCCTACTCGTCTGCTTCTGTGTCTCCCTCCCTTTCCACCCTCATCGCCTTCTGTTATTACTTCCACTTCCCTCTCTACCTTCCTCTTCCATATTACTTTCACTTCCTCCATCATTCCGTTTTCTTTTTCTTCATCCCCTAGTCCCGACCACCTTTCCCTCTTCCACCACTTCTTACCCATCCTTCTACCAAACCACTACCACCGTCACCATTTTTCTACTCCTGTCGTTCCCACCCGCCTCACCATCTTCCCTTTCAAATATTCACACCACCATTCTCCACCACTACTCATCGTCCTAGCATCATCTTCATCTTCCATACCATGTTCGTCGTTTCTACCAATTTCCTTCCCCAAACACAGAACCCTACTCCCGTACCATTTCCATTCTTGACCACTACCCCATCTCCCATCACCACTTTTCCATACCACTTCCACTTACTCCACGTTCCTCCAGGTACCTTCCCTCCCTCCCTCCCTTTTCCTATTCCTCAGTCCCCCCATACCACCGCCACTTTCTCCACCATTCTCTTTGTTTCACCAGTTTCCTTTTTTCTACGTACTTTCACTTCAGTAGTTTTCCTACGTTTTTCTTTCTCCCTTTCATCCCTCCTACCTCACACTTCTCCTCTCCATTGCTCCGTCTCCCATTCTCCATTCCTCCCTGCCCCATCTTTCATTCTCCTTTCTTCTCGCCTCCCTCTCCCATTCTTCCCTCCCCTCTCCTCTCTTTTCAGATATCTTTTCTTCCCGTCTCCCTCTCTCACTCTCCTTCCTTACTTCTTCCCTCTCCTCCCCCTCCTTCCCCAATCTCAGTTCCTTCCCACTATCTTTCTTCCCAGTCACTCGCTTCATCTTCCCCATTCTCCACTATTTACTTCCTTTTGCTTTCCTTTTCTCCATCCCCTGTCCTCCTTCCCTCACTACCCTCCTTCCCTCCCCCGTCCGCCTTACCCTACCCTTTTCTCACTTCTCCATTCCTTCCCTCATTCTCCTTGTTCCCCCTCTTTCCTTTTCCCTCTCTTCCTCCCTAAGTCCCTTCATACCAATCCTTTTCTCCCAGCACCTTCCCTTTTCAGATATCCCCCCATTCTCCCTTTTTTCTTACCTTCCTCCTTCCCCTACCTCTTTTTCCACTCTTTCCTTCCCGTCGCCCCAACCGTATTCCCCTCCTAATCACTTCCCTCTTTCTTCTTCAGTCTCCTTTCTTCACCTCTTTTCCCTCCCCTCTCCTCCCCTCCCTCCGCCAGTTTTCTTTCTTCTCACACTACACATTTCCTTCAGAACCATCCCCATACCGTCCCACGCCTGTTCTCCTTTCTCTATTTCTCTTCCCACTCCTTCCCTCTCTTCTCCTTCTCAGTTACACCCCTCACACGTCCCCTCGCCTAATCTCCTTCCATTACCTTTTCCCTCCTTCTCTCTTCCCCTACCTCATTTCCCACAACCTTTCCTTCTCAGTGACCCCAATATCTCCCCCCCCCCCTTCCCTTCACCCATCATGTTTGAGCCCATCGTCCAACACTTCGTCCCATCGCGTAACCAGCCAGCGCACCTGACCCACCTGGCCACTTTTACGGGTGGTCAGGTGTGGTGTAGGTGTGGCCAAGTAACGTTTACCATCTTCCCTTCATAATCATCCCTCTCCCTCCATCGCAACTTCCTCCCTCCTCTCCACCTTTCTTTCCTCCCTCCCTCCACTCTTCCCTCCCTTCCTACCTCCTCATCTCAGTCTTCCTCCTTCGCCACCTTCCTGCTCAACTACCTTCCTTTCTCAGTGACCCCCCCCTTCCCCCACCTTTCAGCCCATCAGCCAACACTCCGACCCGTCACGCAACCACCCAGCCCACCTTAACCCACCTGGCCTCTCTCACGGGTGGCCAAGTGTGGTGTAGGTGTGGGTGTGGCCATGTTAGCTGCTGGTCACTGCTAGGAGACGTAAATTGTCTTAAGTGATTCTAAGACTTGTTTTTGCCGTTACGACAGGGAACTTACTGTAAGTGGTTAACATTGGTGGCTATGAAGCTGCCGGCCCCATAGCACCAGGATTCGAATTCTGGTGTGAGCAGCTGGCGCCGTTCGACTCTTGTATCTACCCCCTTCTTGGTGGGTTGGTAGGTGAAATGAGCACCTAGGGGAGGTAACCGTGGAAACCTGGATGATCCAGTTATTTTGTCAAGGATGATGGGTGAATAACCCGCCACAGGCTCAATGACCTAAGTTATACATATGAGCACCGCGTCAAAGCTACTATTGGCGTTGCCCTCACCTTTACATTTATCAGGTATGGCCGATAGGGTGGAAGATATACCTCATTCTGAAGGGGTTCAGCCTTCTTCACCACCAGGGATTTCCCGAAACATGTACCGTATAAAATTTTCTGGCGGCCGCAAGAAGAAATACAGAAATTATCGTTCTGAAAATTTAAAGTGAGCTGGAGATGGGATGTGACAAAGGTGAAGGTGTGATGAAATTAGGTGAGACAGAAGTGTGATGCGGTTAAGGTATAGTGTGAATCGATGTGGCAGTGTGATGTGAGGAGATGAGTGAGGTGAGATGGGGTATGATGAAAATATGGGTGAGATACGATGAGGTTTGGTGTGTCAGTGTGATGTGGTTGGGTGTGGAGGTGATGTGGTGTGGCATAGGAGGTGGCTTAGCTAGGATAATAGTGTGGTTAGGTGGCTTGGGTGGGGTGCAGGGTGAAAGGGGCGGCTTAGAACAGATGGCAGGGAAAAGGAGGTTTGGTCTGGCAAACAAAGAGGAGAAAACTGAGACGCAGAGAGAGAGAGAGAGAGAGAGAGAGAGAGATTGGAAGTGATAATATTTTTGTGCAAAGAGAGCTGCGGGATGAAAACGATTCCATAACGGGCAAAAATGTATGCGTGTTCTGTGTGTGTGTGTGTGTGTGTGTGTGTGTGTGTGTGAGAGAGAGAGAGAGAGAGAGAGAGAGAGAGAGAGATAACAGCTCGGTGGAAAGGACAATATTATTTTAGGATGAAGAGGACTGAGAAACCAAAACGACTTTGGTATGGCAAGAATATGAGTAGACGAAGAAAAGAGGAGGAAAAAGCTATAGGAGAGGAAAGAAGGAAGGAAAAGAGAGAACAAGGGGAAGGATGGAAGTAGGAGGGAAGGATGGAGGGAGAGAGAGAGAGAGGAAGGAGAAAACGAGGGAAGGAAGAGAGCAAGGTAGGCAGAAGACGGGAAGGAAAGGAGAAAGAGAAAAGGAAGAAGGAAGGAAGGGAAAAAGAAGAAAGGAAGGAGGGAGAGAAGAAAGAAAGGACGAAAGAAAGAAGTGAACAGAACGAGGGGTAAAAATAAAGAACAGAGGAGAAAGGATGAGGGAGAAGATATACTGTGTCACTGAGACGAGAAAGAAGAGGATGTAGGAAAGAAGAAATGAAAAACGGAGGAAGATCGAAGGAGAATAGAAATGAAAGCAAAGAGACAAAGCAGATACTAAAAATTGTGAAGAGGGTAAGAAGGCAGGGAGATAAAAGATAAAGACAAGGATAGATGGTGGAGAGGAGAGCACAAACAGTAGTATTGAAATATTACGAGAGAGACAGTGGGGGAAAGACGAAAGGCGGAGAAAAGAAGGGAATAGGATAGAAAAGCAATACCAGGAATAGGGTGAGAGTGAGAGAAGGGAAGCAGCAGCAGGGAAATGAAGACCTAGGAAGCACGAAGGGTAGAAATGAAGGGGGGGGGGGGAAGAAAATATAGAAAGACAGAGGCGAAGAAAAGTGGAGAAAGATTGAAAAGACAAAAAAAGATATTGAAACAGAAGACAGTGGGTGGAAGAAAGATATACATGAAACAAAAATGGAAAGAAAGAATACGAGCGATGGAATATTTTTGGGGAGGGATGAGTCTGTATAAAAAGAACTAGAGCGATATGGTTCTGCTGGGAATAAAGGCAGAGAGAGAGAGAGAGAGGTGTAGAGATCAAGCGTGTGGGAGAGAGAGGGAGTGAGAGACGGGAGAGGCAGGGGCGGCAGAGGGATAAGGGGAAGCCTGAAAAATGAGGTACAGTACTGGGGTATACTCGACCTGGGGGATTGTGGGCGTGGAGGGCTTGACCGGGACGAGGTGTGTGTGTGTGTGTGTGTGTGTGTGTGTGTGTGAGAATTGTGGGCGTGGAGGGCTTGACCGGGACGAGGTGTGTGTGTGTGTGTGTGTGAGAGAGAGAGAGAGAGAGAGAGAGAGAGAGAAATAACTAGGCTGGAAAGGATACCACTATTATTATCGCAGGTAGAGGAATGGGATGAATGTGGCTTTAAATGTGAAAATTAGAGAGAGAGGGAGAGAGGAAAGGGTAACGTTTTCCATAAAGGTGTTAGTAGTAGTAGTAACAGTAGCAGTAGTAGTAGTGGTAGTAGTAGTAGTAATAGTAGAAGTAGTTGTAGGGGTAGTAATAGTCGCACAGTAGTGGTAGTAGTCGTTGTTGTTGACTGTACTCTACCTCTTGCACTTAAAGATACCTGGGCCTTCTGTCTTGGCCTGGCCTGCAGGGAAAAGGAAAAGAGTAGGGGTCAAGAGAAGAGAGGCAGGAGGAGTGAAATAGAAGAGAGGCTGTGACGATGGATGAGGGTAGGAGGAAAAGATCGGAGGTAGGGAGGGAAAGGAGAAGGAAGATGGAGAGAGAGAGAGAGAGAGGAAACAGAAAAAAAGACAAGGAAAAGAAGAGAGATGATGAAGTAGATGAGAGAGAATGATGATATATGAGGGACGGACGGAAGAAAAAGAATAGAAAAATAAGTAGAGAGGGTGAGAGGCGACAGATGATGGATGAGAGAGGAAAGGAGGGGAAAGAGGCGGAAGTAAGGAAGGAGGGATGCGAGGAACGAAAGCATGGAAGAACAGAAAGATGGAAGGAAGGCAAGGAAAGAAAGAAGGAAGGAAGAAAGGAAGGCAGAGAAAGAAAGAAAGAAGGAAGAGAAGGCAGAGAAAGAAAGAAAGAAGGAAGAAAGGAAGGCAGGGAACAAATAGGAAGGAAGAAGGAAAGGGAGCGAGGAGGAATGAAAGTTAGGAAAAAGGAAGGACAAAAGATAAGGCAGAAAGAAGATTATTTAGAGAAAGAGACAGAGAGAAGGAATGAAGGAGAAAGAGACAGACTAGGAGGGAATGAGAAGAGAGGGAGACAAGGAAAAGAGGAAAGGGGCGGGGGAAAGAGAGGTGAAAGTGATGGTATTGAATCTGAAGAGAGAGAGAATGGACGAGGAGGGAGGGATGGAGGGGCTGGGAGAGGGGGAGGAAGGAGAGAGAAGAAAGGAGGAAAAGACGGGAGAGGAGGAGGGAGAAGAGGAGATGAGGGGAGGAGATGAAAAATTGGAGATAGGTAAGGAGTGGAGGAAAGACGAAAGAAATGCTAGAGAGAGAGAGAGAGAGAGAGAGAGAGAGAGAGAGAAGATAAGATAAGAGGCTGCAGGAAAGGGAGGAAGGAAGGATCGAGAAGCTTAAATAAAAAGATAAAAGACAGAGAAAAGAAAGAGAGAGGAGAGGGTGCGACAGAAACGAAACAACTGAACTGAAAATAGAACAGGCAGAGCGGAGGGAGCGAGAAAGTGAGCGAGGGAGTGGAAAAATGGGAAAGTGAGCGAGTGAGAAAATGGGCTAGTGAGAAAATAATGGCGTGAGAAACTGAGGAGTGAGATGCTGAGAGAGAATGTGAGGGAGTGAGAAAGTGAGAGAGAGAGAGGCAGAGGAAAAGGTCAAGAGCTGAATAAAGTTGGAACCGAAGGGGAAAAATAAAGAAAGCTGATGAAAAAGACGGAATATTTGACGATTAAGAAGAATACGAAGGAAAATAAATAATTAAAGAAAGTGAGCGATAAAGAGAGCGAGAGAGAAAGAAAGAAGTGAGATAGAAAGAGAAAAGAGAAGTCTGATGAGAAGATGGAATGTCTTGAGGATTAGGAAGAGTCAGGAGAGAGAGAGAGAGAGAGCATGGAAAAGAGGAGTGAAGTCAAAGAGAGGGAAGGAAAGGGGGAAGAGGAAAGAGAACAGGAGAAGGAGGGGAAGGGGGTAGGAAAAGGGAAGGAAGGAGAGGAGAGCCGTTGAGAGGGAAGGAAAATGGAAGGGGGGGGAGGGGAGGGAAAGAAAAAGAAGTAAGACAGTAATGAAAGGCTGAGAAGGAGTTATAGGAGAGGAGGGAACCAGGGAGGGAGGGGGAGGAGGAAAGTAGTTGAAAGGAGAGAGAGGGAGAGAGAGAGGGGGGGGTGTAGATAATGAGTGGAAGAGATATACACAATAGGAGGAAGAGAGGAGGAGGGATGGAGCGCATAAGGAGGAAGTAGGAAGAAAGACGCAAGGAGAAGGGGTGGGAGGAATGGCAGTGGGGAAGAAGCTGGAGGTGGAGGGGTAAGAGGGGGACAATACCGGGAAGCGAAGATTGGAAGAGGCGAGAGGTCGGTAGCCAGACGGACGGATATAATAAGAAGAAATGGTGGGGCAAGATTGGATAGAGGGTGGTGGGGGTGGGGAAGAGGGGAGGTGGGGGTGACGACAGGGGTGGGAGTTGGTGGGGGTGGGGAGAGAGGAGTGAGGAAAGGGATAGGGGCTGGTGGGGGTGGGGAGGTGGGAGGTGAGGAAAGGGGTATGGGTTGGTGGGGGTGGTGAGAGAGGAGTGAGGAAAGGGATAAGGGCTGGTGGGGGTGGGGAGAAGGGAGGTGGGGGGTGAGGGAAGGGTTATGTTGAGGTGAGGCGAGGTGTGAAGGAAAGGGTAGGGAGGGAAGAGGAGAGAGAATTTGGGGCACGGGTTAGGCAGGTAATGTGGTGTGTGAAGTAAGGGTTGGCTGAGAGAAGGGAAGAGAGAATGAGGGAAGAGGGCAGGCTGAGATGGGTGGGGTGAGGAGAACGGAGATTAAGGGAAGAAAGGGACTGAGTGATGTGGGGAAGGAGTGGAGGGGGGGTAAAGGAAGCAGGGGGAGGGGTAGGTATGCAAGGTAAGGGACAGCTCTGGGGGAAGAGATGAGGGAGGTGCTGTGGGAATGGGCAGGCTGGGGAAAAGGAAGAGAGAATGTGAAAGGAAGGGATCAACTGGGTGGGGATGGGTGGTGGGAAAGAAGAGGTACGGTGAAAGGACGGGCTGAGAATGAGAGAGGGACGTTTGAGATGAACAACAGGCTGAGATGAAGCGGTGGGCGGTGTTTTTGAGTCAGCTTCTGTATAATATCGTGGGTGGGAAAACTAAACAGCCTGAAGGGGAAGGGGGGATAGGGGTGATGTTAGGGGGCGAGGGGGTAGTTCTTAGGGGACGAGAGGGGATGTGTCGGGTTTAGAAGGTTAAGGGTACTGTAAAGGGGGACAGAGAGGGTGAAGGTAAAGAAGGGAGTAAGGAGAAGAACTATAGCTTGGGTGAAATGTAGAAGAGAGTGGAGATGGTAAGGAGAGAAGACGGGAGAGGAGAGAGGAAGGGAGTAAAGTAGGGAGGCTGGAAAGAGCGCGTCATTTCAGGCAGTGGAGTTTGTTCAGATTATTACATTTAAAATAATCCAGTGTCACAGATTTGTGTAAATAAATATGACACTTAACTGAAGAACTTATACCGACATTACCCACGAGTGAATCGCCCGTCTCTCTGGTAAAGAAGACATATGTTACCGATGACAACTAATGCTGCCTAGAAAAGAAAAACTGGTGCATTCTTTAAAACCTTCTAGTCTACTAGGAGGAGCAAATGTGTATGTTTGTTTAAATAAGTTGTCATCAAAGATTCTTAAACCTGAGTGTGCAACGGTGTAGACGAACCCGTGATGTTTAGCAGTCAAATTTAAACCCTCTGTAAGGATTAAAAATGGTTAACTTTCATTCCACTGTACATAACACAATCAGCAGCAAAACAGAAATGTTAAGACCTCTTTTAATTCTGGTAGTGAGTTCCAGTAATGATGCCGAAAAGTGAGAGTTTGCCTTCGCCTTCGCGATCTCACATTTAATAATACGGCCTTTAATGTTTTAAGCCAAGAAAGCTGTCTTATTCATGAACACACCAGAAGATTGGCTTGCGGCTTAATGTATTACAGCAGAGGTAAAATAGCAGTTTGCATTGGACTGTGGTACGGAGCGTCGGGTGTAAGGCTGCCAAAATCATTTTGGTACGTGTACTGTCCTATTGCTAATATTGACGTATTCTGGCTACCAGGAAGCCATTATATTAAAATATTAGGGTAGATATTTGAGAACTGGACAAGATGCAGACTTCAAAGACTTTTTCGTTGTGAGGACGGGGTTCTCTGAACCTGAATCAAAGTCGTTTGGAGGCATCAGCCATAAATGATAAAAGAACGTCATCATCGTGAAAGAGTTACGTTGAACGGTATGAATTACTGTTATTGAAAAGATTACTCTCTCTGTATGCTTTTACTTGACTTGCACTTTCTATTTTAAATCTGAGTCATGCATGTGTGTAAATGAATCCAAGATTTTATCTTCTTCCTTGGATGGTCATGCACAAAAACAGTGATTCTTTTATGAGTTAACACAAAGTTTGATCTAACTTTCCACTCCCAGCTTCAAGAGGTTCTTCATCTGCAAGCTGGACAACGAGAAAGAAGTGAAATTTTGTATGTTTAGCTGGGAGAGAGTTAGATAGTATTCGGGTCAAGTTGGGCCAGAAGAGGATCGAAGTCGGACCAAAACTGTTGTATCTTTAAACACACACACACACACACACACACACACACACACACACACACACACACACACACACACACACACACACACACACACACACACACACACACACACACACACACACACACACACACACACACACACACACACACACACACACACACACACACACACACACACACACACACACACACACACACACACACACACACACACACACACACACACACACACACACACACACACACACACACACACACACACACACACACACACACACACACACACACACACACACACACACACACACACACACACACACACACACACACACACACACACACACACACACACACACACACACACACACACACACACACACACACACACACACACACACACACACACACACACACACACACACACACACACACACACACACACACACAGTTTCCGGTATCTGTATGGAGACATAATAATTCATTTTGAACAGTGAACGACGTAGTGCAATGAAGGAACCCCAAAATTACCTTTTTTAATTTCTTGCTTTTTTCTTCCCGAGCTAAGATTCCTCAAAAAACGTCCGCTAATTTTTGTAGCAGCTGATATACTTTTGCTGGAAGAACGCGAGACATGGGATTTTGATGCTCTGCCGTTTCTTTGAGTTCGTAAAAAAAATAATTATGACAGGGAATTTATCACAAGTCTGAGAAAAAAAAAAAAAAAAAAAACAGCTGCAGTGCCAATTTAACTCTAGCCTCGAACTCTGTATCCTTTCAGTGCACTAATCCCCCTTCGGCTTGGTATTAACACAATTCTTATGCCATGCTTCCCGCACTTTAGGTTTGTCTTCACTCGAGGGAACTGGATCACTCTCACCTTGAATACAAACTCATTGTTGCGTGGAATCTGGTGAGCCTTAGCTGTGAGGTAAGAATGAGTCTCGTTAGTTACTACTTATATCAACCCTCCAGTCTGACTACACTTGCCATCAACTGAAATGAAAGGGGTTAGGGATCTCTGTTAGGTTAGAGCAAACGCCTTGTCTATCTATCTATCTATTGCCAGACGCCTCAATCCCGTTTGGGGTGGCCACAAACAAATCGCCTCCACGTCGTCCTGTCCCCCGCCATTTCACTGCCCTGCTACCAACTAACACCCCCCCTCTCATATACCTCTCCACCCCATCCCTCCATCTCATCCTCGGCCTCCCCCTCCCTCTTCCCCCCTCCACCTCACTCAAATACACTTTCTTCGTCAGTCTCTCACCCTTCATCCTCTCCACATGGCCAAACCACCTCAGTGTGTTCCTCATAACATTTCCTATCACATCCACATCCAAACCACAACGCTCCTTTATATCCTCATTCGTCAGCATGTCTCTCCATGTGACTCCACAGGCTCCTCTTAAATAACTCATTTCCACTGCTCTCACTCTTGACTTGTGTCCTTCCAACAACGTCCAAGCTTCACTTCCATACGTTAGAGTTGGTATCACAATACTGTCATGTAGTAACTTTTTCACTTCCATGCTCACTTCCCTGTTTCTTATCACTGCTTTCAAAGAACCAGCAACCTTTCTTCCCTGCTGTACCCTTTCAAGCACTTCACCCTCCAAACCTCCATCCTTACTCATCACACTACCCAAGTACTTAAATGTACTCACATTTTCCAATTCCTCACCATCCAACCTCGCTGTACATTCACTGACTTCACCTCTCTCAAAGACCATCACTTTACTCTTCCCTACATTCACCTTTAGATTCCGTTTCTTACACACTCTCCCAAACTCATCCACCAAGCCTTGCAGCTCCCCTTTGTCTTCACTCAACAACACAGTATCATCTGCAAACAACAGTACAGGGAGTTTCCAAACACTGTCCTCTCTCACCAGGGCCACTCCAACATCCACTACCCTACCTTGTACCTCTTTTATTACCCCATCCATGAACAGATTGAACAACCATGGAGACATGACACATCCCTGTTTCAACCCAACCTCCGAAGAGAAAAATTCACTTAGTTCACCATCCACACGCACTGCAGCCTTAGCACCATCATACATACTCTTCACAGCATTCAACAACTTTCCATCTACCCCATATATTCTTAATACTTTCCACAATCCTTGTCTATCCACCCTGTCATATGCTTTCTCCAAATCAATGAAAGCCGCATACAACTTCTTTCCCTTCTGTAGAAACTTTTCCACTAAAGATCTAAGAATGAATATCTGATCTACACAACCCCTTCCCTTCCTAAAGCCTCCCTGTTCTTCTCCTACTAATTCCTCTGATCTTTCTCTAACTCTGTCAATAAGTATCCTACCATACACTTTTCCTATTATACTAAGAAGACAAATGCCCCTATGATTACCACATACGTCTTTTTCCCTTTTTCCTTTGTACAAAGGAATAATTATACCTGACTTCCAATCCCCCGGGACTCTACCTTCCTCCCAGGCCAATCTGCACATCTTCCACATCCATTCTACTACTATCTCTCCCCCATGCTTCAGCATTTCACCACACACTCCATCAATACCTGGGGCCTTCCCCAATTTAACTTTCTTCATTGCTTCCACAACTATCCTACTGATTTCTTCCTGTCTTCTCACCTCCCTCCTTCTCCCAGCCATTCCCCAGCCACTTATACTCGCATTACTTCCATCCTGTATGTTCAACAATTCCTTAAAGTGTTCTCTCCATCTGCTCACTTTTTCTCCCTTCTCCACTAGTAATCTACCATTTTTATCTTTCAATCCCCTGCTAACCTCACATTCACCCTGTCTTACTCTCTTCACCTCTTTCCAGAACATTTTCTTACAGTCCCTCCACTTTACACTGAAATTCCTTCCAAATTCCTCATCCACTCTCTTCTTACTCTCTCTTACTAATCTTTTCACCTCTCTCTTTCTTTCTACATATAACTCTGTCTTCCGCCTCTCAACTTCTTCCACGCCCCTATTTCTCATCCATTCATTGTATGCTTTCTTCTTTTGTGCCACAGCCTGTCTCACTTCTTCAGTCCACCACGCTGTTCCTTGCACCCCCCTCCGTCTTCTCTTCCTCCCACACACCACATCACATGCTGCACATATTTCTTCAGTAAATATCCTACACACACCTTCCATGTCTCCCATCTGCTCCAATTCATATTTGCCCAATCGTTCCTCCACTTCTCTCTTATACTCTGCCTTTTTCTCATCCTCTTGTAACCTTTCCACTCTCCTTGCAATTACTCCTTCCTCTCGTCTTTCCCTTCTTCTATTCCTCCATCTTACTTGTATCCTAATTCTGGCCACCACCAAATAGTGGTCAGAAAGTCCACTCCCCCAACCTCTATAAGTTCTTGCATCCATTACACATCTTCGCATCCTTTCATCCACACACACATAATCAATCATTGCCTTCCTTTCATTCAGTTCACCACCCACCCTTCTCATCACTCGCCATGTATACCTGTGGATCATTTTATGCCTGAAGAGTGTATTGGCTATCACCAACCCCCTCCCAGCACAAATGTCCACTAACGCACTGCCATTCTCATCTATCGCAGCAGGCACACCCCACTCACCAACTATTCCATCCACCTTCACATTCCCTACTTTACCATTCATATCACCGATCAAAAACACTCTCTCATTCCTTCCAAACTTTTCCATGCACACTTCCACATTTGTCCAGAACTTTTCTCTCACTCTGCTAGCACGATCTTGCGTTGGCGCATACACACACACAATCACTCACATTTGTATTCCAACTTTCAACTCTACCCACACAATCCTTGACCCAACTGATCCATACTGTCTTATGCTCTTCTTCCATCTTTTACTCACAACTGTACATACTCCTTCCTTTGCCCTCTCATTCTCACCTACTCCTGTACATATACCCCATCCATACTCCCATTCTCTCACACTTTCTCCTCTCCATTTTGTTTCAGTTATTCCACATACATCCACTTTTGCACCCTCAAGCACCTGGACAATCTCTCTCTCTTTCACCTCATCATTCGCTCCTCTTACATTCCACGTAGCCATTACCAAGTCCTTTGTCCGGTCCTGGGTCGTCATCGTTTGGTCAGTCCTTGTCCGAGGCTTATTGTTTGTTTTTTTAGTTAGTTGTTTTCCGGGGAGGGGCACTAACCCTGCGCCAACCCTTTTAGTCGCCTTTTACGACAAGCAGGGATACTGGGGGAGTATTCTTGAAAAAAAAACCCTACCCCCAGGTGGGTACTAGACGATTATATTCAACTTTCGAGAGATTGCGAAGCTTGTAGGTTAGATGTACAGTTCAGTAGCCGTCACAAACCTCTCCATTGCTTGAGGGTTTTGTGCTGAATAAAATCGTCTGGTAGCATCAATAAACTGCAAAATTACGTCAGGTCCCGAAAGTACTCATCCGTCATTCATTCAGTCGCTGTAGTCAGATTTTCAAGTGACTACACAGAATACCAAGTCAAATGAATTAGTATAATTCAGGTTATCAGGAAATGAGGGAAGGAATAAGTCAGATATTTTGTCGGTGTGGTAATGGTGGTAGTGGTGATGGTGATGACTGTGCAGGTGGTGATGGTAATGGTAGTGAGTGATAATAATGGCGGTAATGCTGGTTGTGGTGATGGTGGTGAGTGATAGTAATGTGGTGATGGTAGTGGTAGTGGAGGTGGTGGTGGTAATGATGATGGTAGTGAGTGATAGTGGTGGTGACGATGGTTATGGTAGTAGTGATGCTAGTGTTTGATAGTGATGGTGACGATCGTGGTGGTGGTGGTTGTGGTGATGGTGGTGGTGGTGATATTCTTTTTCTCTATCCCTGTAAACTTTTCTTCCTTAGATTACGTCTGCGTGTCCCTCCGTCATTTTAGGCCTTCCATCACTCACTGGACTTCCTCGTGACTTTTGATCTTGGCTGATATTTTGTAAACAATTCAAGCGTCGTCTCATCCCCATGGCTAATTGAATATAAATGTCTGAAAAATATCGACTCTTGAGGCTTTAAAGTAACAAAGTGATACTGACGTGTGTGTGTGTGTGTGTGTGTGTGTGTGTGAGAGAGAGAGAGAGAGAGAGAGAGAGAGAGAGACCATTCCTAGTCATGTAAAAGTCAAAATGGTTTGGAACCTTATATTAACCCCCTGCCTATAAAGCTTCTCCAAGCTGACCAAATTTGTCTGGTGTTAGTATATTCTCAGGCCTGTCAGAGAGAGAGAGAGAGAGAGAGAGTTATTTGAGTTAGTTTTGAAGCATCTATCTGTTAGGATATCTTAGCTGAACAAAATCCATTACTGTTTGCCTTAGTTAAAGATATGTGCACGAAACGCAGCGAGAAAGTGAAATTCTGACCAAACACAGGCTGCTTCTTATGAGTGGCTCGTGTTGTAGTCGGTATGGAAGCTCACCTCTTCCTTAGCGGTTTATTCGTAGATGCTTCTGGTTAATATCCTTCTGTACGTTACTTATGAATAGGATGACGATAGTAGAATCATTTATGTAACACAGGAGAGAATAGCAAGGTGTAATGAACAAAATAAATAGTTCAGGAAAAGTTGTTAGGGAGCTTCCTTACCGGACGAGAATATTGACCAGTGTCTTGAAGTCTGGGATGCTGAAAGGTCGTGAGGAAGCTTCAGGGAATATATTTTGACTTTTGAGAGTCCCTCCGCCCGTGAGAAATTGACTCCTTCACCCCCAAAGCGTCTCCTCTGAACAGAAAACAATTGGTTGATCTGAACAAAGTTAAAAAAAAAAAAAAGTACCTCGACCAATGGATTAATTTTGTGTCCTTCCCTTTCATATAAATAATGAGTTTGGTTGTTAGACTGTGATATAAAGAACGCTATTCGGTTGAAGGAATGGCGGTAGTGTAATCGGAAGGACATGGCCCATAACGGAGAGGTTCCGGGTTGGTTTCCCTGACCGACTGGAGTTCATTTATCCCACCTGCAGTTTACACCATGGCCCGCATTCTCGTCGGTTAAGGAAACGCCCTAACACCTTTTCCTACCTGATTTGTTTTGCGTATGATATCTTACTGTCGTCTTTTGTGATGCTTAAATCATTCTGACATTGCCGTACTCTGTATGGTAACGTACAAATGGGTATTAACCAGCCATATCCAGAAATAAATAGCTAAGGAAGAGGTGTTAGGGACTTGACCGAAGGGAACACGAGGCCACATCTTGAAATAGTGGACTTTCCTTGTCAGTTACGCAGGAGAAAGAATCATGGTTCCCCTGGCGTGCCAAGATCTAAGGCAGTAATTTCCCACAAGTTCCTTCAGAGCGGTTGGAGTCAGGCGAGGCAGGGAGGGTGACAGTGTGGGTCGCCGCCCCTCCCCCCTTTCCTTTCGCTGTCCTCCTCTCCCCCCTCCTCCCCCCTTCGCGGACGCCTCATCTGTTTGTCTTCATTATCCCGCCGGCTAAGCTGCAGGGTTAATTCCGCGGCTCCCCAAAGACGGGCGTGGCTGTCAGCAAGGGCGGGGATGAATTAAACTATTTCATATGCAAAGCGTTGGTGCGGCCACAGAGAAGGCAGGGTGACTGGGGCCGCGTTAAGCCACCCATCATCATCATCATCGTCATCGTCATCGTCGTCGTCGTCATCACACGTAGACGATTCACACACCCGGCTTTGTTGCGATTGCATGGATGATCCCACCCTGGTTCTTGGATTACTGTGGAATCCAGACTTTGCGAAGAGATCTTACCGTAACCGAAGCTCCTCTTAGCCTCAGACCATGTTGCGTGTAATATATGCCTTGCTGATCAAATTCTTGCTTCTTTTGCCACAAAGTACCTATAAACAGAAGTCGTAAGAGAAAATAATAAGTACAAAAGTAATATGGGGCGTCGCAAAAGCCTGGCGCACGAAAAAACTTAATGTGTGGCTGATGGAATGGGCCACATCAAGAAACGCTCCCGCATCTAAAAAGAAAGCCAAAATATGAATCAGCGCAGTTTCACAGGTCTGGATATACTGTGTCTGAGAAATTGGAGGAACGCAGACTGAGGAAGGCTATTCGAACGATGGCCAGTTGTGTATTGAACCATTAAGCATACAAGTTAACTCGTCCATCAGAGAGGCGGAGAGAAGAGTGTGAGTGTAGATAGGCGGATTCTGCGTGTCCACCTTGAATGGTCAGGACTTAAGCTAGAGTTTTATTACATTCATAAACACTTTTGCCTTGATCATGGAAATTTTTCCTCCTCCTCCTCATCATCATCATCATCATCATCATCATCATCATCATCATCATCATCATCATCATCATCACCACCACCACCACCACCACCACCACCACCACCACCACCACCACCACCACCACCTTTTTGCCCATATAAGGATAACGTGCGCTAGGATCCGGAAACAATGGAAGAGAACGTGTGAAAGTGGGAGAACCATGACCAGCATGCCTAGTGAAATGGGTCGCACACTTACTTATACGTCATTCAGCCCACGGAATCCTGGCTCCACCTCACCAGCCAGACCCTCCGCACTTATATTTTGTCTGTATTTTTTATAAACTTTTCCCTCATCGTCTGGGACTCAAGATATGGTATGCGTGTCCCTTCCTCATTTTAACCTTGGCCGTTACTCATGCAAGCTTCCGTATAAAGATTTTCTCGCGACAGCTTCATTTATCATTCACTCCAGCCCCTGCTATATTTAGGTAAGCCCTGTCTCTATTCTGAACCCCTTTGTACACCTCTGTGTCCTCCCTAAATCGTGCGCCATCCTTAAATCATGGTTTTAACCCCCTTTCAGCCAGAAGACGACAATATTTATCTGGTTCTTGCTGCTCTTGAACTTTCCTGTAAATTATGGAGAGTGTTATTGGTTGTGAAGGTTTTAATGAAGACTGTCTCTTAAAGTTTACCCTTCATTTAGTTAAAACCGTCTGGAAATATCACGAATTGACCATAATCTTCTGCATATAGTACTTCATAAAATTGGAAAAGTTTATTCCAAGGCCGCTGTTCTTGATTATTCGCCTACATTCTCTCTCTCTCTCTCTCTCTCTCTCTCTCTCTCTTACAGTGGGCTGTCTTCCGCGTTCTGTATTTCACTCTGTCTGTGACCCCATAGGGTCTAGTCTGTTAAAAGCAGTGTATCCATACATCTGAAATGAATAGATCATGAACTTGACCTTCTTTTGGTCCTTTTTTTAAGAACATCTGTGTGGAGTTTTAGCCTTTGGTTCTTTCTTCTTTGCAAACAAAAGGAATAATACTGAAACCGTCTGGAGATAAGAACTAACAAGAAGCTTCCGTACAAAGGCCCTCTGGCGATAGGGTCATTTTTCAGTCATTCCATCCGGTGCTATATTTAGGTAAGCCTCGTCTCTGTTCCGGGACCCATTGTGCTCTTATCTGTCATCCTTAAATTCTGGTTTTAAGTCCTTCTGTTGCCATGGAGACCGTCGCTGACACACACAAGGGTAGGGGTGAGGGGGAAGGGATTGGAAGGGATGGGGGAAGGGGAAGAGAGGGGAGAAATGGGAAGGGGAGGGAAAGGGGAAAGGAGTTGAGGGGGAGAATGAGGAAATCAAAGGAGGGATGAGAGGATGAGGAGACGGGGAGAGATGGGGAGGGGAAGAAAAGTTAAAGAGACCGGGGGAAAAGTATGAAGGAGCGGAACAGGGGAGAGATGGTAGTTAAGCAAGCGATGGTTGGGGGAGGGAGAGGGGAGAGATAAACTGAGTCAAGGCTGACGGTAGTGAGGGGAAGAAATTGGAGAACCAGGTGGGGGAGGCGAGGAAAGAATAGTTGGGGAGGTGGGGGAGAGACAGAAGTCAAAGAGAGGGAGGATGAGGAGGCATGAGAAATTAAAGAGGACATTAAGAAAGGAGAGGGAGTTAGAAAGGGGAAGGGAGGGTAGATGTTAGTTAGGCGAAGGTGGGGAGAGAAGCTATGGGGAGAAAGAGGAGAGGGAAGAAGCTAAAGGAATGTGAAGAGTTAGTATATGGATGGAAGGAGGTGTTGGGATGTGGGGAAAGGAAAAAGAGGTAGAGAGAGAGACGGAAGGAGAAGATAAGAAAAATACTAGAGGGAAATTGGGTAAAGAGAAAATGGAAGGAGGGTGGTAAGAAGGGGAGACTGGAATTAAAGAAGGGGTAGGGAGAGGTAGGGAGGAGAAATGTAGGGCCAGGCCAGATGGGCCTGGGAGGAAGAGCTAGGGCAGTAGAAAAGAAGGAATGTAAAATGAAGGAGAGGAAGTGACAGGAATAGGTAAGGGAGGAGCGGAAGAGGTAGGAAGAAAAGCAGGAAGAGGGACATAGAAGGAGGTAAAAGAGAAGAGACGGGAAGAAAAGGTACAAAGTAGAGGAAGGGTAAAATATAGGTGTGTGTGTGTGTGTGTGTGTGTGTGTGTGTGTGTGTGTGTGTGTGTGTTTAAGAGAGAGAGAGAGAGAGAGAGAAGCTGGGAGGAGGAAATAAAAGAACACATTGAGACATTGAAGGAGGTATGTAGAAAAATTAGAAAAAAGTATATAAAAGTAGAGCCTACGAAGACGCGAGAAAAGACACGAGAATATCTGCTGTGAGAGGGAGCACATGAGAGGAAAGAGTTAGGAGGCAGGAGGTGAGTAACGAGGGAAATCACTTAACACCTTGAGAACGATGCTAACTTTTCTTATTTTTTCATGCAGTATCCAGACGACTTTATTCATCTTAGGACAGACTTTTGCAACTGGAAGGGTTAAATATAGCCTTCATTAGCTAGTATGGGACTTTTCTGTGTCATTTATCTGACGCCTAATCCCAGAGTTCATCCAGGTTAGCACTGATAATAATACCCCGTCTACCCCACCACCCATCTCCTCTCTCTTCAACAGTCAAAGCCACCATCCCTCATGACACTTTCACTTTATCCTTCCATTCCATTCTTTATACACGCTCTTGTTATAGATCTTACCTCTCATACATAAACAAGAAACATTATATGGATTTTTAGGATGGCAGTATTTCTCAGGGTAAATACAGATGGATGGTAATATTTCTCTTTTTGGATATATTTAGGCTGGCTATAATTCTTTTCTTATGTCTTTATTGTATTGGCGTGTGGGACATAAGTCATAAGTATTGTATTGTTCAGAAGTACTCTTGCGTCGATATCCGATTGACAAAGAAACGTAAAATGCATCTTGGTATTGGATTTTCTTGGTCACTCAGTGTTATGCTTTTTATGTATTTATTGGAGGATGTGAAGTCAGGTAGATCAGCAACAAGACCCCCCCCTCTCTCTCTCTCTCTCTCACACACACACACACACACACACACACACACACACACACACACACACACACACACACACACACGGGCACTAGGTATGGAAATAAGGGTGTTGTAGGAACATAGACGAGGGAGAGGGGAGAGAGGAAGGGCGTTGGGAAAATATGGACAAACACGCGAGAGAGAGAGAGAGAGAGAGAGAGAGAGAGAGAGAGAGAGAGAGAGAATCACACTCAAACTACCGAAACAATTGCCACCAAACTTGTCACATACACCAAACTGAACTGCCTGGCAAACACAGACTACATTTTAGCTGAATGTACGGTCGCGGACATAAATACTGATCCACTCTTTAGTCGAATAATTATGGAACACTGACGCAATATTCCAAAAAAGTTTATGAGGGTCCTAGGATAACAATGCTGTTTGAAAAGCCATTGTTCACTGCCTCTTTATTTATCGTACTGAAGTGAATCGATATTTATGTTCGCAGTAGTACAGGTGTGTCCATAAATATCGGTTCACTTCGATACTCTACGATAAAAATAGCTGTGCAGTGAGAATTGACTTTCGAATCCCAATGATGCAGTCTTCGAAGCCCAATATGCTTTCCAAGATACTAAGTAACAGTTAGAAGGGAGTTATATTTTTATCCCCATCTGTACGTAAATATCCCAAAAATTACTGGGCCTACCTTATCCCCACCTGTACGTAGTTGCCCCACATATTACTCGCCCACCTTATACCCACCTGTACATAAATAATCCGTATATTGCTGGACCTACCTCAAAATCTAATAAACTTTTCATTAATCCATTTTTTTTGTGTGTCCGACTCTGGGCATAGGCCTCACAGCCAGCTATCAAGGCCTAGCAGTCCTCCCACGTACCATACACCTCTACATGTCACCACTTCGGCGCTAACACCCACCGTCCATATTGAATACTTGCTATGGCTGTCTCATACAGGACTGGTGTATTGGTATTAGCGGGGGTATTTTTACGACATGTCGGCGGGTCTTCTTGTAGATGCATGATTTAATGAAATTCAAATCCTTAAACTGTTCCCTGCCCCAGCCGGGATTTGAACCTGGGTCCGTTAGGACTGCAGGCCACTTCTCTACCGATTGAGCCACCGCCATTGCCCACCAGTCCACAAGATTTAATTGAAATCCGGTGACAGCGTTTTGAGATATTTCGTACACAAACAAACAGACAGGGGTGAAAACATAACCTCCCTCCAACTTCGTTAGCGGAAGGAACAGTCCATTCCCCAAGGCAAATTCGTCCTCCTACACAAAGTTCTGAAATGCTGCATAGTTCGACTTGCCAATAATCGTATATCAATTTTTCAGTCACTCATTATCTTAGCATAACTTCGCTTTAACCTGAATATTTAGCAATTCAGAATCAATAGAGGCGTGTTTCTCTCTCTCTCTCTCTCTCTCTCTCTCTCTCTCTCTCTCTCTCCCCCCCCTAAAATACGTCACTGGTTTGAACTTTGAAGGTGCTAACTGGATGACTATCTCTCTCTCTCTCTCTCTCTCTCTCTCTCTCTCTCTCTCCCTCTCTCCTATCCTCTTGTTCTCCCACTGCCCTTATTTCCATACCAAGTGCCCCAGAGAGAGAGAGAGAGAGAGAGAGAGAGAGAGAGAGAGATCATGATGAATACATTGAAAGAAAGGTTACATCGAAGGACATAAATTGGAAAATAGGTAAATGAGAGAGAGAGAGAGAGGAAAATATGGAATTCATGTTATTTTTGTTTCGATTCGTGCCAGTGTTGTTCCGAATGTTATCTCTCTCTCTCTCTCTCTCTCTCTCTCTCTCTCTCTCTCTCTCTCTCTCTCTCTCTCTCTCTCTCTCTCTCTCTCTCTCTCTCTCGCATCTTTCTTTACACCGTCATGCTCTCGGCTTCTCACTCTCATTGTCTTTCCTCTCGCTCTTTCTCCTGTCTCCCCTTTCTTCTCTTCCCCTTTCATCCCTCCACTTTTCCGTCTGTCATTCTCTTCCACCTCCTCTTCCCTTTCATCCCGTTCCCTTGTCTTCTCGTCTTTTTCTTCTTGTCATTCTCTTTGTGTGTCTGCCTAGCTTTTTATGTCTGTCTTTGCGTATGTTGGACTCTCTCTCTCTCTCTCTCTCTCTCCTTTGCTATCATAAAGTTATAATAATTAGAAAATAAATATCTCAATAATAAGGTCAAACAGCCTAATTAGGACCTTAACCCAGTGTAATTACTACGGAATCATTTCTCTCTCTCTCTCTCTCTCTCTCTCTCTCTCTCTCTCTCTCGTAAAATCCCCTCTGCCTCCCTTCCGCGGACTTTTATTCTTACCATATTTTCAGACTCCTTCCATATTGCTTTTGTTCCACGCTTTTCCACACGCCAGTCTCTCTCTCTCTTTCTCTCTCTCTCATTCGTTTTTTTATTTCATCAATCTGCTTAATTACCTCTTCCTTCCACACCGTTAATTTTGCGAATCATTCCTTCGTTTTCTCTTAATAATTAAACCAAATTGAGAGTCCCCCCAGAGAACCACCATTTTCTTTTCAACCAGATAATTTACACAGCGATAATGTATTTAAATTTTATCCTCGCTATCTGCTTTCGATTCCTTTTTTTTTTCCTTCTTCTTTTTTAAGTATAGATGAAATGTTTCGTCTTTGTGAGGTATTATGGCATTCATTATCCCATTCATTGTCTAGAATTTCTTTCCTAAGTTTCGTAAAATCTTTCGGTGCTGGCATGAGTATAATTAAAGTTGACATCGCAATGAGAGTTGGTTAGATGTATACTGCTGATACTACTACTACTGATGCTGATGCTGGTACTTGTTTTGGAAGAGGTCCCTAGTAGGTTCTCTTGCCTGCGAGATATACGGCCAGAATAAGGACATATCTCGAACTTGTCCAGACTGTGATGGCAGACGTACACGAGGGTCAAGTCAACTCCTTCCCATCGAGGCGTCTCTGTATGCTGAATAAAATCGTCTGACAGCAGCAGCTGATAATAACTTAATGACTCATACTAATCTTCAATCGTGAGTACAGAATTCAGCATCATGTTCGTCCTGTCTTCATAGTTCGCGGAGGTATAAATGGTGAGAGTGAATTAGCACTATATTATCTATCAGTCTATCTTTCACACACACACACACACACACACACACACACACACACACACACACACACACACACACACACACACACACAGTGGTAGCGTTCTCGCTTACCATCTGGCAGACGGGAGTTCGCGCCTCGCTCAGGCTGCGAAAAGTTTCACTGACGAAGTGGGCGGTTACTGTCCCCTTTGAGCAAGGGGACGGGTGTGTGAGTGTGTGCAGGTCACAGCCTTGCCCTTAGATCGGACTATATGAGCTCTCAGCTCCCTTCCGGGAGGGTAAAAGCTGACGATCACGACCATCAAGTGATCCTGACCGACCCGGTGAATTACACACACACACACACACACACACACACACACACACACACACACACACACACACACACACACACACACAAATATATATATATATATAATTATGTATGACACACACATTATATATATATATATATATATATAATTATGTATGACACACACAGTATATATATATATATATATATATATATATATATATATATATATATATATATATATATATATATAGGCGGACTATTTCCTTATTTCCTGACGGTGCTTACTAAGTTTTGGAAAGGCTTTTCGAATTGGTGGGGTTAGGAATAGGCCACCTTTCATAAATCTCATCTGTACATGAAGTCTCCTTAAACTGCATCAAAAAATCTGTTCGTTAGAAAGAATAAAATGAGAATGACGTCCACCGGTTGAAGGAGTTGACCCCGTCAAGCCCGTGATTTAGTTATTCTTGCTCCCACCAGGCCACGTTAATCAGTTTACGACAGACCTCTTGTAGTGAAGGGGTTAATGAAGGCGATATTTTACTCTTACTCCTCCTTTCTGAAAACCCTCGATAGTTCAGTAATATGGTCTGACGATAGCAATAATGGAAAGTAAACTACCTGTAAATTGAAAGCTCTCTGTTATTTTGTTTTTATTTTTTCTTTGAGGGCACACTTGCGGATCCTGGAACACTCTTGCTGATTCTGGCCTTTGGTTCCTTCGTTCCACATAAAGAGCACATAGAAAATCACAACACAGAAGCCCCAACCTCTCTTGCATTCCAGCCACACGCAGTTCATTGCCCTGTTCGTCCTGCCTCCGTTGTTCCTGGAAATGAAAATGCTGAGAGAGGGAATTTTAACAGGTTCTGTAAGATAACGCACGTGTGTGTGTGTGTGTGTGTGTGTGTTCAGTATTCCGTGTGGAGTCCTTGTGTGTGTGTGTATGTATGTGTTTGTGCGCTTGCGCGCATGCCTGTATATGTGTGTGTGTGTCTGTGTGTGTGTGTGTGTGTGTGTGTGGTATTCCGTGTGGAAGTCTTTATTTGTGGATTGAAGGAAGTAATACTCGAACTTATTGAGAATCATAGAGCACCCAAGAGCTTAGAACTTAGAGAATCATAGAGCACACAAGAGCATATAGAGAATCATAGAGCACACAAGAGCTTATTGAGAATCAGAGCACACATGAGCTTATAGAGAATCGTAGAGCACACAAGAGCTTATGGAGAATCATAGAGCACACAAGAGCTTATAGAGAATCACAGAGCACACAAGAGCATATAGGGAATCATAGAGCACACAAGAGCTTATAGGGAATCGTAGAGCACAGAGACCCACAATCACTTATAAATCAATACATGTTTACTTCTTGGAAATACAAGTGCTGGGAGGGGATATTTAACGCTAGAGATAATGCCTTTGGGGCTTGCGGTGGTGCTGTGTTGATGGGTGTAGTTGAGACACACACCTGCTTTGAGAGAGAGCGAGAGAGAGAGGAGCAGATTGACAAATAGATATGTAGACAGAAAGACAGACTGAAAGATCTTGATTCTACGCCTTGTACGAGAGTCTGTGTATAAACAAGGCTTTTATTCAGTCCCTGAGTTATAAATGGAAATAATACCTTTTTATATCCTCAGAACCCAGTGAGTTACTCTTATTACGCTTTCCCTCTTACTGTCAGGTACCTATTTTTTTGCTCCTATTACGCTCTCGTTCTTACAGTTACGTACAGGGTACCTAGTTTTTTGCTCTTGTATATCGTTTCCCCCATCCCCCGGGCACATATTCTTTCTCTGTGTCTGTCTATCTGTACTTATCTGTCTACCTGTCCTCATCTCTCTCTCTCTCTCTCTCTCTCTCTCTCTCTCTCTCTCTCTCTCTCTCACTACATTTTATTACAAAACCTCCTATGATCTCCACCTTCCTCAGTTCTCAAGTCACCGGAAAGAGCCAAGTCGCCAAGAAAACAGCTTTATTTTTCCCTTTGTACCAGAACAAGAGAAGAGAGAGTAGGCTGCGTGTACTGGGAGGTGGGCAGCCAGGAGTGGGACGCTTGAGACGGGTTGTTTTCGGCTTTTGATTTATACACTGGTATCTAATATAGCAAGAATTCATTTATAGTTTCCTCGTGTGTGTGTGTGTGTGTGTGTGTGTGTGTGTGTGTGTGATGTCTCTCCAGCACAAAGTACGTTCTCGGGCAGAAGGGGTTAACAGAAGGTATGGTAGGTAGGAAGGCAGGCAAGCAGGTGGGTAGGCTAGCGACAGGAAAAATTAGATAGGAAAGCAGATTGAATAGGCAGGTAGGCAAGAAGGATAAATAGGTAAGTAGGGACTCAGACAAGCTGAGTAGGAAAGCAGGCAGGATTGACTGTTTAGCGGGCAGACAGGCTGACAGGGTAGGAAGGCAGACAGGCAGGTAGAGAAAGAGGCAGGCCAGCAGATTAGAGAGGCAAACAGGGAAGACAGACAGGCAGACAGATTGAGACGTAGGCTTACGGCGAGACAGGTTGGGTAGCCTGAAGAGACAGAGGCAGACGGGTTTGGCGGGTAGGCAGCCAGACAGAGGAAGAGGCAGGCAGAGAGGCAGCGAGGCCAGGAAGCGATCAAAGTCTTTTATACTCGTGAGCTGAATTCTATTATTGTGGCCGAACCAAAACATGGGTCTCCTTTTTTTTTTTTTTTTTTTTTTTTTTTTTTTTTTTTTTTGAGCTGTTGTATTTTGGTATTTGTGGCGGTCGTGGTGCGGGGTGATCTTGATGAAGTCAGGGGAAGCGGTGCGGGCGTTGCTGGAATTTCACTTCAGTTGTGCTTGCCCGGAAAAAAAGTAAAAGCAGAAGCCATGAACTAGCACGAATAAAACAATAAATTTATAGTTGTGAGGTTGGTTAGACACTTAATAAGAAGCTTCACATTACTGTAGGAAAGTAGTTTATAAAATTTTGGAAGCGATACATCTATTGTTTTTCATCAACCTATAGTTTTTTCGCCATTGTAGTAAGGTTACATCAGAATTAAAATAAACTTTCAATGATTTTTTTAGATATAAATAATAATAATAATAATAATAAATGATACTACTACTACTACTGCTACTACTATTACTATTACTACAACTACTACTGCTACTACTACTACTACAAATAATCTGCATATTCGTACTTGTCCTCGTTGAGTGATGGTGGCTCAGTAGTAGGCTATCGAGCTTCTGAGATACCATAGGGCTGCGTTCGAGACTCAGCCGCAGAGGATCTTGAAAATTAGAGCTGCCGCATGTAATTTCCTTTGCTAGTATATGTTGGCCCCCTGCGTGGTCTTTTACATATACCGACTTATACAGATATACGTTCCAGCACCTCACCCTACATATGCGTCACTCTCCTTACAGGCACCTCTTCCTGTGTGTGTGTGTGTGTGTGTGTGTGTTTAGCACAGATAAGGGCCAGTGTTTCATACCACTCTCCTTCAGTGGAAAGGGACTGATCCTGCAGTTTACAAGAAAAATATCTCATAAAAAAGGTGTTCTCAAGAATGGGCCGATACATAGAGATAGGTATATGGATAAATAGGCAGATAGGTAGGTAGATTGATGGATAAAAATATAATGTAGATGGGCAGATAAATCGATAAATATGGACAGGTAGATAAGTACAAATATACATACATACATAATAGATAGAAAGGTAGATACGTTACAGACTGAAAAGTAATGCATTATTCTCAAAAGTCAAGCACTTGACTTACCGGAGGTCGAGCAGTAGAGCGCTAGTTTGATCAATAGGTTGATAGCTTGATAAACAGATAATTCGGTGAAGGGAGCTGTGCAGTAGATCGATAGCTTGATCAGTAGATAGATAGGTAGACAGGTAAACAGATAAGTAGGTAATTCACTGAAGGGAGAAAACAAGGAAGCAAGTAACAACATACAGTAATTCCTAAAACGACACGCGCGTAACAGGCAGCGAGGCCCGAGCAGTGACTTTGACTGTTTTTCTCTATGACGGTGTTCACTTAACTCAGCGGCAGCTCTCACTCGCTCAGTTCAGTCCGCCATGGTTCAGGAGGCAGACTACCATAAACTTTCACCATTTGTCTGCGTTGCCTGCCTGTCTCTCCCACTTTGCACCAGCCAATTTCATTTCTGCATCTGGTACTTTCTTTTTCACAGCCTCTTGCTCCATCTTGGGGCTTGGACGCTTGTGTTTTTTGTACTTTTATCCTGATTGTTACTTTTCTCTCTGTTGGCTGTCGGTATTTTTCTTGCTGTTGGCTGTCAGTCGCCTCCACTTTATTCCTGTGAATGAAATTTTTGCATCTGATTATTTCTACCAATCTTTGCTTCGTTTGAGTTCTCACTGTTTTCTTTGTTTTTCCGTTACAGTAATATATCATCTTTGCTGTCAGTCTCTTCAATTTTACATGAACTTTGTTCATTTTTTTTTTACAATCGAGGCGAAGATGCACTAAACTTTTTTTTTTTTTTTTTTTTTTTTTTTTTTTTTTAATGTGTCCGACTCTGGGCATAGACTTCAGAGCCTGCTAACAAGGCCCAGCAGTCCTCCTACATACCATACACATCTACATTGGTGATGATTGGCTGAATGCAACATTAATTATATAATCTTTTTACTCGTTAGCATTATTAATTAACAGCATATATCTAAGGGGGAAATTTGGGTTAGTAAATGTTATTCGGACATGTTGCATTCAGCCAGTCATCACCAACCTGTCCAGTGCATCTTCGCCTTAAAAAGAGAGAGAGAGAGAGAAGGCATCCGAATATATCTGTATGTAATTCTTCTTCCTTTTTTTTTTTTTTTTGGTCATCCCTGTGTTCCATGTCACTACCCAGTCTCTCCTTAGCTAACATTATTCTGTATCTTACATATGTCTTGTTTTGCCTACGTTTCTTCCTCTTCCCACCGGCCAATTTCATTTTGCATCTGATATGTTCTGTGTCACATTTTCGAGCTCCATCTCCCTGTTTACTATCGCCCTTTCTTTCCTGTTTATTTGTTTGTTTAAATTTGGTCGTTCAGTCTCTCCCACTTTATACACAAGCCCATATCAGTTTTGCTTCTGATACATTCATGCGTTAATTCAGGGCTGGCAGTATTTTCTCTGTATATTTTTCTCAGTTGCGTAATATTCCCTTTATAATAATGGAATGAGATGGCTGTGATGAGAGTCATAATTTTCCAGGACATGTTATTATTCGCCCATCTGACTCATTTTATATCTCATTCTCTTTCTCCATCTCAGGGCTTGACGTCTTGTTGTTCATGTCCTTCAGTTAGACTATTATATTTCCCCATAATGGCAACTAGTCTCTTCCATTTCCAGTAGCCAAGTGTAGCTCTCTATTTTTTTTCTTCTTGTGCCACATCCTCACGTTCCATCACCTTGTTCAGCCTTCTCTTTCTTTTCTGTTACTTTGCCTGTTACGTTCCTATTATGTCTGTCAGTCTCATTTGTTCTAAAGCAATTGTAGTTTAATTTCTGCATCGTATCCTTTATCACATCCTCGTGCTTCATCTCAGGGCTCACACTTTTATTTTCCTTCCCATTATTTTGCCTGTTTTATATTTCTGTATTGCCTGCCAGTCTTTTCAGCTATACACCAACACCTTTATGCTCGTCGGTTGAGGAAGCCTAGGCAATTTATTTCGCATATTGATTTACTGTCCTTTTCTGTGTTACATAAATCCTTCCAGTTTCGCTAGACTTTACATAGAATCGTACAAAAAGGTATTGTCCATCCATAACCAAAAATAAATCTGTAAGGAAGAGATGTTAGGGAGTTTCCTTAATCGATGTGAATACGAGGCCAGGACATACACTCAACAATTTTATTCCAGTGATATATAGATAGATAGATAGATATAGATATATAGATAGATAGATAGATATGTATATATATTCATGCCATCTGTAAATGATTTTATTTACACTTTTTCGAACTGGATGGGTAAGACATAGCCTTCATTAACCCCTTCACTGCAAGGGGGGGGTCTTCTGAGTTGAAGAAAATCATCTGGAGATAGGCGTTACACACACACACACACACACACACACACACACACACACACAAATACGCTGTGGTATTGTGAAGCTTAACTTTTGCAATATTGTGTGGTGGATGGGGGCTCCCATCATCCACTCACTCAGTGTAGAGATGTCATTTGATCTCTACACTGAGTGACAAGCCAAATGGTTTCCTGTACCGAGGAAACCATTTACTACGCTGGGTGGTAACCATACAACCGGGGTTTCTGGCAGGATTAACTGTCCCCCAGATTCCCCTATCCAAAATCACTTAATCATGGCAGTCGCTTCAGAGAGCCTCGGAGGGCCCAATACCTGCCCAGGGCCCCAACCAAATGGGCAGACTCGCGTGGCCATATGGAATGTGAGAGGTGTGAATGAGGAGAGCAAGAGGGTGGAAGTGGTGAATGTGTTCAAGAGTGCGAGATATGCTGTGATGGCATTGTGTGAAACGAAGATGAAAGGGTGTGAAGTGGTGTAGTGGGAGGGTGTGAAATGTGTAAGATAGGGAATGAATGGGTGAGGAAGATGTAAGGGAGGAGTTGCTTTGTTGATGAATGAGGTGTGGCAGAGTGGATTGAGAGACTACAAATGTGTCAGCTCGAAGTGTATGTATGTCGAGTTTGAGAAGATGAAAGTGGCGGTGATTGTAGCGTATGCATCGTGTAGGGACAGGAGTGAAAGTGAGAAAGACAGCTTTTGGGATGAGCTGGATGAAGTAGTGGGAGAAGTGCCCCAGGAGTTACAAAGTGATCGTAATGAGGAATATGGATGGAAGAGTAGCCACTGGTCCTGAGGATGACATAATGGGTTGTAATGGAGTACCGGGAGAAAATGATAATGGGAAGCAACTAAAAGATATGTGTTAGGAGAGGATGTTGTGCATTTGTAACTCGTATTTCAGACACAAAGATGCACATAAACATACATGGAATAGAGGGAACGGGGATCGCTTTGAAAGAAGCCTGATTGATTATGTGCTCGTAGAGAGGTCGATGATGGGAATGGTTGCTGATACGAGGGCCGTGAGAGAACGATGTGGAGGTCTGTCAAATCGTATGATTGTGGAATGCAAGATCAAGCTGAGAGGAGTGAGGTGGATCAGGAGAGAGAGGAGCAGTCAGGGAGAAAGACTGAAAGTTGAGTAGCTGAGGATCAAAGAAAATGCAGATGATTTCAGGACCAAAGTAGAGGAGGAGTTAGAATCAGTGAATTGGAATGAAATGGATCTGGACAGGCTGTGGAATGCATATAGGGACTGCTTAGTTAGGAATGCTAAAGCGGTGTGTGGTGTGGCAAGAGTAACAACGAAGAAGAAAGGTACGGCATGGTGGGATGATTAAGTTAAGAGAACGGTGGAGGAAAAGCGGAAGAAGTGGCTAAAGTGGTTACAGGACAGGTACGGCATGGTGGGATGATGAGGTTAAGAGAACGGTGAAGGAAGAGAGGAAGAAGTGGCTAAAGTGATTACAGGACAGGGGTTCAGTTGAAATAAGAACTGAATATATTGAGTGCAAGAAGCACGTAAAGAGAGTAGTGAAGAGGAAAAAGAAGAAGGTAAATGGTGATCTAGGAAGATAAATGGAATGCAAACTACCGTGAAAATAGGAAGTTATTCAGGAAAGAGGGGCGGAAATGTAGAAGTGAAAGCGGAAAGAAATGTGATGGTGTGAAGGATGTAGGTGGTAGATTATTAACGCATGGGGATGAAGTAAGTACCAGATGGAAGGAATATTTTGAAAGCCTGATGAATGGGAATAGAGAGAGCAGAGCGGCTGTAAACATGATTGATTTTGGGGGTGTGCTGAGAAGGAATGCTGTGCCAGGAGACGTGACACTTGCACAGGTGAAGAGTGCTGTGAAGTGGCTGAAAAATGGGAAAGCTAGGGTTGATGAGGTGTATGCAGAGATGCTTAAGTGTAGTGAAGAGAGTGGAATGAAGTGCTTGTTGGAGATACGTAA